>NC_064929.1:137327614-137667114 GCF_023897955.1 Schistocerca gregaria
GGCGGACGTTTGAGTCCTCCCTCGGGCATGGGTGTGTGTGTTTGTCCTTAGGATAATATAGGTTACGTAGTGTATAAGCTTAGGGACTGATGACCTTAGCAGTTAAGTCCCATAAGATTTCGCGCACATTTGAACATTTTTGATGAAGATCATTTAAACGCATTAATCCACAATGATACACGTCACTGCACTCGCGAACTGGCAAATCTCATGAACAGTGATCACTCCACCATCGTGCGACATTGACATGCAGTGGGTGAATAGGTAGCGCGTGCTCTAAGAAAAAATCATAAAAATCTGCGGTTGGCCATATTTTAATCTCTGCTTGATCGTCATCAACTGATTCGTGAGCAACACCAGGAACTCCTATCCTTTGGCATTACTGGTGACGAGAAATTGTGTGTTTATGCTATGGTTGATCCCAAACAAAGCAGCAACTCGCCGTAGAAAGGACTGTGCTCATCCACAAAAGATAGTGTTATGCATCTGGTGGAATAGGGACGGAGTAGCGTACTAAGAATTGCTCCCCCAAGGTGTGACCATCACTGCTGAAATTCACAATTGAGAAAACACAGAAAACACTATACAGGAATGTATTCACCTTATCTTACGCCTTCAGAATTTTACCTTTTCCGCTCTCTATCGAACAACCTTCAGTGAACTTCCTTTCCGGGTGAAAATGTGCTCCGAACGTGGCTCGACGAGTTCTTCGCCTCAAAAACAAAGTCGCGGGATGGAAAAGTTATCCCAGCGTTGGCAGACTGTTGTAAATAGTGAAGGGGAATATATTACTGATGACTCAAATGTCTGTATATACACTCCTGGAAATGGAAAAAAAGAACACATTGACACCGGTGTGTCAGACCCACCATACTTGCTCCGGACACTGCGAGAGGGCTGTACAAGCAATGATCACACTCACGGCACAGCGGACACACCAGGAACCGCGGTGTTGGCCGTCGAATGGCGCTAGCTGCGCAGCATTTGTGCACCGCCGCCGTCAGTGTCAGCCAGTTTGCCGTGGCATACGGAGCTCCATCGCAGTCTTTAACACTGGTAGCATGCCGCGACAGCGTGGACGTGAACCGTATGTGCAGTTGACGGACTTTGAGCGAGGGCGTATAGTGGGCATGCGGCAGGCCGGGTGGACGTACCGCCGAATTGCTCAACACGTGGGGCGTGAGGTCTCCACAGTACATCGATGTTGTCGCC
Organism: Schistocerca gregaria; assembly: GCF_023897955.1. Taxonomy (NCBI): domain Eukaryota; kingdom Metazoa; phylum Arthropoda; class Insecta; order Orthoptera; family Acrididae; genus Schistocerca; species Schistocerca gregaria. The sequence continues at coordinate 137,328,827 of NC_064929.1, forward strand.
AGTGGTCGGCGGAAGGTGCACGTGCCCGTCGACCTGGGACCGGACCGCAGCGACATACGGATGCACGCCAAGACCGTAGGATCCTACGCAGTGACGTAGGGGACCGCACCGCCACTTCCCAGCAAATTAGGGACTCTGTTGCTCCTGGGGTATCGGCGAGGACCATTCGCAACAGTCTCCATGAAGCTGGGCTACGGTCCCGCACACCGTTAGGCCGTCTTCCACTCACGCCCCAACATCGTGCAGCCCGCCTTCAGTGGTGTCGCGACAGGCGTGAATGGAGGGACGGATGGAGACGTGTCGTCTTCAGCGATGAGAGTCGCTTCTGCCTTGGTGCCAATGATGGTCGTATGCGTGTTTGGCGCCGTGCAGGTGAGCACCACAATCAGGACTGCATACGACCGAGGCACACAGGGCCAACACCCGGCATTATGGTGTGGGGAGCGATCTCCTACACTGGCCTTACACCTCTGGTGATCGTCGAGAAGACAATGAACAGTGCACGGTACATCCAAACCGTCATCGAACCCATCGTTCTACCGTTCCTAGACCGGCAAGGGAACTTGCTGTTCCAACAGGACAATGCACGTCCGCATGTATCCCCGTGCCACCCAACGTGCTCTAGAAGGTGTATGTCAACTACCCTGGCCAGCAAGATCTCCGGATCTGTCCCCCATTGAGCATGTTTGGGACTGGATGAAGCGTCGTCTCACGCGGTCTGCACGTCCAGCACGAACGCTGGTCCAACTGAGGCGCCAGGTGGAAATGGCATGGCAAGCCGTTCCACAGGACTACATCCAGCATCTCTACGATCGTCTCCATGAGAGAATAGCAGCCTGCATTGCTGCGAAAGGTGGATATACACTGTACTAGTGCCGACATTGTGCATGCTGTCCCCTTCCTGGGACAATGAATTCACGGTGTTCTTATTTCAATTTCCAGGAGTGTATTACTGATAACTATAGTGTCTGTATATCTGCTGTGTTTATTAAACGTATGGAAATCTCGACGAACTTTCTGCCTGGGGACGGGATATCCGTGTTGCCATCATTCCATCATCATTCGTGAACGTTAATAGGTTGGACTGTGTACAGATCGGAAATTTGTACGGGCACTGTTGAGCGGTCCACAAACCAATCATCATCATTATCACCATCATCATCATCATTATCTACGAACTACGAAGCTATATGTGGGTACCACAAAAAGAACGGTCAAAAAACGACTAGAAGAGCACAAGGGCAATTGTAGAAGGGGAGAGATTGATAGATCAGCTGTTGCGGAACACGCTTTGCAGTCAGGAGACCACCACATTTATTTTGATAGAACTCAAGTACTGGCAGCCACAAGTGGATATCATGAAAGGCTTTACAGAGAGGCTATAGAGATTATGAAACACCCCAGGAATTTTAATAGGAAGGAGGAGGGCGTGAAATTGAATGACATCTGGATGCCGGTGCTGAAGAAGATTTGTACCAGTCTTCCGCCATGGGATGATAGCAACAGCGGACGGCGGCAACCGACAACGGCCAATTGCGCTCGCGTATTCAAAACATGTGACGTCACGCCTATGCGCGGGAGCACGCGAAAACAAAAATTTGCTGCAGTCAGTAGTGAGACAGTGTGTGTTTCGGAAGTTAACAGAAGCCACGAACCCCCTTGAAGATGTCCTCCGCAGATGGGGACGAGACGTTGGTTTACAATGGGAAATCCATCAGACCACGGCATAATAGCCCGGAAAAGAATTTTATTAATCGTGACATGTTGTTACATTTACACGCAATTTGGGTGCATACATCCTGAGAAATCAGTACCCACAACAACCACCTCAGGCCGTAATAACGGTCTTGATACGCCTGGGCATTGAGTCAAACAGAGCTTGGATGGCGTGTACAGGTACTGTTGCCATTCAGCTTCAACACGATACCACAGTTCATCCAAAGTAGTGACTGGCGTATTGCGACGAGCCAGATGCTCGGCCACCACTGACCAGACGTTTTCAATTGGTGAGAGATCTGGAGAGTGTGTTGGCCAGGGCAGCAGTCGAACCTTTCCTGTGCCCAGCAAGGCCCATACAGGACCTGCAACATGCAGTCGTGCATTATCCTGTTGAAATGTAGGGTTTCGCAGGGATCGAATGAAGGGTAGAACCACGGATCATAACACATCTGAAACGTCAACATGAACAAGAGGTGACCGAGACGTGTAACCAATGGCACACATACCATCACGCCGGGTGATACGCCAGTATGGCGATGACGAATACATGCGTTCACCGCGATGTCGCCAAACAAGGATGCGAACATCATGATGCTGTAAACATAACCTCGATTCATCTGAAAAAATGAAGTTTTGCTATTCGTGCGCCCAGGTTCGTCGTCGAGTACACCATCGCAGGCGCTCCTGTTTGTGATGCAGCGTCAATGGGAACCGCAGCCATGGTCTCCGAGCTGATAGTCCATGCTGCTGCAAACGTCGTCGACATGTTCGTGCAGATGGTTGTCGTCTTGCAAACGTCCCCATATTTTGACTCAGGGATCGAGACGTGGGTGCACGATGCGTTACAGCCACGCGGATAAGATGCCAGTCATCTCGACTGCTGGTGATACGAGGCCGTTGGGATCCAGCACGGCGTTCCGTATTACCCTCATGAACCCACCGATTCCATATTCTGCTAACAGTGATTGGATCTCGACCAACGCGAGTAGCAATGTCGCGATACGATAAACCGCAATCGCGATAGGCTGCAATCCGACCTTAATCAAAGTCGGAAACGTCATGGTACGCATTTCTCCTTCTTACACGAGGCATCACAACAACTTTTCAGCAGGCAACGCCGGTCAGCTGCTGTTTCTGTTTGAGAAATCGGTTGGAAACATTCCTCATGTCAGCACGTTGTAGGTGTCGCCACCGGCGGCAACCTTGTGTGAATGCTCTGAAAAGCTAATCATTTGCATATCACAGCATTTTATTCATGTCGCGTCTGTAGCACGTCATCTTCGTGGTGTAACAATTTTAATGGCCAGTAGTGTATGTTCGAAAGCTCAGCGTGAAAATGGCGCTTTTCCGGTGTTGAAACCTGGGGTTTTATTGGTAATAAAAACGCACGATCAACTATTTTGGCTAGGGACTAGTTTTATATCTAGCAAAAGGAGTACAGGGACAAATATTAATATTACACACTTCCTGCAGCTTCGGCAAATAAAGCCAGTCGGTTTAATCTTTTTGCACTTGGTGTCGTCTACGGTACGCTTGATGGGACTTACGGATTATTTCATTTGCGGTTCCTCGAAAATTGCTACAGAAAGGCTTTTTACTACACTTTCAGCGTCATCAACGAACTAAAACACAGCCGAGGATTACAAGGCAGCTATGCACACTTAGAGTTGAAATTTTTATAATATGTTTCTGAGATCCCGATCTCGAACAACCATGAAGATTTTCTTTCTCTTTTTATCTATTTCCAAGATACAGAACATCAAAGTTATCCAACACGTAAAAAGCGGAAAGAGGTGAAATCTAAGTAATAGAAAAAGGCGGCAAAACGCTCAAATTTCAACGGAGTATTCTCTAGGTATTTATCTACAAGAGCCATCTCCCCATTTTCAAAAATCTTTATCTGCTATCGAGAAACACCTTTTTTTTCTACCAAATCCCACAGGGAAATCTAAGTCGGCTGCATAGGAAATAGCAGTAATTTTTATGATATATATCTATCATGCCGATCCCGAAGAATGTGGACAACTTCCTTCACATATTTATCCGTTTCCGAGATACAGAATTTCAAAGTTAACATACTTGTGCACGTAAAACACGCAGGTTAAAATCCTGTGTGAAATGAATAAGTAGTTTGTAAACTCACTTACCACTGTAAAATGTGTTGTAGAAGGTCTCTGTTATCGTATGGAAACTTCATGCTATAGTACCGAAGCACATGTAGAATCTTTTATTTAAAAGACTCTGACTGGAAAATTGAGTACCAGTTGCCTCATTCTACTTTCCTCAGCTAAATTAAAAATTTTCCCAAACAGTTTGGGCTGCGAAAATATACGAGCTTTCTTATGATGAGAAAGAACAACCAGTGGCAGTGGCAAAGACTCGGAAAAGTAATAAATACCGCAAGGCAGTAGACAGTGGTTCTGTTATAAAAAAGAGCAAATGAAACTATCATAGTGTGAGAGAAAGAGTTGCAGTAGAACATAGTTAGAGCGACAGAATAGTGCTAGGAAAACAGTGAAGGAAATACCGCCGGTGGGAGAGGAATAAAGAGAAGGGAGAAGTGAAAGTGTGTGAGAGACAATGGTAATAAGGGATATAGTATATGACAGTGACAAGAGGATGAGAGAGATAGTGATAATGAGAAGAGACCGCAATAGTGGAAAGGAAGGAATGAAAAACTGGGCGTAAGAGAGATCGAGGGGGAGACAATGGCAGTGAGGCGGGACTGTTGTAGTAGGACAGAACGAAGGGGACTGTGGCTGTGACACAGGATACAATGAGAAAGAGAGAGAGAGATAGACACAGAGAGAGAGAGAGAGAGAGAGAGAGAGAGAGAGAGAGAGAGAGAGAGAGAGAGAGAGAAAGTGACAGACAGACAGATAATGACAATGAGTCGGCCAGAATGAGTGAGTGAGAAAGGGGGAGTGGGGGTGGATGGGTAAGAGCGAGTTACAGAGATCAGCTAGTGGATGTGAGTGAGTGGCAGTTGGGGGAGCACAGTAGACAAACAGATAATCTAAAAGCCATTGTACACTGCTTGGTGGAGGATACATTGCACATTGCCAGTCATTTGCTTTACTGTTGCTGTCACAAATGGAATGATGTAAAACGACTGTTCGAACACAAACCTCTTTGTTTTGTCCTCGCTGTTATCAAGTGATGTGAACGTATTCTATTCACGGTCAAAAATGTACTAAGTAGATACAACACGCAAGTATTTGTCTCCGGACAAGAAACTCCAACGACACCCAGATCGCAAAATTCATGATATAGCGATGTGCGCATGTACTGATAGCGGTAGTTTCGCATACACATGGTATAAAAGGGCTGTGCGTTAATGGAACGGTCTTTTCTAGTCATGTAATCCGTGTGGAAAGGTTACTGACGTGATATTGGCCTCAAGATTGAAATCTGAAAGCGGAATGGTAGTTGGAGGTAGAAGCATGGGATATTCCGTGACGAAACCCGTTAGCGAATTTAATGTTCGTAGATACACAGTATCAAGAGCGTGCCGACAATACCACATTTCATGTATTACCTCTCACCACGGGCATCGAAGCGGCCGACGGCCTTCACTTACCGGCCGAGAGCAGCGCAGTTTGAGTAGAGTTGTTAATGCTAACAGAAATGCAAAAGTGAGTGAATGAATGAATGAATGAATGTGGGACGTGGGACGAACGTATCCGTTTGGACAGTGCAGCGAAATTTGACATTAATGGGCTATGGCAGCCGACGACCGACGCAATTGCCATTGCTAACAGCTCGATACCGCTTGCAGCGTCTCTCCTGGGCTGGTGACCATGTCAGTTGGACCCTAGACCACTGGAAAACCGTCACCTGGTAAGATGAGTCCAGAGTTTAGTTGGTAAGACTTGATTGTAGGGTTCGAGGGTAGCGCAGATGCCATGAAGCCGTGGACACAAATCGTCAACAAGGCACAGTGGAATCTGGTGATAACTCCAAATGGCGTGTGCTGGGCCCTCTGGTGCAATTGTACTGATCATCGACTGTATGTAGGGCTACTCGGAGACCGTTTGCAGCCATTCGTGGACTGTGTTTTCCGAACAACGAATTTTTATGGATGATAATGCGCAGTGACATCGGTTCACAATTACTAGCGATTACTTTGAAGAACACTCTGGCCAATTCGAACTAAACATTTGGGCACCCGTATCGCCCGACATGAATCACACCGATCGTTTATGAGCTTTAGCCGAGAGGTCAGATAGTGAACAAAATCTTGCACCGACAACACCTTCGCATTTTTGGACGGCTATAGAGCCAGCATGGCTCAATATGTCTGCAAGAGACATTCAAAGATTTGTTGAGTCCATGCCAAGTCAATTTGCAGCATTACGTTGGGCAAAAGTGGGTCTGATAAGACAAAAATGAAATGATCCTGAAGCACTGATGGCCGAGAGGCGATCTGGGGAACCTCGGCCTCCAAGTTGCAAGTTTTATTTCATGCAACACCACGTTGGGCGCCTCGTACGTCGGTGGTGATGAGACGATGATGAGGGCAACCTAACACCAAGTTCCAAGGCCGGAGAAAATCTCCAACTGAACCGGGAATCGAACCCGGGCCTGATGCGTGGGAGGCAATCGCCGTAGCCACTCTATTGCAGTGACACGGTATTAAGAGTTGTCTCGTAACTTTTGTTACGTCCCCACAAACAAGGCTATGCTGAAAGAATTAGAATAGGAAATGAGACACTAAAAGTAGTAGATGGTTAGTCCTATTTGGGCAGCCAAATAACTGATGATACGCGAAGAGAAAATATACACATATCAAAAAAAAAAAAAAAAGTTTTGCATTGCCCCAATTCCCAGATCTCCAGAACACAGACGTTGACTGTGGATATAGTATTACAGACGCAGTCCCTTTGAATATTTAAAGATGTCAGTAAAACTGCCCAAAGAAGTAAACAACCATGCATGAGCATGGACAGAGGGGGTCCGATAGCCGATCAGTTCCAATTCCACCAGGAAGGAGGTACACGGCTCGTGTTATCTGTAGATCAACCACGCCTGGACTGCCAATACCGCGGTTCTATCACGTCCGGATTGTTACTTTGTGCTAGGAAGGGCTCCCAACAAGGCAGGGGTCCAGGTGTCTAGGAGTGAACCAAAGCGATGTTGTTCGGACATGGATAGAGAGAGACACAGGAACTGACGATGACATGCCTCGCTCAGGGCACACAAACGCTACCACTGCAGTGGATGACCGCCACCTACGCATTATGGCACGGAGTAACCCTGACAGCAAAGCCATCATGTTGGATAATGCTTTTCGTGCACCCACAGGACGTCATGTGACGACTCAAACTGTGCGCAATAGGCTGCATGATGCGTAACTTCACTCCCGACGTCCTTGGCGAGGGCTACCTTTGCAAACACGACCTTACGCATCGCGGTACAGATTAGCCCAACAACAAGCCGAATGGCTTCTCAGGATTGGCATCGCGTTCTCTTCACCGACGAGTGTCGCATATGCCTTCAACAGACAATCGTTGGAGACGTGTTTGGAGGCAACCCAGTTAGCCTGAACGCCTTAGACACACTGTCCAGCGACTGCACCAGGGTGCGGGTTCCCTGCTGTTTCGGGGTGGCATTATTTAGGGCCGACGTACGCCGCTGGTTGTCATGGAAGGCACCGTAACGGCAGTACAACACGTGAATGCCATCCTCCCACCGATAGTGAAACCATATCGGCAGCATATTGGCGAGCAGTTCGTCTTCATGGACGACAATTCACCCGCCCATAGTGCTCATCTTGTGAATGACTTCCTTCAGGATAACGACATCGGGCGACTAGAGTGGTCAGCATGCTCTCCAGACATGAACACTATTAAACATGCCTGTATAGATTTAAAAGGGCTGTTTATGGACGATGTAAGCCACCAACCACTTTGAGAGATCTACTGCGAATGGTCATTGAGGAGTGGGACAATCTGGATCAACAGTGCCTTGATGAACTTGTGGTCTGTATGCCACGACAAATACAGGCATGCACCAATGCATGAAGACGCGCTGCTGGGTATTATAGTTAGTAGTGTGTACAGCAGTCTAGACCACTACCTCTGAAGTCTCGCTGTATGGCGGTTTTCATGAGCAATAAAAAGGAGGGAATTCTGTTTATGTTGATCTCTGTCTCAATTTTCTGTACCGGTTCCGGCACCCTCGGAGCCGAGGTGACGCAAAGCTTTTTTTGATGTGCGTGAAATTTAGACTGGTCATGTAGAAAAGAAGGTATCTGAAAAATTTAAATATGATAACAATGAATATCTCTGTTAATGTACAACGACCACTAAAGTAAGAAGAACCGGAACAGAACCCAGCTCAAGCTCAAGGATGAACAGTAAAATGGACGTTAATGTACACATTACTAGAGTCAGCGAACAGAACAAGTTTGTTCCCAATAAAGTCGCACAATGCATAGCGCTGACATTTGCACTGTAGAGCATATACGTAGCAATTCCGGTAATAATAGATATCTGACGAGAAACAGTTCACCTTGTTCGTCCATGTCACTCACAGCGTAGTAGACGTCGTAGTGTTTCTTGTCTTCAGGAAGGCATTTCACAAGTTCTGCACTGTCGATTAACACGTTACCGAGTATTGGACCAGCTTTGTTACTGGGTTCAGCCTTTCCTTACAGGAAGAACTCGACACATCGCACTAAATGGAACAATATCGACAAATGCTAAGGTAATATCAGGAGTACTAAATTATGTGTGATGATTTCTTCACTATTTCGAACGGATATATATCCATTCTAAATAGTAAAGACATTATACATATGGTGGTCCATTGATAGTGACCAGGCCAAATATCGCACGAAATAAGCATAAAACCATAAAACCAAGAAACTACAAAGAACGAAACTCGTCTAACTTGAAGGGGAAACCAGATGGCGCTATGGTTGGCCCTCTAGATGGCGCTGCCATAGGTCAAACGGATATCAACTGTGTTTTTTAAAATAGGATCCCCCATTTTTATTACAAATTCGTGCAGTACGTAAAGAAATACGAATGTTTTAGTTGGACCACTTTTTTCGCTTTGTGATAGATGGCGTTGTAATAGTCACAAACGTAAAAGTACGTGGTATCACGTAACATTCCTCCAGTGCGCACGGCATTTGCTTCCTGATACTTTACCCGTGTTAAAATGGACCGTTTACCAATTGCGGAAAAGGTCGATATCGTGTTGATGTATGGCTATTCCGATCCAAATGCCAAACGGTCGTATGCTATGTATGTTGCTTGGTATCATGGACGACATCATCCAAGTGTCCAGACCGTTCGCTGGATAGTTACGTTTTTAAGGAAACAGGAAGTGATCAGCCACATGTGAAACGTCAACCACGATTTTCAACAAATGATGATGCCCAAGTAGGTGTTTTAGCTGTTGTCGTGGCTAATTCGCTCATCATTAGCAGACAAACTGCGCGAGAATCGGGAATTTCAAAAGCGTCGGTGTTGAGAATGCTACATCAACATCGATTGCACCCGTACCATACTTCTATTCACCAGGAATTGCATGGCGACGACTTTGAACATCGTGTACAGTTCTGCCACTGGGCACAAGTGAAATTACGGGACGAAGAGAGATTTTTTGCACGCGTTCTCTATTCTGTTTAGCGACGATTTCACCAAAAGCGGTAACGTAAAGCGGCATAATATGCACTATAGGGCAACGGAAAATCCACGATGGCTGCAACAAGTAGAACATCAGCGACCTTGGCGGGTTAATGTATGGTGCGGCATTATGGGAGGAAAGATAACTGACCCTCATTTTATCGATGCCAGTCTAAGTGGTGCAATGTATGTTGATTTCCTACGTAATGTTCTACCGATGTTACTACAAGATGTTTCACTGCGTGGCAGAATGGCGATGTACTACCAACGTGATGGATGTCCGGCACATAGCTCGCGTGCGGTTGAAGCGGTATTAAATAGCGTATTTCATGACAAGTGGATTGGTCGTCGGAGCACACCTGATATGACGTCCCCGTATTTCTTTCTGTGGGATATGTTGAAGGTTATTTGCTATCGTGATCCACCGACAACGCCTGACAACATGCGTCAGCGCATTGTCAATGCGTGTGGAAACTTTACGGAAGGCGAACTACTCGCTGTTGAGAGGAATGTCGTTACACGTATTGCCAAATGCACTGATGTTGACGGACATCATTTTGAACTTTTATTACGTGAATGTGATTTTTACAAGTAGTCACGCTGTAACAGCATGCGTTCTCAGGAACGATAAGTTCACAAAGGTACGTGTATCACATTGGAACAACCCAAATAAAATGTTCAAACGTACCTACGTTCTGTATTTTAATTTAAAAAACCTACCTGTTACCAACTGTTCGTCTAAAATTGTGAGCCATATGTTTGTGACTAATTCAGCGCCATTTATCACAAAGCGAAAAAAGTGGCCCAACCAAAGCATTCATAATTTTTTACGTACTACACGAATATATAATAAAAAATGGGGTTCCTATTTTTTTTAAAACGCAATTGGTATCTGTTTGACCTATGGAAGCGCCATATAGCGGGCCAACCATAGCGTTATCTGGTTTCCCCCTTCAAGCTAAACAAGTTTCGTTCTTTGTAGTGTTTTCGTTAGACGCTTATTTGCTTACTTCGTGAGATATTTGCACGTTATGCGGTTGTCTATTAGAAAGTAACAACACCAGAAGACTAGCGAACTGTTGCAAGAACTGCATAGAATGGGTTATTAATGCAATTACTGGCTAAGACCGGAAACAGATCAAGTACGAATGGGTTGTTGCGGGTTGCATACATCAGACAGCACTGCACCGCCATAACATCAATGCCAAATCACTCTCCTTCCACGTTGCTGCACATCCGTGAATATGACGAGTCTGAGAGTTGTGGCGCTGCAGTCGCTTCTTACTCGTCGTCTCGTTTCTCTTACAAAACGTTTGAAAAGTGTAAAGCTAATTATGACTTAGTGAAACTGACTGCGATCAGATGGCCTCCAATTAAGCTGAATGGAGATTACATATGAAAATAAATTTACCCAGGTCTTCAAATGTTTTGAATCACATACTTACATACAAACATATATAACTGGCCTCTGTGGCCGAACGGTTTTAGGCGCTAGAGTCCAAAACCGCGCTGCTGCTGTGGTCGCAGGTACGAATCCTGCCTTGGGCAGGGATGTGTGTGATGTCATTAGGTTAGTTAGGTTTGATTAGTTCTAAGTCTAGGGGACTGATGACGTCAGATGTTAAGTCCCATAGTGCTTAGAGCCATTTGAACAAACATATATACATACACATACATATAAATATAGTCATTCACATGCATACACGCATACATATTTACACACACATAGGCTGGTCTACGCATATGCATACATATATGTACACATATTCATACATACAAATTCACATATATACATTGATTACGTACATACGTATAAAGTTTAATATTCACTCGTGATCTGTCATTGTATTGATGGAAAAAGTCGCAACACCAAAAAATAAATAACGTAGGATAATGAATTTCTAGTAATACGTTTGTCTAGGAAACATATTTCAGTGACTAACACAGTAAGATCACATGATAATGTAAGACCAAGGCGAGCCATTGCAAATGTGAGATGCTGATACGTTAATAGGCAATGTAACTGCCAGAATGTTGAATGCAAGTGTGTAAACGAGCATGCATTGTGTTGCACAGGTATCGGATGTAATTTGTGGGATTGAGTTCAATGCCCATTGTATTCGGTCAGTCAGTCACTACAGGGACGGCCAAAGCTGCGTGCCGATGAAACTGGCGTCGTCGTTCAACGGTGTCAGACGTGCCCTCAATGGGAGACAGATATGGTGGTGCAGCAGGCCGAGGTAACACGTCGACACTAGGTACGTGGGCGACCGTTCTCCTCTTGGGGATCGCCTGCTGCAATGCTGTTCATGAACAGCAGCACTGTAGTTCGAATCACCAGACTGACGCACAGATATGAAGTCGAGATGGGTGGGATGAATACGAGAGTGCTACTGCTGTTATACGAAATCAAACCAAAGACTATTACTCCAGGTGTATGTCCACTGTACCTATCATGCAACGAGCCTCCTCCTAACCAACATGCGGCCATCACTGACAACCAAGAAGTATCAGATTTCATTACGAAACACCACCCTATCCTGCAATGAATTCTCACTTGGCACCACGGAAGTCGCAAGTGCCAGTGATATGCGGTCAGTGTAACGCGTGATACAGGGCGTCTGGCTCGGAGGTGTCCTTGAAGCAAGCCGGCCGGAGTGGCCAAGCGGTTCTAGGCGCTACAGTCTGGAGCCACGAGACCGCTACGGTCGCAGGTTCGAATCCTGCCTCGGGCATGGATGTGTGTGCTGTCCTTAGGCTAGTTAGGTTTGATTAGTTCTAAGTCTACGGGACTGATGACGTCAGATGTTAAGTCCCATAGTGCTCAGAGCCACTTTTTTTGACCTTGAAGTAACCGATTCGGAACAGTTTGTAGTATCACTGTGGTAGCAACTGCTGCTCACACTGCTGCTGCAGATGCAGTACGATGCACAGCCATATGCCCAACACTGTGCACTTCCTCTCGGAAGCGCCATATGGCCGTCTGGAGCCCGGTCTCCTGACCACCCTGCCAGCAATCTTGCACAGTGGCCACTTTCCCCCCAGTGTTTTTGCAGTATTGCATGAAGAACGTCCAGCTTTTCATAGCTCTACTACACGTCGTCGTTCAAAGTCAGTGAGGCGTTGATAATGTCATCTTTGTTCCTTTAAAGGCATTCTTGACTTCCATCAACTCATCGCGTCCACTCTCAAAGAGAACCGGTTCGCGACCGTTACAGCACGTATTTAAAACAAACCTGATTTGCATCATCGTAGTGGAATTATTGGCGCCACTCTTTTGCGACAGGTGCGAAATACACTCCTGGAAATTGAATTAAGAACACCGTGAATTCATTGTCCCAGGAAGGGGAAACGTTATTGACACATTCCTGGGGTCAGATACATCACATGATCATACTGACAGAACCACAGGCACATAGACACAGGCAACAGAGCATGCACAATGTCGGCACTAGTACAGTGTATATCCACCTTTCGCAGCAATGCAGGCTGCTATTCTCCCATGGAGACGATCGCAGAGATGCTGGATGTAGTCCTGTGGAACGGCTTGCCATGCCATTTCCACCTGGCGCCTCAGTTGGACCAGCGTTCGTGCTGGACGTGCAGACCGCGTGAGACGACGCTTCATCCAGTCCCAAACATGCTCAATGGGGGACAGATTCGGAGATCTTGCTGGCCAGGGTAGTTGACTTACACCTTCTAGAGCACGTTGGGTGGCACGGGATACATGCGGACGTGCATTGTCCTGTTGGAACAGCAAGTTCCCTTTCCGGACTAAGAATGGTAGAACGATGGGTTCGATGACGGTTTGGATGTACCGTGCACTATTCAGTGTCCCCTCGACGATCACCAGAGGTGTACGGCCAGTGTAGGAGATCGCTCCCCACACCATGATGCCGGGTGTTGGCCCTGTGTGCCTCGGTCGTATGCAGTCTTGATTGTGGCGCTCACCTGCACGGCGCCAAACACGCATACGACCATCATTGGCACCAAGGCAGAAGCGACTCTCATCGCTGAAGACGACACGTCTCCATTCGTCCCTCCATTCACGCCTGTCGCGACACCACTGGAGGCGGGCTGCACGATGTTGGGGCGTGAGCGGAAGACGGCCTAACGGTGTGCGGGGCCGTAGCCCAGCTTGATGGAGACGGTTGCGAATGGTCCTCGCCGATACCCCAGGAGCAACAGAGTCTCTAATTTGCTGGGAAGTGGCGGTGCGGTCCCCTACGGCACTGCGTAGGATCCTACGGTCTTGGCGTGCATCCGTGAGTCGCTGCGGTCCGGTCCCAGGTCGACGGGCACGTGTACCTTCCGCCGACCACTGGCGACAACATCGATGTACTGTGGAGACCTCACGCCCCACGTGTTGAGCAATTCGGCGGTACGTCCACCCGGCCTCCCGCATGCCCACTATACGCCCTCGCTAAAAGTCCGTCAACTGCACATACGGTTCACGTCCACGCTGTCGCCGCATGCTACCAGGGTTAAAGACTGCGATGGAGCTCCGTATGCCACGGCAAACTGGCTGTCACTGACGGTGGCGGTGCACAAATGCTGCGCACCTAGCGCCATTCGACGGCCAACACCGCGGTTCCTGGTGTGTCCGCTGTGCCGTGCGTGTGATCATTGCTTGTACAGCCCTCTCGCAGTGTCCGGAGCAAGTATGGTGGGTCTGACACACCGGTGTCAATGTGTTCTTTTTGCCATTTCCAGGAGTGTATGAAGACACATCACCTTTCAGAGGAAGAAACACCGCTACCAACTTTTACTTATGTCGCTTAAATCTTTCTTGGTGTTGGTACTTTTTCTGTCAGTGTATAATGATTGTCATGTTCAACAGTTAGTATAGAGCGGCAATGCCGTATTTCGTAAGTTACGGTCTCTAACTCGTGAACTCGCTCTCCTTTCTATGTTGGTATCGTTCTCTCGACAACTGACCCAAATGACGGTCTTTCGGTCAAATGAGCAGTGGCGAAGACTCGTGAGTCAAGTTACCGAGCATTCGGAGACGGCGCGTTCGGAGACGATGTCATATAAGCCACTGCCGAGTTTAAAGCGAGTACATATGTTGCTCATTTCTGATTTCTATTGTTTATACTGGACGGAAGTAGACGTATACTGAACATAAATAGTGCATGAGCTCCACTACTGTGCGATTACACTATTGGCGACCCAACATTGGTACCTCCAACCAATACCGAGGAGTAAAGGTCTGGAGAGAACTTAAAGAATCGTGACTGCATAAAATGAATGAAACGAAAAGTAGTTTCTAGGCTAAGGTTCTTCGGGAGAATCTTAAGGAAATATCGTTCAGTCACGAAAGAGTTGCCTCACAATACACTCACTTGACCGATACTGAAGTGTTCCTCATCAGCCTGCGACTGTTAGTAGGTTGGATTAATAGATGAGACAGAGAAGATCGGATCTTTGAGTCGGTGCAAGAGCGTTACTGAGATGTTCAACAAACTGCAAAATGGCTCTGAGCACTATGGGACTTAACTTCTCAGGCCATCAGTCCCCTAGAACATAGAACTACTTAAACCTAACTAACCTAATGACATCACACACATCCATGCCCGAGGCAGGATTCGAACCTGTTACAGTAGCGGTCGCGCGGTTCGAGACTGTATCGCCGAGAACCGCTCGGCCACTCCGGCCGGTTCAACAAACTGAAAATGCAGACACTGCAAGAGAAATGTGGAAATTCCAAGAGAGTACGCTCCTGGAAGATTCGGGAAACACATTACTTGCTCCCACATGCGTCCCGCGAAATGACCGTAACGACAAAATCCCAGAAATTATATCTAATACGGAGGTTTTCTGACAATCGTTCTTCCCACAAAACACTCTCGAATGGAACGCACAAAGGGAGAAAGCAGTTGTGCCTAAAGGACCTTCGGTCACACAACGTAAGTTAACTTATGGGTTATAGATGTGGACGAAGATATCTTAAGCGCAACACAAATAGGAACAAACATGTGGATAATAAATGAAACGAAAACTCTTTAAAAACTAACTGCAGATCACAGGACAGTAAGAGCTGTGTCGGTTCTAGTTTATCATATATATCCAAATAACCAGGTTAAATTGTTTTCCTTCTTTTTATTTTTTGTTGAAATCAGACTTCTCACTCGTAATGCGTCCTGCCACGAATTCATCTTCTCTATCACAGTGGTAGCTGCACTATACGTCCGTAGTTATTTGTTGATTTTATTCCAATTCCTGTCTTCCCCTACAATTATTCCCGTCTACAGCTCCTTCGAGGATGATGTAAATTACTCCTTGATGTTTTAATTACATGTGCTATTATCCTCCCCGCTCTGTTTCTCAGTGTTTTCTGTATGTTCCTCTACTTGCCTGTTCTGCTGCAAACCATATTTCTTATCTTATTTATCCTTCGTAACCTCCTAATTTGCAACAAACTTCAATAGAACCTCATCCAAAACGCGTCAATTCTCCTTTTTTTGCGTTTCTCCCTCAGCCCTCCTTTCACCTCCGTAGAATGTTGTGCTCCAAACGTACATTCTCGGAAATTACTTCGTGAAGTGTGGTGTTTACTACTGTTGAACTTTTTTAGACAGTAATCCCCTTCCTCCTCGCATAAGGTAGTCTTTTTTATGTTATCCTTGCTTCGTCACATTACTTTGCTGCCAAAATAGCATAATTTCTTCAGAATATCTACTCCGTAGTCCTCAATTCCGGTAGTAAGTTTACCACTAATTTCGTTTTTGTTACTCCTTCTTATTTTATACTTTCTTCGGTTAACTTTAAATCTACATTGTGTGCTCATTCGAGTGTTCATTTCATTTATTTCCCGCAGTATATCATCGACGATAGCAACGTCAGTCCGGCCGGTGAGACCGAGCGGTTCTAGGAGCTTCATTCCGGAACCACGCGGCTGTTATGGTCGCAGGTTCGAATTCTGCCTCGGGCATGGACGTGTGGGAGGTCCTTAGGTTATTCTGGTTTACGTAGTTCTAAGTGTAGGGGACAGATGACCTGAGATGTTAATTCCCATAGTGCCTAGAGCCATTTGAACCAGTTTTGAATAACAACGTCATCAGTGAATCTTATCACTGATTGACTTCGGCTCGAATTTTAATCCCACTCCTGAAACTTTCATTTCCGTCACTGCTTCTTTTATGCATACACTGAACACTAGCGGTGAAACACTGCATCTTTGCCTTATATCTTTTCTAACCTTAATACCTAATCCCTTCTTAGTCTCTGATGCCTAATTTCGCTCGTTGGTTCTGGTATATATATATATATATATATATATATATATATATATATATATATATATATATATGTGTGTGTGTGTGTGTGTGTGTGTGTGTGTGTGTGTGTGTGTGTGGAAAATCTAGACCCAAAAATTACAGCAGAAGTTGAAATATCTGTAAAATAAATCAAAAATGGAAAATCTATCGTAGCAGGAAAGACACCAATAGAACGAGTGAAGTATGTTTCAAATGTTTTATAGGAATGTTTGAACAAATTGTTTAATTAATTCATGTTATAGAAAGAACATGTGCCGAAGAAAAGGGATGTCACATCTGAGTGTAATTTATAAGAAAAGTACTATGAAAATATGTCGAAATCATAGTGGAGTCAGAGAAAGAAACTCTATTGTCAGGGCGTGTGGTCAGGTCCTAAAAGGTGTGGTAAGGCGGACGTTGAAGAGTAAAGTGCAGTCCAGGAAAATGGAAGACAGCTAATGCAAAGAGACTGGAAAGGAATATGACTAGCCGTTAAGTGTTCATAGACCTCGAGAAGGTGTACATCAACAAACCGCGTGAAGTCCTGGGTGGAGTGGAGGGGAAGGAGTGAGGTTGATAATACATATATTAGAAGTATATAACTTATACAAGTTGCAGAGTGTGTAATGAAAGCGCGGGGGGTGGTGGGGGGGGGGGGGGATAAAATTGCGTCACAGCCTTACAGAACTACAAAAGGATTGAAATAGGAATGCTGCTTACATCCAACATTGATTAAAATATACATCTAGAAACCCTCAGGCTTGTGGAGTAGTAAATCTGCTTGAATGGACCTTCATGTAACAAAAAAATCAGTGTCTGTTCATTTTGTTCTTCGCAGTTGATCAAGCGCCTAGAACCGCTGGGCCACAACGGCCGGCTAAGTAGTTTCCGAAACACTGTAGGAGACTTCATATTAGAGGGTCAATATAAGAAGGCATTTAAAAAATTTAGGTATCTAGAGAGCATTCTACCGAAAGGCGGAACAATTAGCTGGGAAATACAGCAGCGTGTAGTCCACGGGAAAGAAGCAGTCCATAAGCTTAGCCCTCTGTTATGGTCTGCGATAAGTTCGGAAGTAAAGAAGATGTTCTATGGAAATACTGTAGGCTCTCTAACGACCTATGCTCTGCAGTTTCGATTAGATCAGTTTATAAGTGGTTTCAGAATTTTCGTAGTGGCCATAAGGGCACAAGTGATGCTGAACGTTCTGGACGCCCTGTGGAGGTTACGGCTTCAGAAATCACTGATAAAATCCATGATATGGTGATGGATGACAGAAGAGTTAAGGTGCGTAAGATTGCTAGTATTGTGGGCATCTCGAATCAACGGGTACATAATGTTTTGCATAAACATTTGTTCATGTGAAAGCTGTCCCCAAGATGGGTTCCGCGATTGCTTACGCTTGACCAAAAACGGAATCGTGTGAAGTGTTGCAAGGATGGTTTGCAGCTGTTCAGAAAGAATCCACAGGACTTAAAGCGTCGTTTCGTCACTGTGGATGAAACATGGACACATTACTATTCTCCTGAGACCAAAGAAGAATCTGAACAATGGGTTACCAAGGGAGGATCTGCACCAAAAAAGGCGAAGACCAGTCCTTCGGCCGGAAAGGTCATGCCGACTGTCTTTTGGGATTCGCAAGGGGTAATCCTCATCGAATATCTGGAAAAGCGAAAAACTATTACATGTGCATATTATTCATTGTTATTGGAGCGTTTGAAAACCGAGCTACAAGAAAAACGCCGCCGATTGGACCGCAAAAAAGTACTTTTCCATTACGACAATGCACCAGCACACACCTCAGCAGTTGCGGTCGCAAAAGTAATGGAAGTAGTAGGGTTCCAAATCGTTTCACATCCCCCCCCCCTCTCCTATTCTCCAGACTTGGTTCCCTCGGACTACTATTTGTTCCCCAATTTGAAGAAATTGCTGGCAGGACAAAGATTCAGTCAAACGAAGAGGTGAATGCAGCAAATAATAGCTACTTCGCAGACTTGGACAATTCCTATTATTTGGAAGGGCTCAACAAATTAGAAGAGAGTTGGACGAAGTGTATAAGTCTAAAAACACGTAAGTAGTTATTATTTTTGCACGGTCTTTCAAACACCCCTCGCATATTATATATATATATATATATATATATATATATATATATATATATATATATATATATATATATATATATATATATAACACCCTATATATATATATATATATATATATATATATATAGGGTGTTACAAAAACGTAAGGCCAAACTTTCAGGAAACATTCCTCACAAACAAAGAAAGAAAGAAAATATATTACGTGGACATGTGTCCGGAAACGCCTACTTTCCATGTTAGAGCTCATTTTATTACTTCTCTAGAAACCACATTAATCATGGAATGGAAACACACAGCAATAGAACATACCAGCGTGACTTCAAACACTTTGTTACAGGAAATGTTCTAAATGTCCTCCGTTAGCGAGGATACATGTATCCACCCTCCGTCGCACGGAATCCCTGATGCGCTGATGCAGCCCTGGAGAATGGCGTATTGTATCACAGCCGTCCACAATACGAGCACGAAGAGTCCCTACATTTGGTACCGGGGTTGCGTAGACAAGAGCTTTCAAATGCCCCCATAAATGAAAGTCAAGATGGTTGAGGTCAGGAGACCATGGAGGTCATAGAATTGGTCTGCCTCTACCAATCCATCGGTCACCGAATCTGTTGTTGAGAAGCGTGCGAACACTTGGACTGAAATGTGCAGGAGCTCCATCGTGCATGAACCACATGCTGTACTTGTAAAGGCACATGTTCTAGCAGCACAGGTAGAGTAGCTAGTGTGAAATCATGATTACGTGCTCCATTGATCGTAGGTGGAAAAAACTAAAATGAGCTCTAACATGAAAATTAAGTGTTTCCGGACACATGTAAAAAAAAAAAAAAAAATAGTTCAAATGGCTCTGAGCACTATTGGACTTAACATCTATGGTCATCAGTCCCCTAGAACTTAGAACTACTTAAACCTAACTAACCTAAGGACAAGACACAACACCCAGCCATCACGAGGCAGAGAAAATCCCTGACCCCGCCGGGAATCGAACCCGGGAACCCGGGCGCAGGAAGCGAGAACACTACCGCACGACCACGAGATGCGGGCGGACACATGTCCACAGAACATCTTTTCTTTATTTGTGTGTGAGGAATGTTTCCTGAAAGGTTGGCCGTACCTTTTTGTAACACCCTGTATACAAGTTTGTATAATCAAAGCAGGGGGAACAAAATTGCGTCACAGCCTTACAGAACTACAAAAGGATTGAAACAGGAATGCTGCTTGCATCCTACATTGCTTAAAACGTACTTATAGAAACCCTTAGGCTTGTGGAATAGTAAAACTGCTTGAATGTACCTTCATGTTCTTCGCAATTGATCAAGTAGTGGTGGCCAGTTAAAAAAAAAAATTATATATATATATATATATATATATATATATATATATATATATGCTTAGAAAATTATTATTAGAATGTAAGTGCAGGCAACAGTATTTTTGAAAACACTGTAGCACATTTCATAGAGGGTCAACATACAAAGGCACGTAAAAAATTTAAATATCTGGGGAGCATTCAACCGGAAGACGGAACAATTAATCGGGAAATACAGCAACGTGTAGTCCAGGGGAAAGAAGCAGTCCGTAAGTTAAGCCCTCTGTCATGGTCTACGATTAGTTGGAAAGTAAAGAAGATGCTCCGTGGAAATATTGCAGACTCTCCAACCACCTACGCTCAAAAGTGTTCGAAGCTTACTGGGAAAAATATAAACAAATTGAGGGTTGTCTCAAAAGATCGTGTAGAATATCTCTGCTAGATCACGTAAGAAATAGGATTGGGTAAATAACGCGGATTGAACAAAGAATCGCACATAGAACAGAAGAATGACAGCTCGCATTGTGTGGATATACAACCCGAGTGACAGATGTTAAATGCCGAATGAAGCTCTCAATGTACCATCCTCAGGGAAGGAGAAGTGTAGGAGGACGGAAGGTTACTGGTTAGAGGGAATAAAGGAGATTTTATTATATATATATATATATATATATATATATATATATATATATATATATATATATATATATATAGAGAGAGAGAGAGAGAGAGAGAGAGAGAGCAAGAGCGAGATAGATAGATAGAGAGAGAGAGAGAATTCTTTCGCATACTGTGTATTAACCGTCTTTTCTTAAAGCTATTTTCCCGAAACCTACGACCATTTTGCGTTATGTCACATAGTCAGGTGCTTTTTATAATCCGATACATCCTATGTTTTTACCTTATTTGTCCCACTGACAGACATCAATTTTCTTTCCGTTCTTCTTCATATTATTTTGTGGTGGCAGATGATAGAAGGCTTCCCTGCAGGCACTGGCGCTGTCTGTCCACAGGGCTCGTTGCTGCTGCAGCAGGTCAGTTCGAACCGGACGGCGACACAGCGGAAGATGTTCGCTGTGGCGTTCCCCCAGCCTTCCTCAGAGTTGCGCCGCCGCTGTTCAAACACGCAATCAGGACTGAGCAGTGGAGGGTCGAGCTGAGCTGCGGGTTGCCAGTCGTCAGGGGAGCCGCCCCCGCGGCGTGTTTGATCTCGCAGTGCGGCCGGGGCAGTGTCGCGGAAAGCACCCACCGCCCTACTCCTTTCCGTGTCCCACACTCTCCCAACTCCTCTAATACGGACTGCTGCTTGCCATCTCCGCCGTTGAGATTGAGCCTATGCGAGAAAATGCTTCGATATTGTACCTGCAGGTACACTGGAGTTTTGTGATTTCGGAAATCTAAGTAACAATGACCTTCAATATATGCTTATTTATTTTGATGGGTGAACTTGATTGCTGAAAGTGGTGGTATACTGATGATCCAGAGAGTATTAGGCGACAGACAACCATCATGTATAAATTTAGTGTAGGTGAAGAAGACGCTGAGATTTGTGAGAAAGCATGTTTGGCGATTTTCGGTATAAGCAATGGACGCCTGTCCCGAGTGAAACAACAAAGGAAAACATCTGGAACTCCTGAAGTTAGTTTCTGTGTTTAATCAGGCAACGCAGGCCGCGGTGGCCGAGCGGTCCTAGGCCATTCAGTCCGGAACCGCGCGCCTGCTACGGTTACGGTTCGAATCCTGGATCGGGCATGGATGTGTGTCATGTCCTTTGGTTGGTT
Source organism: Schistocerca gregaria (assembly GCF_023897955.1). Classification (NCBI taxonomy): domain Eukaryota; kingdom Metazoa; phylum Arthropoda; class Insecta; order Orthoptera; family Acrididae; genus Schistocerca; species Schistocerca gregaria. The sequence continues at coordinate 137,350,637 of NC_064929.1, forward strand.
AAGTTTAAGTAGTTCTAAGTTCTAGGGGACTGATGACCTCAGATGTTCAGTCCCATAGTGCTCAGAGCCAGTTTTTTATTAAGGCAACAAAAGTTAGGTTTACATTCTCAATGATAGATGTGTAACAAGACATTAAAAGCTAAATAATTTATCTAGGGTGGATAATCTGGGGAGATACGACAATCCTCCAAATGAATGCAGCCAGGAGTACTAGGAATCTGCATGGATTATGTACGAGTAAATACACACATAAAAAAACGTTTTGCTTCACCCAGGTTCCCTGAGCTCCTGAAGATAAAAGTTGACTGTGGATATTGTATCACAGACACAGTCCCTTTGACTGTTCAGAGATGTCACTAAAACCACCCAGCCGGCCAGTGTGGCCGAGCGGTTCTAGGCGCTTCAGTCCGGAACCGCGCGACCGCTACGGTCGCAGGTTCGAATCCTGCCTCGGGCATGGATGTGTGTGCTGTCCTTAGGTTAGTTAGGTTTAAGTAGTTCTAAGTTCTAGGGGACTGATTACCTCAGATGTTACGTCCCACAGTGCTCAGATCGATTTGAACCAAAACCGCCCAAAGATGTAAACAACCACGCTAGAACAGCGCCTATTACACTGAGGCGGTCGGACAACCGATCAGTTCCAGTCATTCCACCAGGAAGGAGGTACACGGCACATGTTGTCTGTAGTTAAACCATGCCTAGACGGTCAATACCGCGGGCCGATCGCATCCGCATTGTTACTTTTGGACAGGAAGGGCTCTGAACCAGGTAGGTGTTCATGCGTCTCGGAGTGAACCAAACCGACGTTGTTCGGATGTGGAGGAGATACAGAGAGACAGGAACTGTCGATGAAATGCCTCGCTCAGGCCACCCAAGGGCTACTGCTGTAGCGGATGACCGCTACCGACGGATTGTGGCTCGGAGGAACCCTGACAGCAACGCCACCATGTTGAATAAACCTTTTCGTGCAGCCACAGGATGTCGTGTTACAACTCAAACTGTGTGCAGTAGGCTGCATGATGCACAACTTCATTCGCGATGTCCATGGGGAGGGCCGTCTTTGCAACCATGACACCATGCAGCGTTGTGCAGATGGGCCCAACAACATGCCACATCGACCGCTCAGGAGTGGAATCACGTTCTTTTCAATGATGAGTGTCGCATATTTCGTTGGAGACGTGTTTGGAGGCACCCCGGTCGGTCTGAACGGCTTAGACACACTGTCCAGCGAGTGCAGCAAGGTGGATGTTCCCTGCTGTTTTGGGGTGGCATTATGTGGGGCCGACGTACGCCGCTGGTGGCCTTGGAAGGCGCCGTAAAAGGTGTACGATACCTGAATCCCATCCCCGACCGATAGTGCAACCATATCGGCAGCAAACTGGCGAAGCATTCGTCTTCATGGACGACAATTCGCGCCCCAATCGTGCACATCTTGTTTGTGACTTCTTTCAGGATAAAAACATTGCTTGACTAGAGTACCCAGCATGTTTTCCAGACATGACCCCTACCAAACATGCCTTGGTTAAATTGAAAAGGGCTGTTTATGGACGACGTGACCCACCAACCACTCTGAGAGACCCACGCCAAATCGCCGTTGAGAAGTGGGACAGCTTGAAACAACAGTGCTTGTAGATAGTATGCCACGACGAATACAGGCATGCATCAACGCAAGAGGACGTTCTACTGGGTATTAACCTGGACCACTACCTCTGAAGGTCTCGCTGTGTGGTGGTACAACATGCAATGTGTGGTTTTTATGAGCAATGAAAAGGGCGGAAATGATGTTTATGTTGATCTCTCTTCCAAATTTCTGTAGAGGTTCCGGAACTCTCAGAACCGAGGTGATGCAAAACTTTTTTTGATGAGTGTAGTTTTCTTATGCAATCAAGCCACTACTCAAGGGAAGGAATCCCAATATCACATATATGTGTGCAGAGCTAAAAATTAGCAAGAGCCACAGTCTTTAACAAGATATCAGTTTTTCAATATTGGCTTTGCAAAACCACGTTGTGGTACGTGTCAAGTTTGTTATCACCTTAAGTTTCAAAATTCATGTAAGGATTATGGCTAGAAAAAGAAATAACTCGAAGAAAAACTGAACATCTACGGTAAACAGGCTATTACTGCGTATGATAATCTGAAAACGGGCTCAAAATATTCAAAAACTTATAATTTTGTAATAGGCATTGCTTTGATCATTGGTTGCATTTTATTGGGTCATCAGACTATAATAGTGGCCACTGGCTCAGTGTGCTTCAGCCATACGTGATGCGTTACCACCAAGTTCCCTCTCTACAACACCATTTAATGCAGTTAATTTGTGGTTGCAGATGTTTCATAATGTACAAAACAAATCTTCACAGTTTATTGAGCTTCTTGATAAATTATTATTTTTCATGTTACGTTCCAATATAAAGGATATGACAGCTCAGAAATGATAACTGATCCATACTGTATGGACTACAGTTTGAAAACTAAGGATAAAAAAGTTTGATATATTTTTTCAGTCTCGTTTTCTAGATTTGTAAATAAGTGTTTTGGCCAGATGTTACACGCATGTCTTGAACTCCACATTACACATGACCATAACTACTATTAAAAACTCAGGATCTCATCAGTGCGTGTGACCTTTAGCGTAGCTTCGAGTCTCTAATCTTCGTGTGTTGTGAATACTACGAAAAAAGTGTAAAATAACTGTTCTGTTAATTTCACTCATAGCTCGATAGAAAATGTGTCGCCACTGTAATTTGTCAATTAAACACAATAAATTCGGCTCAATCACATTTCTCGTCTTTATCTACATACATAGTTCGCAAGCCGCCATACAGTGCATGGCGAAGCGTACCTAGTCATTCCTTTTTCTGCTTTACTCCCGAATGGAGCGAGGGAAAAGCGACTATCTGAATGCTTCCGCACGAGCCCTGATTTATTTTATCTCGACTTCACGGTCATTACCCGAGATGTATGTTGGTGGAAGTAGGATCGTTCTGCAGTCTGTCGGAAATGCTGGTTCTATAAAGTTTCCCCAACAGCGTTTCGCGGAAGAGAAGATATTATTTTTCCCCAGGGATTCCCATCTGAGTTCACAGAGCATTTCCGTAATATTGTCAAGCTCATCTAAGCTACCGGTAAAAAAAGTAGCAGCCCGCCTCTTAATTGTTTCAACAACTTCCTCTTTTCTGAACTCGTACTCGATCCCAGATGCTCCAGCAGTATTCACGAATGGTTCGTGCAAGTGTTCTATACGCTGTCTCCCTAATATGAGATAGCCTTGTAAGACAAAGATAGAATTAAGTAAATTAATCGTGCAGAACACCCACATTGTTGTGAAGCACATGAATAAATATGAAGTAGTTCTAACAAGCAACGACGTAAATATTAATCTCTGCATATAAAAGCCAGTGTGCTGACGGATGTACATGGTGGCAGTCCAGTCAAGGAATATTTTAGGGAATTGGTTTAAAAAATTTGTTTCAAAGGCTGAATGAAAGCTTTACAAGTTTTCTCCCAGAGTAACTTAGGCTGTACTTACATGACTGCCTTTCACAACTGAGGCAGTTATATAAAGGCACATTTGCATGCCGTGCGTGAACTTCCTCGGAAACGCGAAATCTTAATTAAATAATTAATCTGTGACAAATAAATACAGACTGTGGCACAGAGCTGCAGTGCTATGCCGCTGATAAAACAAAATATAATTCATTAAGAAGAGGTAGGTCTTGCAGAATAGCTGGTGCGGGAAGCACATATATTTTATTAACTGGCACACCGCCATATTTGATGTTATATAAGAACACTGCGAGTTGCAATCTCACTAGGCACTCGGCTCTGTAAAGATTCTATATTTATGAAAGCTAGTTGAATTATTTAACTGTAGGCTTATTCGTTGAATATCTCTGATTTAACTAACTGTCTAAACTTTTTATGTTAAGTAGACAGTCACCTCTGTACGACGTATTGACATGGCTGGCACATTATTCTAATATTGAGATTTTGAGTCAGCACCTACTATAGCAGTCTTTGGAAACTATTTAAATACGAAGTCCGATTATTTGAGATACATTTCACGGTCAACTACGAATGACATTGCATTTACGAAAAAGCCATTGTCAAGCGTCTGATACGAAATAATTAAAGGTCCACGTTCTAGATAAGCAAATATTAATTACAAGCAATCACTATCATACATATACAATAATTAATATTATATTTTTTATTTTTTTATTTTATAAGTTAAAACTGCTCACAAGAGATACCCTGGGCCCTCTGCTGAAACTGGTAGCGAGTTCACGCCATTGGCTTTAGGGAATAGCGTGCGTGGGATACCGATCACGTGCGTGGACGCTGGAGTGTTCTGCAGTGCAGTTGATTCTCTCTCTTGTAATCCAGACCTCGAGCAGAACAGACGCTCTGCTTTTGACGAACGGCCACCAACCTAAGTTAACATAAACCGCTATCCCTTCCGTTGCCCATTCAAATTAGTTGTTCGACATGCTAGACTGTCCGATACCGGTAGTTGAGTGGTCAGCGCGACAGAAGGACAATCCTAAGGGGCCGGTTTCGATTCCCGGCTGGGTCGCAGATTTTTTCTGCTCAGGGTCTGGGTGTTGTCCTGTCCTAATCATCATCTTTTCACCCCCATCAACGCGCAAGTCGCCGAAGAGGCGTCAACTCGAAAGATTTGCACCAGGCGAACGGTCTACCCGACGGGAGGCCCTAGTCACACGACATTATTATTTACCTCCTAGACTGGGCTAAACCTGGTAACTTCCAACCAGCCCAAACCACTAAGTACAGAAACTTAAAATTAGCAGAGGTTGTCGATCTTGTCGTTTTAGGAAGGATTTTTCGATGTTCCATCTCTAAGAGGGGGAAATAGGGGATGGGGGATTAACATAGACTAACTTACTAACTAACTCATCATCGCCCAGCCCAAACCACTAAGTACACAAACTTAAAATTAGCAGAGGTTGTCAATCTTGTCGTTTTAGGAAGGATTTTTCGATGTTCCATCTCTAAGAGGGGGAAATACGGGATGAAAGCTGTTGTGAAAAATAAGTCACTATTAAGGAAATTATAAACTACACTTACAAAAATTAGTATTTGGTACTCGGTCACAAATAAAGAAGTACACGTTTCAGCTGTTTTAGAAATGTAACCCCTATGGGAGTGAAATAGTGGGTCGAAGATTTTTTTTGGAAATTAATCGTTCCTAAACAACTTCTAAAGTATTTTTAAAACATCAATGAAAATTGATATTTGCCTTCTCAGTTAAAAATAAAAAAATTGTATTTTTGAAAATTCAGCCCCTATTGGGGTGAAACAGCGCCAGACTGATTCACTGACTCTAGTATCGCATAGCCCAAAGCGCTGACGATATCAACTTAAAATTTAGAGAGCATGAGTCTTACACAGCAGTCGTCGTTCAACAAAGGATTGTTCGAAATTCTACTCCCAAGGGGGTCAAATACTGGATGAAAGACGTTTTGAAAGTATGTCTCTATTAAGGCCACGTTGAAGTTACATCTACGAAAATTGGTATTTGGCTTCTCAGACATAAGATATAGATCTATGGAAACTGATATTTTGTTTCTCTGTTAAAAATAAGGAAATATATGTTGGGCGCGAACGTTTCTATGAAAATACTGTAAGTAGGCTGTTTATGTGTTTGTATGTTGGCAGCGCTATGTAGTGTTCTGCATTAATAACTCTGACCGCGCTGTGTGCACTCTGTAAGAGACTCTGTGGCAGGTCGGACTAGCAGTTGGAGGTGAATAGTCAGCAGTGATGGAGGTTAGAAGTTAATTATTAGCAGTGTTGGAGGTTTGCACTATTTGCGCGAGCGGACGGTCTGAATGTGTATCCGTCAGAGAGATTTATTACTGATGATTATATAATTTTTTGAACTGGTTGTCACTTGATTAAGATAAAATCTGGAAAATACATTGTTTGCTCAGAAGCAAACTCTTTCCTTTACTAACCACATGCCTATTAGTAGTTGGAGCCTACAGTACTTCGAATGTTTTATTTAGCTGGCTTCATTGGTGTTTGCTGCGCTGTTGTAGTTCTTCCTGACGATTCTCTGTGAGGTAAGTGACTTATAATATGTATGAGTTATTGTTAGTTATTGTTAGGATTTCTTCTAAAAACAATAAAAATGGTTCAAATGGATCTAAGCACTATGGGACTTAACTTCGGAGGTCATCAGTCCCCTAGACTTAGCACTACTTAAACCTAACTAACCTAAGGACATCACACACATCTATGCCCGAGGCAGGATTCGAACCTGTGACCATAGCAGCAGCAGGTTCTGGACTGAAGTGCCTAGAACCGCTAGGTCACGGCGGCCGGGGATTTCTTCTAATTCAGGCTCATTGTTTTTTATTAATTATTTGAAGTCAGATTATCATTTTTGAAAAGTCAGATTGCGTTGGGTTGGGATATTGTAGGTCATTAATGAATAGAATAAGTTTGAGCTGTATTAGTCAGGGCAAATTCTGTAGGTCAGTGTTAAAATGATAAAATAGCAAAGAAAGAGTACAGTAAATTTCACTCAGCAGTTTAACTAAAATTTAATTAATAATTTTCATTATCATCACAAGAACGCAAAAGGCATGATTAACAAAAATCTTGAACTCCTGTTACCAGAACAGCTTTTTGGTCGTAAATACATTCGGAAAGGACCATTCACCTATGACCTTTATAGTTTGAAAAGTTTAGAAGGTGTTGCAGATTGTGAACAACATAAAAATTCGATTGAACAGAAATACAATCAAAGTCGACCATATTCTACGCGAGGCGAAAACCGGGCGCTAAGCTAATTGATGAAATAACAAGAGGAGTAAAACTGGGTTAGAGTACCTCTGTTGAACCAGTAAGGGTTTTATGGTGTATTTTTTTCAGTGTTTCTGAAACTAGAAATTCACACTAAGTCATATTAGCTGTGCTGAGTTATTGACATAAAATGTGGATCTTCGATGCTGCAGCAGTTCGACGCCTGAGCATAAATAGCCTAATAGTGGATAGACGCACGCCGGAAATAACGAGGACACCATGGATCGAACCTATTGGTAACATATTTAGCAGCACTCCTCTGAATTTCTTTCTTTAATCTTGACTTGTTAGGATCCAGAACAGTCGAATGGTATTGGAAAATGAGTCGCACTTGCGTACGCGTTCTAATTTCAATCATATTAAAACCGGATAAAATAAAACTAAGGAGTTTCGGAAGAACAAGCTTTCATGCTCACACCCACACTATTACAAGAATTATAATACCCCATAGTAATACTTCATTGTCCACTCCCGGTTGCTGAGTAGGAAAGGAGCGAAGGAGATTTTTGGACGTACATCTCCGACCAACATCACAAGCTACTACGCTTGAATAATTATTATGATGCATACGCCAACTTCCTCAGAAGAACAGTCATGTGAACTCTATTTTCTAGGATGCGATTCAGAACATGAAGAAACTAGAGATAATTATATCTTTGAACAAAAAGTACGATCAAGTGACGAACATCACTATATGGTTTAGACTTGGATTTTTTTCTAAAATGTCAAGGAACCTGTAATTAATTTTAGATTGTTTTATTACTTTTAATTGAAAGTTTAAAATTATGTATGACTGTCGAATGTTAAGATCAGTAAATTGGAGGAAAAAGAAGTAGTCAGCGCGACAGACTGTCAATCCTAAGGGCCGGGGTTCGATTCCCGGCTGGATCGGAGATTTTCTCCGTTCAGAAACTGGGTTTTGTGTTGTCCTAATCATCATAATTTCATCCCATGGAAGTGCAAGTCTCCGAGGTGGCGTTAAATCGAAACACTTGCACCTGGCGAACGTTCTACCCGTCGGGAGGCCCTAGTCACACGGCATTTACATTTATTTACACTTCATTTTATTCTGATTCGTAAACATTTGCTGTAATCAGTACATCACAACATCATAGTGGCATCATAGAATCACCAAAACTTAAACGGAGTGGATAATGTCTTGAAAAGAGATTGTAAGATGAACATCAACAAAACTAAAACAAATCAAATGGAATGTAGTGAAATTATATCAGGATACATTTAGGGAATTAGATTAGGAAATGAGGCAATAGAATAAGGCTATGAGTCTTGCTTCTTGAGGAGTAAAGTAACGGATGAATAAAGAGAATATGAAAAGGAGATTTGCTACAGCAAGAAAAGCACTACATACTCGCATATAAATTCATGTATTAGGTGGTGGCTTATGAAGACGACTGTCTGGTATCAAGCGTTGTAAGGAAATGAAACTGCATGATAAATGGTCTTCGTTGGTTATCGGGGCTCAATTGGAAACGGTACTCTTGATTGAAGACAGTTGTATTCTAGTCAGAGATATTCCAGGCCGAAGATGTATCTGGTGACGCCCAGAAAGCAATGGAATTCCAAACTGACTGACGCCCCCTATGCGACCGCAAATTACCCTGAGTGATGGTCTGGGGTGATATTCTTTCTCACAGCAGAGCCACTTTTGGATATCATCTGTGGCATCCTTACAGCACAGTGGCACGTAGACGATATTCTACGCCCCGTTTTATTGCCCTCCAAGGCAGGCCTTGCATTCCAGCAAGATAATGCCCGCCCGCCCCCGGCGAGAGTTCCTTCTGCTTGTTTTCGTGCTTGCCACCCCTTACCTTGGCCAGTAAGAACGCCTGATTACATTTCAGAACATTGGGAGCATTATGGGCAGGGCGCTCCAGCCATCTCGGGATTTTGACCACATGACGCGTCAATTGGACACAATTTGGCACATTAGTGCTGAGGAGGACATATAAAAACTCCGTCAATCAATGCGAAACCGAATAGCTGCATGCATTAGGGAAAGAGCAGGACCAACACGTTATCAACTTGTAAAGCTCTTTCTCTCGAATAAATCATCCAACTTTTCTGAATTTGTAATTTGTTTGTCTGTACATGTACATCACATACAACGATTTCCGTACCATTCGGATAATTCCAAGCGATTCGTCGTTATTTCTTTTTCCTTAGAGTGTAAATACAGTGGCGTGGTAAATTTTATTGAACGATAAAAGGCTTCGTCCCTCCGTAGCTCTCAGGGGTTCACAACCCCACAACAGGCCACAGCAGTCCACCCATCCCACCGCCATCCCACACCGAACGCAAGGCTATCGCGCGGTTTGGCCCCCAGTGGACCCCACCGGGCACGTCTTATACCAGACGAGTGTACCTGAAATGTTTTGCGTGTTTGAGTAATCATGGTGTACACGTACGTGGGGACTGTCTGCCCAGCAATCGCCAACATAGCGTAAATGCGGCGGAATAGAGTAAGGGGAAGCAGCCAGCATTCGCTGAGGCACATGAAAAACCGCCTAAAAACCCTTCCAAAGCTGGCCGCCACACAGGATCTTGACACTAATCCGCTGGGTGGATTCGTGCTGCGGACCGGCACGCCTTCCTGCTCGGAAATCTGCGCGTTAGACCGGGCGGCTAGCCTGGCTGGCCTAGCTTCGTATACTTCCAGCACACGTAAAAACATCTGCTACAGTATATTACAGAAGTTACTGCAAGAAATATGCAATAAAAACAACCAAAATGAGACTTGTATTTAAAGACAATAATTACAGCGAAATCACCGTTATTTGTGACGCTCCCCGGGACATTACAAAGGACGGGACGTGGTTCTTACTAGTGTATGGGGACACCACGAAGGTCAGCGCATGCTCAGCAACATGATGTCCCCAAAATTTGTACTAACTTTTTATGGTACGCGTTCCATTACTCTGCCAGTGCGGTTGACAGCTGCTAGATGGCCACTGGTGCGTGTGGATGTGCTGTAATACGTATCCCCAACGCACCCACAAGTGTTCAGTGGGATATAAGTCGGAGCTCATCCGATGCACAGTGGAAAATTAGTACTGTGTCACAATAACGCTGATCGATAAATGTACCGCATTCAAAGTGTTCCAGGCCTGTGCGCCTATGCAACGGTATGCCTCTGCATCTGTAACACCTGGACCACCAAAACTATGATGTTCGACGGTGTTTATGGGAACATCAAGTGTTGTCACTTATTACGTTATTTGAGGACCTGATATGTTTCAATTCACATCTTCAATATTTGCAGCGGATCCTCATATGTTGCTCCTTCAATGAAATATATTATTTAAACAAGAATAATTCCGTCAATTGGAACAGAGCTTTCATTCTCTCACCAATTCGTTTCCTCCTTAGTTAGTCTTGAGTCAGTATGATTCATTAAAGCTAGATCATCTAGGCGCGCAGTCCGGAACCGTTCGACTGCTACGGTCGCAGGTTCGAATCCTGTCTCGGGCATGGATGTGTGTGATGTCCTTAGGTTAGTTAGGTTTAAGTAGTTCTAAGTTCTAGGGGACTAATTACCACAGCAGTTGAGTCCCATAGTGCTCAGAGCCATTTAAAAGCTAGGTAAACTGTAAGTATCGGAATGAATTGATTACTTGGATACGTTTGTGAGTTCTGCTTCATTTGTTATCTGATAAGCACATTGAGTTTCTCTTGTTTGTGTGCCGTTGCTTTTTTTTTTTTTTTTTGAAGAAAATTGGAATTTTTATGGTACACACGAAAACGTAATTCTTTTAATTAAGGATGACATTTTGTCGGTTTCATATTCATGTTTTCAAGGTTTTCGTCAGGGCGACTAAAGATTCAGTTGTTGTTCGCAAACAACATATCATCATCACTATCATCATCGTCGTCGTCGCCAATACCCATAAAGTACTACTACGAATAGGTATCAGTAGTCAAACTGTGTGATGAGAAAGACTTCGCCAATTGTTACCGGTCAAATGCCACTTGAGCTATGCAGCCGGTGTCGTGGACTTCGGAACTGGATTTCTCTATCTCGGATTACGAATAATCATGATTACGTGTAAGTATTTATTTGCTTCTTACGGGTAATAAAATATTATTTCTGCAGGCTGGTTTACATTCTACAGTAGACACCAGTAAGCCCTCGTTTCTTTCAGGAGTCTGTTTCCGACATACACTGACGGGCAAAAACGCAATATCAAAACAGTAATTAATCTAGAGTACCGAAATTTCGGACAATATTTAAGTGATTAACATTGTAAGATCACAGGTTAATTTAAGTGCAGGATAAGCCATTGCATATGTGAAATGCTGGTACATTAATAGCCTGTGTAACCGTCAGATTGTTGAATGCAAGCACGCAAATGTGCATTTAATGTTTCCATAATGAGATTTTCACTTTGCAGTGGAGTGTGCCTTGATATGAAACTTCCTCGCAGATTAAAACTGTGTGCCGGACCGAGACTCGAACTCGGGACCTTTGCCTTTCGCGGGCAAGTTTCGTGCATTTAATGTGTTGTACAGTTTCCGGATATCAATTTGTGTGATGGAGTCCCATGCCTTCCGGACTATGTCAGTAAGTACAGGGACGCTTAACGCTGTTTGTGGATGACGCTGGAGTTGTCGTCCGATGATGTCTCACATGTGGCCGGTTGGAGACAGACCTGGCGATCGAGCAAACCAAAGCAACATGTCGACATTTCGTAGTGCACGTATCATGTCCGTGACACCCTCTCCTCTATTTCTCGATAATGCAAAAGGTGCAGCCCTTCTTTGAACTTTATCGATCTATTCCGTAATTCTTGTCTTGTAAGGATCCCACACCGCGCAGCAGTACTCCAAAAAAGGACGGAAAAGCCTGGTGTAGACAGTCTCTTTAGTATGATCCGTCACATCTTGTCAGTGTTCTGCCAATAAAATGCAGTCTTTGCCTCGCTTTCTCCACAATACTTTCTATGTGTTCTTTCCAATTTAAGTTGTTCTTAATTGTAATTGTTAGGTATTTAGCTGAATTTGTCAGGTTTAGATTTGGTTGATTTATCGCGTAACCGAAATTTAACAGATTCCGACCTCACACTTTTCGCTACTTAGGGTCAGTTGCCAATTTTCTCACCACATGGGTAACTTATCTAAATCGCTTTGCAATTGGTTTTGATCTTCTGATGACTTTACTAGACGACAAACCAATAGCACCATCTTCAAATAACTTAAGCGGCTGCTCAGGTTGTTTCCTAAATGATTTATACAGATAAGGAACAGTAAAAAGCCTGTAACACTACCTTGAGGAATGCCAGAAATCACTTCTGTTTTACTCGATGACTTCCCGTCATTTACTACAGACTGTGACCTCTCTGACAGGAAATAATGAATCTCAGGGCATATGTCAGACGACATTGCGTAAGTAAGGAGTTTGGTTACAAGCCGTTTGTGACCTATGGTGCCTTCTGTAAATCTAGGAGTACGGAATCAATTTGAAATTCATTGTCAATGGCACTCTGCACTTCGTGTGAGTAAAGCGCTAGTTGTGTTTCACAAGAACCATGTTTCCTAAATCCGTGTTGACTGTGTGTCAACAGGCCGTTCTCTTCGAGGTAATTCATAATGTTGGATCACAATCTACGTTCCAAAATCCTGCTGCATACCGACGTTAACGATATGAGCCTGTAATTTAGTGCATTAATTCTACTACCTTTCTTGAATATTGGAGTGACCTGTGCAATTTTCCAGTCTTTGAGTATGTATATTGTGTTGAGCGAGCGGTTGTATGTAACAAGTGTGGAGTTAATTCCATCAGCATAATCCGAAATTGGTATATAATCTGCACAGGTAGACTTGGTTTTATTGATTTAAGTTGCTTCACTACTCCGTGGATGTCAAATTTCGCCGCACTGCCCCAACGGATACCTTCGTTGTATTTGTGCTGTTATTTCACGCTATCTTGCTTGTCTGTTCGCACTGACACTCTCTTAATACTGTGGATCTCGGAATATCGAATTAGCTAGCGATTTCCAAACTGGAATATCCGATGCGTCTAGCTCTACCTATCGTTCCGCATACAAAGACTGTTAAACCCATCGTTCGGCCATTATCAGGTCGGAAATCTTTTCACCTGGATCCTCTGAGTACAAATGACAGCTCCACCAATGCACTTCCTTTTGGTTTCAAAATGGACATCCTTCGGCCAAGTCTCGTTCCCAGTTACGATACCATCGATTGTTTTCTCGTAATCGTCGAGGAAGGTCAGTTCTATAACAAGTCTCTGCTTTTTGTGCCTTCCGTTAGGATTTTTGGGAACCCGCCAGGTATAAAATTTGTGGTAACCAATCTTCTCTGCCACAGTTTCGTGTACCAAACTCTGTAAAATTTGCCTCCCGCCGTAGATTCGAGTCCTCCCTCGGGCATCGGTGTGTGTGTGTGTGTGTGTGTGTGTGTGTGTGTGTTGTTCTTAGCATAAGTTAGTTTAAGGCGTGTGTAAGTCTAGGGGACTTTGTACCCGTGGTCTAGGGGTAGCGTCTTTGATTCATAATCAAAAACGTCTTCGGTCCCGGGTTCGATCCCCGCCACTGTCTAAATTTTGATAAATAATCAGCATTGGCGGCCAAAGACTTCCGGCATAAGAAGTCAGCCTCATTCTGCCAACGGCCTTGTCAAAGAGGGCGGAGGAGCAGATAGAGGTACAGGGCACTCTCTTGTCCTAGGGGTGGGAAATTGCTCCTAAAGGCGGAAGAATCAGCAATGATCAACGACATGAGGATGCAGAAGGCAATGGAAACGTGTATCCACAGGACATGTGGCCTGTGGTTGAAGAAGTGTCATGATGATCTCTCCATCGGCAGAAGATTCCGGAATAGTCCCCCATTCGGATCTCCGGGAGGGGACTGCCAAGGGGGAGGTTACCATGAGAAAACGATTGAATAATGAACGAAAGGATAACGTTCTACGAGTCGGAACGTGGAATGTCAGGAGCTTGAACGTGGTAGGGAAACTAGAAAATCTGAAAAGGGAAATGCAAAAGCTCAATCTAGATATAGTAGGGATCAATGAAGTGAAGTGGAAGGAAGACAAGGATTTCTGGTCAGATGAGTATCGGGTAATATCAACAGCAGCAGAAAATGGTATATCAGGTGTAGGATTCGTTATGAATAGGAAGGTAGGGCAGAGGGTGTGTTACTGTGAACAGTTCAGTGACCGGGTTGTTCTAATCAGAATCGAGAGCAGACCAACACTGACAACATAGTTCAGGTATACATGCCGACGTCGCAAGCTGAAGATGAACAGATAAAGTGTATGAGGATATTGAAAGGGTAATGCACTATGTGAAGGGGGACGAAAATCTAATAGTCATGGGCGACTGGAATGCAGTTGTAGGGGAAGGAGTAGAAGAAAAAGTTACAGGAGATTATGGGCTTGGGACAAGGAATGAAAGAGGAGAAAGACTAATTGAGTTCTGTAACAAGTTTCAGCTAGTAATAGCGAATACCCTGTTCAAGAATCACAAGAGGAGGAGGTATACTTGGAAAAGGCCAGGAGATACGGGAAGATTTCTATTAGATTACATCATGGTCAGACAGAGTCCGAAATCAGATATTGGATTGTAAGGCGTACCCAGGAGCAGATATAGACTCAGATCACAATATAGAAGTGATGAAGAGTAGGCTGAAGTTCAAGACATTAGTCAGGAAGAATCAATACGCAAAGAAGTGGGATACGGAAGTTCTAAGGAATGACGAGATAAGTTTGAAGTTCTCTAGCGCTATGGATACAGCAATAAGGAATAGCGCAGTAGGGAACACAGTTGAAGAGGAATGGGCGTCTCTAAAAAAAGCCATCACAGAAGTTGGGAAGGAAAACATAGGTACAAAGAAGGTAGCTGCGAAGAAACCATGGGTAACAGAAGAAATACTTCAGTTGATTGATGAAAGGAGGGAGTACAAACATGTTCCGCGAAAATCAGGAATACAGAAATACAAGTCGCTCAGGATGAAATAAATAGGAAGTGCAGGGAAGCTAAGACGAAATGGCTGCAGGAAAAATGTGAAGACATCGAAAAAGATATGATTGTCGGAAGGACAGACTCGGCATTCAGGAAAGTCAAAACAACCTTTGGTGACATTAAAAGTGCAACGGGAATTCCACTGTTAAATGCAGAGGAGAGAGCAGATAGGTGGAAAGAATACATTGAAAGCCTCTACGAGGGTGATTTGTCTGATGTGATAGAAGAAGAAACAGGAGTCGATTTAGAAGAGATAGGCGATCCAGTATTAGAATCGGAATTTAAAAGAGCTTTGGAGGATTTACGGTCAAATAAGGCAGAAGGGATAGATAACATTCCATCAGAATTTCTAAAATCATTAGGGGAAGTGGCAACAAAACGACTATTCACGTTGGTGTGTAGAATATATGAGTCTGGCGACATACCATCTGACTTTCGGAAAAGCATCATCCACACAATTCCGAAGACGGCAAGAGCTGACAAGTGCGAGAATTATCGCACAATCAGCTTAACAGCTCATGCATCGAACCTGCTTACAAGTATAATATACAGAAGAATGGAAAAGAAAATTGAGAATGCGCTAGGTGACGATCAGTTTGGCTTTAGGAAAAGTAAAGGCACGAGAGAGGCAATTCTGACGTTACGGCTAATAATGGAAGCAAGGCTGAAGAAAAATCAAGACACGTTCATAGCATTTGTCGACCTGGAAAAAGCGTTCGACAATATAAAATGGTGCAAGCTGTTCGAGATACTGAAAAAAGTAGGGGTAAGCTATAGGGAGAGACGGGTCATATACAATATGTACAACAACCAAGAGGGAATAATAAGAGTGGACGATCAAGAACGAAGTGCTCTTATTAAGAAGGGAGTAAGACAAGGCTGTAGCCTTTCGCCCCTACTCTTCAATCTGTACATCGAGGAAGCAATGATGGAAATAAAAGAAAGGTTCAGGAGTGGAATTAAAATACATGGTGAAGGGATATCAATGATACGATTCGCTGATGACATTGCTATCCTGAGTGAAAGTGAAGAAGAATTAAATGATCTGCTGAACGGAATGAACAGTCGAATGAGTACACAGTATGGTTTGAGAGTAAATCGGAGAAAGACGAAGGTAATGAGAAGTAGTAGAAATGAGAACAGCGAGAAATTTAACATCAAGATTGATGGTCACGAGGTCAATGAAGTTAAGGAATTCTACTACCTAGGCACCATAATAACCAATGACGGACGGAGCAAGGAAGACATCAAAAGCAGACTCGCTATGGCAAAAAAGGCATTTCTGGCCAAGAGAAGTCTACTAATATCAAATACCGGCCTTAATTTGAGGAAGAAATTGCTGAGGATGTACGTCTGGAGTACAGCATTGTATGGTAGTGAATCATGGACTGTGGGAAAACCGGAACAGAAGAGAATCGAAGCATTTGAGATGTGGTGCTATAGACGAATGTTGAAAATTAGGTGGACTGATAAGGTAAGGAATGAGGAGGTTCTACGCAGAATCGGAGAGGAAAGGAATATGTGGAAAACACTGATAAGGAGAAGGGACATGATGATAGGACATCTGCTAAGACATGAGGGAATGACTTCCATGGTGCTAGAGGGAACTGTAGAGGGCAAAAGCTGTAGAGGAAAAGAGATTAGAATACGTCAAGCAAATAATAGAGGACGTAGGTTGCAAGTGCTACTCTGAGATGAAGAGGTTATCACAGGAAAGGAATTCGTGGCGGGCCGCATCAAACCAGTCAGTAGACAGATGACAAAAAACTCTAGGGACCGATGACGTAAGCATTTTGGTCCCTTAGGAATTCACACACGCTTGAACATTTCTTTTCATTTTTATTTTTTTTTTGGGAAAAGTTGCGAAAGTTCTGTAATCGTGAAAACATGGTTTTCACGAAATTTGTCGATGATTTTCATCATCATTATCATCATCATCACCACCACCACCACCACCACCACCACCACCACCACCACGACCAACACCGCCACCACCAGTTCTTCCGTCACAATCCTCAGACGACGACTGTGAACCTGATCGTGGACACAGGTACGGCCATTTTTAAAATCAATGAACCACTGCCTCACTCGGTCGCAAAAAGGTCGCAATAAATTTCAGCTGGTTTGCAGTTTTTTGCCAACAGAACCCATATCACGGAACGCACCTCACAAGAGGCGAGATATTCTATTGTGGCCGCATTTTAACGCGTCACAGATAGCAAAACAGCAGGGAGACAGACCATACGATACCACTGTTGGATGGGTATTGAGATTAGGAACGTTATGGAACGTAGATGCCGGCTATAGCCCCGCCCACCTATGCGAAAGACCAAAACGTCTCTCATTGGATAGTCCTCCTATCAGAATTTTGACAGAAGATTGTACTTGTTAATGAGTAGATGATGAGAAAAAAAAACAAGTGGTTCAAATTGCTCTGAGCACTATGAGAATAAACATCTGAGGTCATCAGTCCTCTATACTTATTAGAGCTACTTAAACCTAACTATCCTAAGGACATCACACACATCCACGACCGCATGCCCGAGGCAGGATTCGAACCTGCGATCGTAGGAGCAGCGCGGTTCCGGACTGAAGCGCCTAGAAGAGCTCGGCCACAGCGGCCGGCTTATGAGAGCAGTTTTAACTTTTAAATTGGGTCAATAGTTACGTGAAACGTTGGAATGGCAACTTGCAACTCATACCATGTTCCCGACCAGTGGCTTGGTAATGTGGATATGAAGGGGAAAGGCATGTGAGGCTGTGAAATCGTGCTCTCAAAGGCGTTTCCCTCTTGCCTCCCCTCTACCCACGTGGACTGGGGAGGAACGTTGGTGCCGACGTAAGAGAAACCACTTGGCATAATTATTCACTGCAGAATCTCAACCGTAAAAGTTGGGAGGAGGAGGTGGGGCTATGCAGAAATTTCTCAGCGGCCCAGTTACATTGTCCGTAGGATGGCAATGGTAGAAGCTAAAAAAAGCGAGAGGAAATAAGTTTTCTTTTCTTTATTTAGCAGCCTCGCATTACTTGCGGATCTTTAGCTACTGACATTTTCACGGGGGTGAAGTCTCGCGGTACGCTAGCATATATTCATCCTCCCTTCCTCTTTACGGATTCCCATCAGCAAATTGCCTCTGCAGTGAACGTGGGCTCGGTACACGGAACAACCCCCAAAGCAGCTTATACCACTATTACTGAAATTCTGTGAAATGCAGAACTTCATGTAGAAAATATGTTCATCTCGCTTACGGAGATTCAACTTACCAGCTCATGGTTGATTTTCGTTTGCGTAAGTATAATTTTTTATAGGTAAAAATGATATCTATCAAGAGGTCCTGCGATGGTTTTTCTAACTGTGTTACTGTGTGTAGATTGTACTTTCAATAAGGGAGGAAAATGCTAGAGCCGGCCGAAGTGGCCGTGCGTTTCTAGGCGCTGCAGTTTGGAACCGCGAGAATGCTACAGTCGCTGGTTCGAATCCTCCCTCGGGCATGGATATGTGTGATGTCCTTAGGTCAGTTAGGTTTAACTAGTTCTAAGTTCTAGGGGACTAATGACCTCAGACGTTGAGTCCCATAGTGCTCAGAGCCATTTGAAAATGCTAGAGTCTCAGCGTATCTCAACACAACATAGCCATCGTCATGGAATATGCGGACAGTCCTTTCTCAAGAACTGACGGAGTAACTGCTTTAACGTCACCCAGAGTTTAATTATCGTTTGTAACAAACACGATATTCTAGGATCATCAGTAGTCTACTAGTTGTTTCCTCGGCTTAGGAAACATCAGTAAACCTCCGATTGTTTAAACAATCAAAGTCCCACGCATAAAACAACTTCAAGGGTATGATTACTTCACAACAGAGTTAATGTGTTAAATATTTTTTGTTAAGCATGCAAGTGAGAAAAATTTTAGAGAAGATTTGGAATTTTGCTTACAGTTTGTTCGAAGTTGCAAAGTGCTCTCATTATCAAGAATTAGATTATTACAGTCCCGGCAATTTTCTCTTCATTTTAAGCAAAAGCAAGTCTCCCACGCACCTCAATTTTTGAGATGTCATGTTTGGAAATTTGTGGCAAGGTCTTATCGGACCAAACTACTTGGGTCATTGGTCCCTAAGTCTACACGTTACTTAATCTCTTTAACTAACTGACGCTATGAAGAACACACACGCACCCGTGCCTGAGGGAGGAATCGAACCTCCGCCTCAGGCGGGGACAGCCGCACCGACCGTGACAAGGCGGCCACCCTGAGCGGCAGTGTCATGTTTCCCAACCTATGTGCCGTAAGGCGATGTAATTTTGCGGGAACATAGATACTGTTCAGTCGGGACGCAGCGCCATTGAGGTCCGGACAGCCAGTACTCGCCTTACCGCTGGGGACACACATGCATTGTCCGATAGAAGTAGGCTTGAACGGGAAAGACAGTTGGTTGGACGTTCGGTCGGTCGTCTCATAGGGTGACGTATATTTGGTCTTCCGATCGCTTTCGGGCCCCTTCAATTGATCATCTTGCGGGACTTTGGTCTGTTCTTTCCTTGTGCAGAGATGTCGTCCCCGATGGGCAAGAGTTACCTCTGCGTGGTTGGGTCCGAGCCAGTGTGCCCGGGTCGCCATGTCTCCGAGTTCCGAACGGACGTCGAATTGTCAGGTTAGAATTGCAGTGAGCTCCGGACAACCCGACCGTTGCTCAAACTCATAACTTGACTCGGGACGACCTTGGTTAGTCGTTGGATTGCTCGTCTCACCGGACGGCGTGTCTTCGGCCGCCGACCGCTTATGGAAACTTTGCGTGTGTCGACTTGTGCTTTCTCCTTGTTGCTCGACAATGATTGGTTTTAGGATTGTCGGAGTTCTTGGTGCAGCTGTTTACCTGGAACTGTGTATAGCTTCTACGATTTACACTGCGCAGTTAATGCTGTCTGCGTACTGGAGTAGGAGTCGGTCGGTTGTGACGGAGCAGGGAATTGATTAGATTGTTGGTTGTTTCTTCAGCCGTCCCTAGGTCGTGCTACTACCCGATTATTTGATTCAAACGGCTCTGAGCACTATGGCTCTTAAGTGCTGAGGTCATCAGTCCCTTAGATCTTAGAACTACGTAAATGTAACTAACCTAAGGACATCACACACTTCCATGCCCAAGACAGGATTCGAACCTGCGACCGTAGCTGTCGCGCGGTTCCAAACTGTAGCGCCCATTATTTACTGTTACGCTTCGCTGTCGGTCTCACCTAAACTGTTGTTAGAGTTTCCTCCCCAGGCTCATCCTTGGAACACACCTGAGCACCACTGTTCTGTTGTTTGAGATTGAGACTTTGTTTAGTCTCAAGTACTGTGCGAGGCCTTCAGCTGTGTATTGATTTAGTTTGTTTTAATGTGCAGTATGTGGCCTTCAGCCGAACCTTATGTGAAGTGTTTTAAGATCAGGCCTTCAGCCGTGTTTTATTTAAATTCTTTTTTGCTCTGTCTTTAGGCCTTCAGCCCCGTTTGTTTTAAAATTTGTGACTTTGAGCCAAGTGTGTAAATTCTCTTTAATTATCTTGAATTCTTAAAATGGCCTTCCGCCGTACTGTGTAAATGCTTATCTTAATGTTTGTCCTTAATTATTTTGAATCGGCTGGTCCCGACGAAGGTTTGAGTCCTCTCTCGGGCATCTTTAGGATAATTTAGGTTAACTTGTGTGTAAGCTTAGGGACTGATGACCTTACTAGTTAATTCCCATAAGACTTCACACACATTTGAACATTTTTTATTTTGAATAATTGTTTGGGCCTTCAGCCGTCAAGATATTTCAAGTATTCTGAAAATGGTTTCCTGTTGTACTGTTGCCTTTTATTATGTTGAAATATTATTGGGATTTCAGCCTAGGAATTAAATTAAACTTTCCTTAATATGGCTTTTAGCTGAGATTTGTAAATGCTTGCCTTTTAAAGAATTACCTTTGCTAACCTGAACTATTATTTAAGCCGAGAAGATATTTTAATTTCATTTAAGTAAGGCCTTCAGCCGTTTATCTAAATCCTTGTGGTTTTAGAAAGAATTATTTAAACTTTATTATTGAGAAGTTACTTGGGCCCTCAGCCGTGAATGGATCCTTGTTGTAACTAACAGTAACTGATCTTGGCCTCTTTCCACAACGTGATCCGCTCTGTCCTGCGGAACCAGATTGCAGTTGATAGTTAAGCAGTAACAAATTAGAACGTCATGTCGGATGTCGATTCTTTATTGCATACTACTTTAAAACGAAACGTAGTTTTTCACGTATCTTAATGCTTATGACTTCATTAGTATATCTGGATACTGTCTGCATCCTGTGTTCCGAATAGAGTCTGTTATAAAGTTGTAATAAATTAAAACGTCATATCTGATGCTTAAGGATTACTGTGGGAGC
The DNA here is from genome assembly GCF_023897955.1 of Schistocerca gregaria. NCBI lineage: Eukaryota > Metazoa > Arthropoda > Insecta > Orthoptera > Acrididae > Schistocerca > Schistocerca gregaria. The sequence continues at coordinate 137,371,856 of NC_064929.1, forward strand.
AGCAAAAATGTAGTAAGCGATAATGCATCTTTCTTTCATCATTTTGTAGGATTGAGCCGGGGTTTGAAATTAAATTGCGTGTAAAATTTTTCGAGGTCAATAACCGCGGGAAACATTGAAAGTCAAATATTTGTTGCCACTGGAATCCGTTAGCCAACCAATCCTCGACTGGTATTGGTTTCCGAGTTCTGAGATACTCGCTTATAATGAAGATTAATGTTAGATGTGTTGGTCACTGTTGCATGTCAAATGACTTGTGTTTGGATGTTAGCTACGTATGTAACCCTCTAGATGTAGAGCATCACGCACAAATTTCACGACCACGCTTCACTTTTGAACAACATTGTGCTGGGTAAACGGCCCCCTTCTTCAATTCCCTTGGAGCTGAAGAGCGTCTTACTAAAGGCTTCTTGGTGTGGGGAGCCACTGAGTTTCACTTCAGTTCGACACTGGCAGTTATTGAGGGTGTCCTGTTCCCTCAACGGTATTGTGGTGCCATTTTTCAACAGGACAATGCTCGCCCACACATGGTACGTGTGTGTGAAACACCTGCATCATGTGGAAGAACCTCGTGGCCAGCAAGGTCCCCAGATCTGTCAGCGATAGAAGATGTGTTGTTACCAGCCCGAACGCGAACTTCCTACAAGGATCAACTGCAACAACTGTTGACCAGTCTGCCTCAGGGGAGGATTCAACAGCTTTATAATACCCTTCCCAACCAAATCAGTGCACGTACTCAGGTCAGAGGAGGCGCAATGCCATACTGATTTTATTCCGAAGATGAAGGAGCCACTTCGTGGTATTCGTTTCACAACTGTTCAAGAGATTCGACAGGCAGCAAACCACTCCATTCGCACCACCAAAAGAACAGGTTGTGCTTACGGTATACTACGCCTTCCACATCGCTGGCAACTGTTTCGACACAACGATGGTGACTGCTTTGAAGGACAGTAACAGGTGCAAACATGTAACTCTTTTGTACCGGTTGTGAATAAATAGTTGCCACTATTTAAGTTCCAACCCTCGTACAATACTGGCCTGTTTCGTTTATTTCATGCGTCAACTTCGCTTCCCAATTTATGTGTTTTGATGCAACCAACGCCATTCTTTTTGTGATTTTACATACTTTTGGTTGCGTAAGAAATAATACTGGGTATTCATTAAAAAAACCATTTGTGTGTTGAATATAATATTTGCTAATAATGTAGAATGCCTTACTTTTATGAGCCCCTGCCTTACGTTCATACCCGTGAACGTCATTTTTCGATATCAATGGTTGTTCCAGAGATATTTATGATGAAACGTGTAAATTATAACAATGTATCATAGATTCTACTTCCATAATATTTGTCGATGCACGTTCCACATAACTTTCGTCTTTCATAAACTTTAACAGAACATCTATTTGCATAATATTTTTAAGATGAACTGGCTTTTTTTTTATTCTTTATAGTAATATCAATTAGTCGTCATTCAGTGCATATTGCATTTACTTTAACACCTATGTCCTGAAAGATTTCGGTTCAAATGGCTCTAAGCACTGTGGGACTTAACATCTGATGTCATCAGTTCCCTAGACTTAGAACTACTTAAACCTAACTAACCTAAGGATATCACACACATCCATACCCGAAGCAGGATTCGAACCTGCGCCCGTTGCAGCTGCGCAGTTCCAGACTGAAGCGCCTAGAACCGCTCGGTCACAACGGCCGGTCAAGTTTTCGGTCACAACTTCTACGTAGATATCGTAAACACTCTGGCAGACACTTCCTTTGGCACAGTTCACTGCTTGTAAATCGTTCCCTTTGTATACAAACATCCGCCGTCGCCGAAATACTTACGGGTGACGCGCGCGCGCGCGCGCGCGCGCGCGCGCGTGTGTGTGTGTGTGTGTGTGTGTGTGTGTGTGTGTGTGTGTGTGTGTGTGTGTGTGTGTGTGTGTGTGTGTGTGTGTGTGTGTGTGTGTGTGTCTACCTCAAAAACGGTGTTTCGAAAGGGCATAAATTGTTAAAACTTGCCTGGCGATCGGCGAAATTTGCGCTTCTTGGATAGCAGACAATAGTACAATAAAAGAACCTACAATACTCTACGTAATATAAAAATAACCCAAGCCTTATTTTTGGAAGCTACTTATGTTTTTTGTAATTCATTTTAGGTGAATTTATAGTAAAATAGTTCTTTCTCTTACATGATGTTCTGCTATAGGGACCTCCAACCCAAGGTCCTTTCGGTAATATCAATGGACATCGAATGTAGAGCATAACATAGCTTCAAAAGTCAACAGCTAACTGTGGATGAACCTGTCTGCTCTAAACCGATATCTGAGCTAGTTATCACTGATAAACAGCATTATTTGGAAGTAGCTGGTTGCTGTTGTTACTTGATTGTAAGAGTTAAATCGTAAGCAATGTAGATTTTCAGGGTGATTCGTTACTGCAAGTACCAGGAAATCACGTGACTCTGGCGTTGCTGTCGCCACAGACTCGCGTTTCTTTCTTGCCGGTATTTATACGTTTTTTGTAACAGTTTCATGTTGTACCGTATGTGCGTGCTGACAGCTGGCGAGATAGCTTGCACGAGAGTGTCAAACATTTTTGCGGAATAAAGCCGAATGCAGACAGAGAGAGAGAAGTCAAATGGTGGGCTAATGGAGACGTATAGTCGGTCTGCAGCACGTGTTCGCGCTTGTTGCTTTTTGGCAGCGGTGCGAATATTGACGCTGGCGGTGGCAGCGGTGAGCAGGGGAGGGGAGACGCGACCGTGATTTACTACCGAAACGCACAGCGCCGTGCTGGCGGGGATTTTGTCTGCACGTGCGATCAAAATATACCGCGTGTTGATCCGCAACACGGAATTTTGCCTCCGGCTGTTAACAGGGTGGTACGGCACGAGCTGCCACTTAAACATAAAATTAATTATGATTTTTATTGATCGGTATGGCAATATAATGAAAAAACAACTAGCTGACAACCGGTTTTGTTTGAGTAATAACCGCCCTAAAAGTCTGAGCAACGTATTATCATTTTATGAAAAATTAAAGCAATAAAAAGGTCTGCATTGCTAGCACTGCAACTGATACATGTTTGTTTTCAGTTTATTTCCCTAGACTTGAGGTTGGTTGTCAATCAACCGAGAACGTTTATCATCTAATGTGATTCATTAGAAATGGTTTGTGAAGGCCCTTGTCTCTGAGAAAATGGGCTTAGTTATAGGAAACTTTTCTCCCATCTAATGCTTGCGCCTTGTCCAGCAGTTACGTAGGGTCAGCCATCGTTAATCGGATTTGGCATGTTGATGGCGGCCGGCCTATGTGGCCGTGCGGTTCTAGGCACTACAGTCTGGAACCTAGTAACCGCTAGTGTCGCAGGTTCGAATCCTGCTTCGGGCATGGATGTGTGTGCTGCCCTTAGGTTAGTTAGGTTTGAGTAGTTCTAAGTTCTAGGGGACTGATGACCACAGATGTTAAGTCAAATAGTCCTCAGAGCCATTTGAACCATTTTTTGTTTGCAGAATGAGTTTTTCACTCTGCAGCGGAGTGTGCGCTGATATCAAACTTCCTGGCAGATTATAACCGTGTGCTGGACCGAGACTCAAACTCGGAACATTTGCCTTTCGCGGGCAAGTTTGGAAAATGGGAGACGAGGTACTGGCAGAAGTAGAGCTGTGAAGACGGGGCGTGAGTCGTGCTTGGGTACCCCGTTGGTAGAGCATCTGCCCGCGAAAGGCAAAGGTCCTGAGTTCGAGTCTCAGTCCGACACACAGTATTAATCTGCCAGGAAGTTTCATGTTTTTTGTTGATGGTGAACGGGTGGCCGGTGCCCTTCCTGCCGCCTCCCCCCCCCCGCCCGCCCCCCCCCCCCCCCCAGGGACGGAATTTGTGTTCCCCAACTGTCTAACTGTCTGCGTCGAGTGTAATCCATGGAATAGTGCGAATGTGTTCAGACGTCTGCGAGCCGTGTAACTTGAGGCGCAACATGGGGACCAGCCCGGTGTTCACCTAGCGGGATGTGAAAAACTGCCTAAAAACCACCTCCAGGCTGGCTGGCCCTCGTCGTTAATCCGCCGGGCGGATTCAATCCGTGGCCGACGCGCCTACCCGAGTCCAGGAAGCAACGAGTTAGTGTTCTCGGCTACCCTGGCGAGTAAGGAACTTTTCTCTTACCAGTCACTATTTTATTTTAATTATATTTCATCCGACGCATTTCGTGAAATGATCCCCACTTTCAGGTGCGTTTTTCTGTGTTTACCATGTAATTTTTTCGTTATGTTATTGACTTCTGAGGTTCTGAATCGTACTCCTGACCTTTTTTCTCATGGTCCATTTACGCTGAGTCTGGCACATACACAGCTTTCTGTGGACAGTATACATCGAGAACGACGGAGTTACGTACGGGGTGACAATTACTGAACTATACGAAAAGAAACGTAAGTTAGCTACAAACTACGGCTTGCACACACTTTATTCAACATGTAAACGTCACTACAGATATTCAGATTTAGGTTATGAAATGTTCGATATGACTGTCATCATTGGCGATGATCTGGCGCAGCCGAATAGCGAAATTCTGCATGACCCGCTGAACATCGACGCTGTCGATGATCTGCTGAATGGCTGTCTCCAGCTCAGCAATGGTTTTTCTGTACACCTTGTCTTTACTATAGTCCCACAAAAAAGGAGTGGCCTGTATTCAGATCCGAAGAACATGGCGGCCAATCAAGGTTCATGCCACTGCTCTCTGGATACCCCAGAGCTAAAGTGCTCCTTCTGGACATCAAACACTCTCCTGCTTCGATGGAGTCGATGTCCGTCTTGCATGAACCACATCTTGTCGGAATCAAGGTCACTTTGGGTAACGCGGGTGAAATCATCCCCTAAGAGCTTAACGTATCGTTCAGTAGTCACCGTGCCATCTAAGAATATCTCACTGATTATTCCATGACCGCGCACTGCACAACACACACAGTCACCAGTTGAGGGAGAAGAGACTTCTCGATCGCCAAATATAGATTCTCAGGCCCCCAAATGCAATGATTTTCCTTACTGACGAACCTATCCGGATGAAAATTTGGAAATTTGTGGTTAGGTCTGTGGGTCCAAACTGCTAAGGTCATCATTACGTAGACTTTCGCATTACTTAATCTAACTTACACTAATTGACGCTGAGGATAACACACACACCCATACCCGAGGAAGGACTCTAACCTCCGAGGATGGGGGATTGGGGGGGGGGGGGGGGGGGGGGGGGATTAGCAGCACGAACCGTAGACCACACGGCTTCCCCGAGCGGCCATCCGAATGAAAGTGGGCTTCGGCGCTAAACCAAAGCCCAATGCGCGCAGTAGTTCCTATCAAGCCTCGCGGAAAACAGTGCGGTTTCAATGTCCTAACTCAAACGATTCAGAAGTTATGATGACTTTATTTCATATAGTTCAATAATCGTTCAAATGGCCCTGAGCACTATGGAACTTAAGCTCTAAGGTCATCAGTCCCATAGAACTTAGAACTACTTAAATCTAACTAACGTAAGGACATCACACACATCCATGCCAAGGCAGGATTCGAACCTGCGACCGTAGCGGTCGCGCGGTTCCAGCCTGTAGCGCCTAGAACCGCTCGACCGCCCCAGCCGGCTCAATAATTGTCACCCTGTAAACAAACAGTCTAATGTGTGTGAGATTCTGCACAAATGTATCATAAGGAAGTCAACAGAACAATGCAGAACTTCAAATATCAAAAGAATTATGAAAAAAATGGCATGGCACACAGAGAAGAACGCGCTTGAAAACTGGAATGATGTCCGGAAACGCGTCGTTTGAAATGAAAGCAAAAGAAAATAGCGACTGGTAGCAGAAAAGTTATTTGAAAACAAACACATTATGTATCACGTAGTTGTTATTACTCTGTACTGCGATCAAGACGAATAAAATTTATAATAAATAATACAGATCACTGTGTCTTCCTCATCTGACAATGTTGGGTGTTACAAACGGAAAACTGTTTTGAAGCGCTTCTTTGTTATGACATTGTTTAATAGCGATCTCGTAAAATTGTGAAGTTTTATTTTTGGATTAAGACGTGTCTAAGATGTTAACGTTAATTCTTCCCAAAAAATCACATGCAGTCTTCCACAGTAAGCAACTTAATTACTTTTATTGAGATACAGTCATACGCTCACTCATTATCATGTTCCTGGAACGTCACGAATGTGCAATGCCCTCAGTACCTTGTGTATGTCACTCATAATCAGTTCTATGTACTGGTGAGTGCATTATGTCGGAGCTAAGGAACGTCAAACGTGTGAAAATTGTTGGTGTTGGTAGGGTGGGTGCTTTCGTAATCAAACTAGCTGAAGTATTTGGGGTTTGAAGAAGCAGCGAATTGCATAGAGGAAAAGCCGCAAAAGATCATACGATATTTAACAATGTGGACGAAAGTGAGTGTTGTGCGTCCTTGACAGTCTGTTATTGGACAGCATTGTGACGAAAAATAAGCGGACTACAGCTGCAAATGTCACGACAGAACTCAATGCCGCACTTGTGAAGGGAGCTGCACAAGCTGCGAATACACTACGTCATCAGAAGTATCCGGACCCCCCCCCCCCCCCCCCCCAACAACATACGTTTTTCATATTAGGTGCATTGTGCTGCCACCTACTGCCAGGTACTCCATATCAGCGGCCTCAGTAGCCATTAGACATCGTGAGAGAGCAGAATTGGGCGCTCCGCGGAACCCACGGACTTCGAACGTGGTCAGGTGATTGGGTGTCACTTGTGTCATACGTCTGTACGCTAGATTTCCACACTCCTAAACACTCCCAGGTCCACAGTTTCCGATGTGATAGTGGTGGAAAAGTGAAGGGACATCTTCAGCACAAAAGCGTACAGTCCGACCTCGTCTGTTGACTGACAGAGACCGCCGACACTTGAAGATGGCCGTAATGTGTCATAGGCAGGCATCTATCCAGACCATCACACAGGGATTCCAAACTGTATGGGGATCCACTGCAAGTACTATGGCAGTTAGACAGGGTTGAGAAAACTTGGATTTGACGACCGAGCCGCCGCTCATGAACCACACATCACGCCGGTAAATGCCAAATGACGCCTCGCTTGGTGTAAGGAGCGAAAACAGTGGACGATTGAATAGTGGAAAAATGTTGTGTTGAGTGACAAATCACGATACACAATGTGCCGATCCAGTGGCAGGGTATTGATATGGAGAATGCACCGTGAACGTCATCTTGCAGCGTGTGTAGTGCCAACAATAAAATTCGGAGGCGGTGGTGTTACCGTTTGGTAGTGTTTTTCATGGAGGGGTCTTGCTCCCCTTGTTATTTTGCGTGGCACTATTAGAACACAGGCCTACACTGATGGTGTAAGCACCTTCTTGTTTCCCCACTGTTGGAGAGCAACTAGGGAATGGCGATTGCTTCTTTCAACACGATAGAGCACCTGTTCGTAATGCGCGGCTTGTGGCGGAGTGGTTACACGACAATAACATCCCTCTATTTATTTATTTATTTATTTATGCATTTATTTTACCTGGCAAGATTAGGGCCTTCAGGCCCTCTCTTACACCTAACCAGGCATACTCAGATTGAACGAGTTACAGTTTCTACTTAACATTGAGGACATATAGCCTATTATGCAGTATTGATGTTAAAGAAAAAAATAGATATTATAACAGTAGTACAATGATAATTATAACAATAAAAAATAATTATAACAATCAATAATAATAGTAATAATAATAATAATAGTAATAGTAATAATAATAATAATAATAATAATGACTATGTATATGAAAGTAAACATACTTTTCTTTTCTGAATGTCAGTCACATTGTTAGTTGGGAATTTTCTCGTTATGTTCTTGCAGCTTGTGAGTTATTCTCATCGAGCAGAGACATAAGACGATAGAATGGGGTAAAAGAGATATATAAGAGGTAGATAGGTTAGAGGAAGAGAAATAGAACGGTAAAATTCGAAGCTGTGATGGAGAGGAGAAAGAAAGAGATGGGAGGGGCACAAGAATGGTGGCTATACCATCCCTAATATGTATGTTTTGAGTTCCCTCTTGAATGTTGAGTAGTTCTGGATAAGACGCAGATCACAGGGGAGCGCGTTCCATAGTCGTATGGCTGAGATGGAGAATGATACGGAGAAAGATTTTGTGTTATGTAAAGGTACAGCCAAGATGATAGACGTATCCGATCTGGTGTTGCGATTGTGGAATGATGATAGGTGTTTAATGTGAGAAGATAAGTATTGGGGGCACCAGTGGCTAAGAAATCGATGAAGTAAGCACATCGTGTGGAGATCGCGTGCCGTATGTGGGCGTATCCAACCTAGCTGGGAGTATGAAGGACTGATATGATCATACAACCGAATATTGCACACGTATCTAACGCAAGCATTCATCACTAGCTCGAGGCATCTAGAATTTTCACTATTTGTGCCGTGTTGAACTACATCGCAGTAGTATAGATTAGGCAAGACTAGTGTTTGGACTAATTTTTGTTTAACATGGGTTGGAAATATTTTTCTAAATTTTTGAATTGCATGTAGGGAGGAGAGCGATTTCCGGCAAGCTGTGACTGTTTGTTCTTCCCAGTTTAGGTGTTCATCCAAGATTATTCCAAGGTCTTTTACTGTTTTTTGGTATGGTAGTTGGGTACCATTGAGGAGTATTTTAGGGACTGTTTCGCGAAAGTACCGGCTGATTAACTTTGGATGAGATATAAGTATGACCTGGGATTTCTTGGGGTTTAGTTTCAGACCTAGGTTCTGTGCCCATCGAGAAACAGAGCAAAGATCTGCGTTCATACTCGCTACTGCGCCAGCAATGTTCTTGGGGCTTTCACTTATGTACAGTTGGATGTCGTCGGCATAAAGATGGTAGTTGCAGGAGTGAATCACTGAAGAAATATCATTAATGTACAGTGAGAAGAGTAGTGGACCAAGGACGGAGCCTTGGGGAACTCCAGAGCGCACGCTTTTCCATGATGACTTTTCCGACCCACAAATGACTTGTTGACTTCTGTTTTTGAGGTAGCTGTCGAACCATTGTATTGCGCTGTTTGAGAAATTCAGCTGTTTCATTTTAATTAGTAATATATCGAAGTCAACTGTGTCAAAAGCCTTGCTAAAGTCAAGCAGTGTTAGGATAGTAGCTTCACGTCTGTCCATAGCATGTTTAATGTCATCAGTTACTTTGATTAATGCGGTTGCTGTACTATGGTGCTTTCGAAAGCCTGACTGATATTCGTCATGGATGTTATGAGTTTTGAGGTAATCCGTCAGTTGTTCATGGACGATGTGCTCTAGGGCTTTAGAAATTGCAGGTAGTATGCTGATCGGCCTGTAGTCACCTGGCGACTTAGGGTTGTCAGTCTTGGGTATAGGCTGAATTAAACTTTGCTTCCACTCAGTAGGATATGTACTACTGACAAGAGACAGGTTGAAGATGTCTGTGATAACTGGAATAATAGTGTCTACGACGTTCTTAATCATGCCAATGCTCACTCCATCATTTCCTACTGCCTCGGAAGAGATTCTCATAATTGCCTTGTGTACTGTGCCGGTAGTGACATATTTTAGGAAAAACTTGTCTCTCGAGAGATTCATATCTTGGGGCTGCACAGAGTCCTGACCTGTAGAACACCTTTGGGATGTTTTGGAACGCCGACTTCGTGCCAGGTCTCCCCGACCGACATCGATACCTCTACTCAGTGTAGCACTCCGTGAAGAATGGGCTGCCATTCCCCAAGAAACCTTCCAGCACCTCACTGAACGTATGCCTGCGAGAGTGGAAGCAGTCATCAAGGCTAACGGTGGGCGAACACGATATTGAATTCCAGCATTACCGATGGAGGGCGCCAAGAATTTCTAAGTCATTTTCAGTCAGGTGTCCGGATACTTCTGATCACATTGTTGGGCTACATGAGTTGAAATTCCAAAACCACTCGTCATTAATAACGTGTTCATAACAGAAATATTGTGGTGTCGGATCCATAAAACCTGTGCTATGGAGCTATGAAAACATGTCTTTTGGTCGTATGAGTGTTGTTTGTTGTGTAAAGCAACACACTCAGAGGAAATAATAAGGGGTGAAGGCAACCCTGTACCACAACAGAAAAAGACGTTTTTCACTGCAATGGTAGCTCGCTTGTGTAAGCTTCCAGTAGGTGAAACTGAAATAGAACGAGAGTCATGCGTCCTCTACGAAGTTGCAACAGGCAATGGTTTTAACAGAAGCTTAGTTACACAAATTTTCAAGATATACAAAGAAACACGCAAGGAAAGAAAAGAGTTTATTACGTGAAATGTTATGTCCGTATTGCCGAAGAATTAGTGTACGCTTACACTAATGAGTGCAAAATAGCATTTCGAACTGCAGGTCAGTTACGGTTTAAACTGAACATATAACTAAACATAAAACTGTAAAAAGTGGAAAAAATTATTGTGTGTGTTGATTTGTGTAGATTACACTGCGTAATATGTGCTCGTTTTTCTACAGGCCAAAATGGTCGGTATTTTGTTTGTTAGAAAAAATGGCTCTGGGCTCTATGGGACTCAACTGCTGAGGTCACCAGTCCCCTAGAACTTAGAACTATTTAAAAGTAACTAATCTAAGGATAGCCAGGGTTCCCGGGTTCGATTCCCGGCGGGCCAGGGATTTTCTCTGCCTCGTGATGGCTGGGTGTTGTCCTTAGGCTAGTTAGGTTTAAGTAGTTCTATGTTCTAGGGGACTGATGACAATAGATGTTAAGTCCCATAGTGCTCAGAGCCATTTGAACCATTTTTCCAGACTGTAGCGCCTAGAACCGCTCGGCCACAACGGCTAGCTTGTTAGTAGATACAAAGTACCAAAACACTGCTTTTGGTCACCATTTGCGGAGCACAATAGGTACAAGTGGGCACCTAAAGGAGTAAAGTTAGACACACTACAAGAATGGAAAGTACAGTACAAACAGGTGTTTAAGGAGGCGGACAAAGTGATGAACGAACAGTCAGAATTTAAATGCAATAACTTTTTTACTCTTTTTTAAAAATGATTCATGATTCATGACTCATGATTCAGATATGAGTAATTTTGAAACAGTGCGGTCCCAGTACGCCATCTATTTCTTTTTTGTAACATCATGATCTCTGAGTGACAGAGTGTATGGGCACACATTAAAGAACTGAAGGAGCCTCTCAAAATTTTGTATCTAAACGTAGCTACACACATGGCAGATTCCATTTCTGAAACTGTTAGCGAATTCAATATTTCGGGATTCAGGTGTCAAGAACGTGCTGAGAACACCAGTATTCACCTCTCACCACGGACAATGGAGTGGCCGACGGCTTTCACTCACCGACCGAGAGCAGCATCATTTGAGTAGAGTTGTCAGCGCTAACAGAAAAGCAACACCACGTGAAACAATTGCAGAAATAAATGCCAGACGCGTGACGATTGTATCCCTTAGGCCAGTGCACTGAAATGTGATGTCAATGGGCTTTGGCAGCAGAAAACTGAGGTGAGTGCCTTTGCTAACAGCACGACATCGCCAGCAGCGCCTCTACTGGACTCGTGACCATGTCGGTTGTACCCTAGATGCCTGGAATCCTGTGTCCTGGTTGGATGAGTATAGATCTCAGTTGATGAGAGCCGATGGCAGAGTTAGAGTGTGCAGTAGACCCCACGACGCCATGGAGCCAAATTGTCAACAATGCACTGTGCAAGCTGGTGGTGGCTCCATAATGCAACTACTCGTGGATGTCATGTTTCCAAACAACACTGGAATTTTTATGAATGACTGTACACCATATCGCCGGGCCGAAATTGTTTGCAACTTATCTGCAGAACACTCTGGACACTTCGAATAGTTGCCCGCTAAGATCTTCCGACATGAATCCCATGTAACATTTATAGGTTATATTCGAGAGGTCAGTTCGAACACAAAATCCCGCACATGAAACGCTTTCACAGTAATGGACGGCTGTAGAGGCAACAAGGTACAGCGTGCGGCAGCGTACATAGTAGTATATTAAAAACATAGTATCAGGCAGTAGCTGTAATTTATTTATTACCTCTTATCGCAATTAATAGTTAAAGGTATGCCATTTACTAATGTGTAAGCCATTCTCCATTGCTTGGATTACTTTCTGAATCTGACTCCTGTCAAATGATGTCCCTCTGCACTACACATTCATCCAGGCGGCGTTGGAAGCTTTCCATAACTCGACGTAACGCATTCCCTGGGACATTGCCGACGGCAGTTCTGATGCGATCCTTCAACTCAGGAATGGTGGCACCACGTGTTCGGAACACTTCTTGCGTACCTTTTCAGAGTTTAGTGATAAATAGGACATTATTCCTAACAAATGTAGCCATTCAACAACCACAATGGCTCTGAGTACCATGGGACTTAACTTCTGAGGTCATCAGTCTCCTAGCACTTAGAACTTCTTAAACCTAACTAACCTAAGGACATCACACACATCCATGCTCGAGGCAGGATTCGAAGGTGCAACAGTAGTGGTCACGCGGTTAAAGACCGTTGCGCCTAGAACCACTCGGTCACTCCGGCCGGCTTCAACAAGCACAGTCTTGATTTCTGTGGTATAAGTACAGCTCACGACTTAGTCAAGTATGCAAGGTGAAACCGAGCTGCATAAAAATACTTCCAAATTACAGGGCTTAGACAAAAATGTGGTAATACCACGAAAAACGCAGTCTTAAACATTAGTGGGTATACAGATTGCCACTCTGTATTTGAGAAATACAGTCTTTAACATTAATGGGTATACAGTTTGCGATGCTGTACTTGACCACTAACGGTACAGTGCTCTGTATATTTCTGAGTGCATTCCGTCAAAGCGACGTGATTAGAGACATGGGCATATTAGGGGTGCTTGTATCGTGGGTGCTTATGTAACCGAGGTAGGTGAAGTGCTTGGTGTATCGAGAGGCACCGAATCGAAGACGTCTACCGCATATGGGTAAAGCGGAGAAACATCGTGCGATACGTCACAAAGCGGGCGAAACTGTGAACTGTGATCGTGACGGACGGTCACTGAAGGGGATTCTGACGAAAAACAAGAGGATGGCATCTGCATCTACATATATAGTCCGCTAGCCACCAAGCGGTGTGTGGCAGAGGGCACAATTCGCGCCAAAGTCATATTTCCCCCCGTCTGTTCCACTCGCAGATCACGCGAGGGAAAAACGACTGTCTGAACACCTCAGTACGAGCTCTAATTTCGCTTATCTTTGAATGGTGATAACTGCGTGATTTGAAAGTTGGTGGTAATAATATACGCTCTACATCCTCGGCATAGATTGGATTTCGGAATTTAGTGAGCAGCCCCTTCCGTTTAGCGCGTCGTCTATCTGCAAGTGTGTCCTACTTCAAACTTTCTATGAGATTTGTAAAGCACTCGCGATGGCTAAATGTAGCAGTCACGAATCTTGCCACTCTTATTTGGACCTTCTCAATCTCTTGAATCCTATTTAACTGGTAAGGGTCCCATGCAGACGAACAGTACTCTAAGACTGTACGAACTACCGTATTGTAAGCTATTTCCTTTGTTGAAGGACTGCATCGCTTCTGGATTCTACCAATAATCCGCAATCTAGAGTTCGCCTTACCAGTTACTTGTGTAATCTGATAATTCCATTTGAGATCATTTCGAATGGTCACGGCCACATACTTCACTGATGTTTCCGTTTCTAAACACTGGGCATTTACTTTGTACTCGTACATTAATGGGGATTTTCGCCTTGTTATACACAGTAGGTTACGCTTACTAATATTGAGAGATAACTGACAGTCATTACACCACGGATTTATTTTCTGCAAATCCTCACTGATTTGTTCACAACTTTCGTGTGATACTAATTTCCCGTAATCTACAGCATCATCGGCAAACTGTCTAATGCCGCTGTCAATACCATCAACCAGAACGTTTATGTAAATCGTAAAAAGCAGCGGACCTATTACGCTGCTCTGGGGCACACTAGAATTTACGCTTGTTTCTTGAAGTCACCCCGTTCAGGACGACATACTGCTCCGTGCCTGTTAGAAAACTATCCATCCAAGCGCATATGTCTTCGGATAGGCCGTAAGCGCGCCCTTTTTGGAGCAATCGCCAGTGTGGAACTGAGTCGAACACCTTTCGAAAGTCGAGGAATATGGCATCAACTTGGGAGCCGGTAACTAAAGCTTGTCGAATATCATGCACAAAGATGTCCAGCTGTGCCTTACACGACCGCTGTTTCCTAAAACCGTGGTGGTTTCTGTAGATGAGCTTCACAGAATCTAGAAAGGCCATTATGTCTGAACACAAAGTATGTTCCATGATTCTACAAAAAATCGATGTCAGTGAAATTGACCGGCAATTACGTGCATCCGATTTTCTACCCTTTTTATAGATTGCTATGACCTGGGCATTCTTCCAGTCCCATGGAACTATTCGCTGTTCCAATGTTCTCTGATAGATGATGGATAAGAATGATGCTATATTTGTAGCATAGTCAACATAAAATCTTAAGGGGGTACCGTCTGTGCCAGATGCCTTTCTGGCGTATAAGGATCTTAACTGTTTCACAATCCCAGATACAGTAAACACCACGTTAGCCGTCCTTGCGTTAGTTCGATAATTGAAAGGGGGAATGGTGCTGCAGTCCTCTACCGTAAACGAGTTTTTGACAGGTGGGTTCAGAATTTCGGCCTTCTGTTTATCATCATCAGTTACATTCCCAGTACCGTCAGCAAGGGAAGGTATTGAATTATTTGTAGCGTTCATGGATTTTACGTACGACCAAAAATTTTTGGGGTTATTTTTAGAATCTGCAGATATTGCTTTGAAATTCGTTAAAAGAATCTCTCATTGACCTTTTGCTAGCTGTTTTCATTTCACATAATTCCTGTTTGTCAGTGGGACAGTGACTACGTTTAAAACAACTGTGCAAATTTTTCTGCTTTCTTAGCTACTTTCTAATATGTTAGTTGCACCAAGGTGGATCGTTTCCCTCCCCTATATTTTGCTAGGCACATACTTCTCTTGCAGCTGGAAACTTCACTGCAGAATGTCGCACTCGGGAACACAGTCAGTATCAAAACAACTCGAAAGGAGCTGCATTAGCAGGGCATTACAAGGCGAGCTGGAATTCCAGACCTCCCTCACCTGTGCTGCAAATGTCCGTAAAAAGAAAACGTGGTGCCTAAACCACAGAATTGGAACTATGGAACTATGAAGGAATGGTATTTGGTGTGACGAGTCTTGTTCCACAGTGTTTTCAACTTCAGGCCGAGTTTAAAAGAAAAAAACATGCGGAGAGTATTCGATGGGACCGATTGTCACTCGGCGGAGTCGCGGTACTGCCAAGGGGTTATATCCCCATTTTGACCGACAAGGTCCATCCCATGGTACAATGCTAGTTGCCGAATTGTGATATTGCGTTCCAATATGATATAGCTGAAATTGCGCAGGACTGGTTTTGTGACAGTCTGAGATTGAGTAAAATACGATATGATCAGGTATATATCCGCTTCTGCCTGTTTCAGAATGTCCCTCGTCACTGAACGGTCCACTTAGTAGCATGTACATCCGTTCATTTTATAATAAGTTTTTCCGTTAGCATAGGAAACTCTTACGGGTCGAATATGAGCTTAAAGAAATGCAGAAGACTTCTGCAGCAACTTTTTTTTTCCCTCTGTCAAAGAAGCGACTCTTTTTTCCGAGCTTCATTAACAGTATTTTGTCGACGAAAAATCTGACACCCCTCTGTGCAGGGGCAGTTTCAGAACCCAGTCTGCCATATCGTCTCTCTCTCTCTCTCTCTCTCTCTCTCTCTCTCTCTCTCTCTCTCTCTCTCTCTCTCTCTCTCTCTCCCTCTAGCTATCTGTCGCTCTCGCTCTCTCCCCGTCTCTATTACCTCTCCTCTACTCCTCATTAACTCTCTTTCTCAGTGCCTTTCACTTTCACTCAAACTTTCTCACACTTACTTTTTCTCTGATAGTCGCGTACTTTTTCTCTCTCACTCACTCACTCTTTCTATCACTCACTGTCTTCCTCCTTGCCCCGCATTAACATTCATTTCCTATCTCTGTACATTTTTAACTCTTCGTTCTTTCTTCCCCCTTCGTGGCACAGGAAACTTTTTTATTTCAGTCCGCTGCACCAGTCAGCTGCTGCGCGTGCAGATTCGGACGGGCCCGAGAATCCTGCGACGAGTTATTCGCGCACAGCGGCTGCCCTGGGAGCTAACGATGTTAGCACGGGGCGTTGCCTAACGAAGCTGGCAACTTCTGCCGCACTGGCGCCTCCGCAACGACCTGCCCTGCCCTCTGAACTCCCGCTGCATTTCGGCCTCCCTCTAAATGCGCCGCTCTTTCCGCTTCAGAAAATAAAGAGTACCGAGTCCACGTCGTACTTTGTAGCTCTGAACGTGGGGATAATGGAAAACTTGCGCTGAAGAAATTCAAGGGAGTGCGAAGTCCACGTTACTTTTGAAAGGTATTCACGCAGTAAATGCAAATCAACTCAGTTTTCTTGTTGGATGTCGAAAATCGTTTCCCTCGTGTCATGTAGTTGCGCCATAGCCAAAGTTGCTGTAGTCTCCTGAAATTACATGTAATAAATATTTCAGAGCATATATCCACTACATGGTCTCGAAATAGTCCCACAGCACAGGCCTATATATGAGGTGAGCCAGCTACGACAGACCTTCTCAAATATATCCAGAACGAATAAAACTATCGAAGTACGGTTTTCACCAAGATATAGCGGATAACTACTGCCGTCAGTGGTAGTAGTGCCTCAAACGTCTGTCCTTTAATACCAAATGTAAACAAACACGTAACTCAAGTACAGTTCTTGTTTGTTCCTGCACGCGTGAGGCCTGTCAGCCTGTGTTCTGCTGTTGTAGCAGGCAGATAACATGCTCATAAGGCTATTGATACATCCACAACATATTTGACAGTCGAAAAAGCGAACATCGCTTGTGACGAACGTCGCCGAGCTGTTAGAGCAGCGGTGCAGCCGTATGCTGAAGAGTATCCAGATAGTACCAGGTACTCGCCATCTGTCTTCGGAAAGGTTATATAGATATTAAAAAAAAAAACAGAAACATGAAGTGTGGAGCATAAAAAACGGGAAGAAAAATAATAAGCGCGGCTAATGAAAGAAATGAAACTCTCATTTTAACAGCAGTACCATAAATACAAAGGAATCTCGAAAGTACGAGAAGACTCAACCAAAGAAGTATTCTGCGACCACGTAATTGCATTGTATTGCATCCTCTTCACATTTGGCTGCATCTACATGGCGATGACTTCTAAAATTGGTTACAGTTTGTAAGTAGGATGTTTAGGTTTTTCTATTGGTAACGCCAACGCCACGTAGCGCTCTGTAAGAAAATCACTGGCTGTGCTGTGTGCAGTCTGTGGCTGGTTTGCATTGTTGTCTGCCATTGTAGTGTTGGGCAGCGGCAGCTGGATGTTAACAGAGCGTAGCGTTGCGCAGTTGGAGGTGAGCTTCCAGCAGTGGTGGACGTGGGGAGAGAGATGGTGGAGTTTTGAAATTTGTAAGAATTGGTGTCATGAACTGATATATATATATTATGACTATTAAGGTAAATACATTGTTTGTTCTCTATTAAAATCTTTCATTTGTTAACTGTGCCTATCAGTAGTTAGTGCCTTCCGTAGTTTGAATCTTTTATTTAGCTGGCAGTAGTGGCGCTCGCTGTATTGCAGTAGTTCGAGTAACCAAGATTTTTGTGAGGTAAGTGATTTGTGAAACGTATAGGTTATTGTTAGTCATGGCCATTCTTTCGTATGGATTTTTGTAAGTCAGATTCCGTTGCGCTAAAAATATTGTGTGTCAGTTTAAGCACAGTCTTGTATAAATTTTTCTAAGGGGACGTTTCAAGTTCTCAGAATTTAATCTATGCAAAATTGCATTTAAGAAGCATCTTTGACAAATCCTCTAACTTAATCTTAGAAGTAAGCACTAATGGTAGAGTTGAAAGCCCACGCTAACTTGGTGTATATAAATGCCCTGAACTTTTTCTGGCTCTAAGACATTTTGTTGCCACAGTCACTGGAAGACGTACAGCTGAACATAAGGCAATCAGTGTGTTGCCAACTTGAGAGATGTCCCTCCCATTCCACACATGTAATGAGAGACCCACTGAAGAGGAGAGTATTGGAACGGTTTTGCAGGAAACTCAAGTTTGTCTACACACTCGACAAACTCAACGCTTCTATACTTTTATCACTGGCGAAAATTAAAACGAGAAATATATTAGCAAACGCCGATGACTCCCTAAGGCATGAAATGCCTTATCACACGGGTCGGTGCTCCCCTTAACTCCATATGAAATTCAGCTTGCAATACTGTTTCTCCAGAATCATTTTACAGCGTGTAGCAATGCTCACAGTCAACATTTTGACCATTTCTCAACACACACAGTACTTGAGTCATGCGTCTGCTTACACTTGATGTAAAAGGGCAGACGTTTGTGGGACATCTTCTCCTGACGGAAGGACACTCGTTTCGGCGTTGTTACCTCGATATTGTTTCATCGAGGTCCATAAACGTTATGAACGTCTCTTGAAGCAGCTTTCAAATGCCACAGAAGAAAGTATATAGGTTTATAGCTTGGCGAAAACCGCATGTACACACATAAAAAAAATTGCATCACCTCGGTTTCGGGAGTTACGGAAGCTATACAGAAAGTCGTAATAGGGCTCAACATGAACATCATTTCCGCCCTTTTTGCTGCTCATGATTACCACAGTTTTCATGTTGTACCACCATAAAGCGAGATCTTCAGATGTGGTGGTCCAGACTGCTGTACACATCGGTACCTCTGTGCCTGTATTTGTCGTGGCATACTATCCACAAGTTCATCAAGGCACTGTTGGTCCTCACTGTCCCACTCTTAAACGGCGATTCGGTGTAGATACCTCAGAGTGGTTGCTCGGTCACGTCGTCCATAAACAGACCTTTTCAATCCACCCCAGAAATGTTCGATAAGGTTCACGTGTGGGGAACATGCTGGCCACTCTAGTCAAGCGATGTCGTTATCCTGAAGGATGTCTTTCACAAGTGGTGCACGATGGGAGCACCAATTCTCGTCCATGAAGACGAATGCCTCACCAGTATCCTGCCGATATGGTTTCACTATCAGTCGGATGATCGCATTCACGTATCGAACACCCGTTACGACGCCTTCCATGACCTCCAGCTTCGTACGTCTCGCCCACATAATGCCACCCCAAAACAGCGCGGAACCTCCATCTCGCTGCACTCGCTGGATAGTGTGTCTAAGGCGTTCAGCCTGACCGGGTTGCCTCCAAACACGGCTCCAACGATTTTCTGGTTGAAGGCATACGCGACACTTCCCGGTGGAGAGAACATTTTGCCAGTCGAGAGGGGTCCATTCGGCATGTTGCTGGGCCCATCAGTAATGCACTGAATGGTGTCGTGGTTGCAAAGATGGATCTCGCCATGGCCGTCGGGAGTGAAGTTGCTCATCATGCAACCTATTGCGCACAGTTTGAGTCGTAACACGACGTCATGTGGCTGTACGAAAAGCATTATTGAACATGGTGGTCTTCCCGTCAGGGTTCCTCCGAGCCATAATCCGTAGGTAGCCGTCATCCAGTGCTGTAGTAGCTATTGGGTGGCCTGAGCGAGGCATGTCATCGACAGTTCCTGTCTCTCAGTACCTCGTCCATGTCCGAACAACATAGCTTTGGTTCATTCCGAGACTCCTGTTGCGAGCCCTTCCTGTCCCAAAGTAACAATGCGGACGCGATCGAACCATGGTATTAATCGTCTAGGCATGGTTATACTACAGACGACACTAGCCGTGTACCTCCTTCCTGGAGGAATGACTGGAACTGATCTGTTGTCGGACCCCGTCCGTCTAATAGGCGCTGCTCATGGATGGTTGTTTACGTCTATGGGCGGCTTTAGTGACATCTCAGAACCGTCAAAGGTACTGTGTCTGTGATATAATATCCACAGTCAGGAGTTCTGGGAACTTGGGTGATGGAAAACTGTTTTTGATGTGTGTATGAAAGGTGTGATTGGACCCTAAGATGTTAAGTCTCAGTTTTCAGAATTTCCAAGCAGTTCAGCCCACTTAGCTCCTGGTCTCGTGGTGACGTCATTCTTTCACAGTACTTACCATTTGCTGTGCCTACATGAGTTTCTGTTGAAAATGTCTCATGGACTTAAGCCTTTTCTAAATTCTGGGTATGGCTCTGAATTGTTCTGTGCACGTCGCAGTTTTATGAATGAGTCTTGATGTTGAGAGTGTGCGGTTATGTTCATAAAATTTAAATCTGCTTTCCCTCAAGTCTGCCGCAATATTCATATGTTTTCAGTAGTTTTACGGGATTGTAGTCCGTATCCATCTTCTGATTTTTCTTACAGTTTTGCGAACTTCTTTTAACATCTACATCTAGATGGATACTCTACAAATAGCATTTAAGTGCCTGGTAGAGAGTACATAGAACCACCTTCACAATTATCTATTGTTGTAATCTCGTATATTGCGAGGAAAGAACAGACACCTATATCTTTCCGTACTAGCTGATTTCCCTTATTTTATCATAGTGATTGTTTCTTCCTATGTAGATCAATATCAACAAAATATTTTCGGATTCGGAGGAGAAAATTGGTGATTGGAATTTCGTGAGAAGATTCCGCCGCAACGGAAAACGCCTTTGTTTTAATGATGTCCACCCGAAATGCTGTATCATTTCACTGACAGTCTCTCCCCTGTTCCGCGATATTACAAAACATGCTGCCCTTCTTTGAACATTTTCGATGTACTCCGTCAATCCTGTCTGGTAAGGATCCCAAACTGCGCAGCAGTATTCTAAAAGAGAGGGAGGACAAGCGTAGTGTAGGCAGTCTTCTTAGTAGATCTGTTACATTTTCTAAGTGTCTTTTCAATATAACGCAATCTTTGGTTAGCCTTCCCCGTGACATTTATTACGTGTTCTTTCCAAGTTAAGTTGTTCGTAGTCGTAATTCTTAGGTATTTAGTCGAATTTAAGGTCTTTACGTTTGACTGATTTATCGTGTAACCGGCGCTTAACGGATTCCTTTAACACTCATGTCGATGACCTCACACGTTTTGTTATTTTCAGCACCTTCAAGATCATCTTTTCTACGGAGAGTAAGCCGTTCGATAACGTACAAGACCTCAAGTTTAATAACTGTGTTATAGTGTGTCTGGACAAATCATTTTTGTTGTATATTTTACCGAAAGCTTTCATATGATTTTGTGTCCGAATTATGTGTACATATCTCTATATGCACCGAATATAATTAAAAAAACGAAAATATAGCAGCAATGACAACTTTTGGCGTACGTACTAGACACAAACTTGGTTTTCGGAAAAGAACTTTACATCTCTCCCAGTAATATGTAACTGAATGGTTTGCTTAAAAAATAGAAGACAGGGTTATATAGGTGATGTTTCTTTCGTTGCAAATATAAAATAGCTTTTTCTATGACTTTCTAACAACGACGTTCCTGTTCCTATTCTCTTAATGCGTTTCCTGAGCATTCACTAGGCTCGATTCAACACCAGATACTTTGGAGGACGTTATGTGCATTTACACTCAAACGGGAGAGTAAATTACCTGTCTTTACAGCTTCAAGAAGTCAAAATATACAATAAATGCTGCAAATAATGACCACCCTCTTCGCTACGGCTTGTGATATTTGTAATCGTGTTTTGTCTCACTGTGCATAAAATTCTGTGTTGCCCTCGTATGCTAGCAAACGAACTGCAGATGAAGCCAGTAAGCTTACATACTGTTTTCAGCGACATGAATGAATAATGGCCTCTCAGATCCACCCATCAAGTAAACACAAAGAAGAAATCGGGTAGATGAAAAGAGCCCACTGAGATTTCCCACGAGAACGCTAATGTGACTGCTGAAGTAACAGAAGAAGAAACTGACTTCTATGTGGGGGACGTATATAATCCAATTTGGGAGTTAGATTTTTATAGAATTTTGTGATAAGAAAGACAATATAAATAAGTAACATCCGTTTGGCATCTTTACAAGCTTTTGAGGAAGTGGTAAACAAACAATTTTTCAGATTAATAGGTGCGACATTTAGGGCTGGAGTGATGTATCATTGGGATTCCAGAAGAATATTATTTGAGTAACTCCAAAGTTGGAACGGTATTTGGATACTTATAACCAGCCTGACTGGTCCTCCATCCAAGTATTAAACCAACATAATGTGCACAAGCGCACGAAAGGAAACGCAGGACCTGTCAAATAACCATCAATTTACCTGCACGAAAGATAAAGGCATCACAGTGGAAATTCGTTAATAATGCTTACTGATCAAAGAGAAACGAGAAAAACCATGACTCGTTCAAGTAATCGATCAACATATATAAGTCGTTTGAAAATACGCAATGTTGGAAGATGCTGGGTATCCTTTGAAAACTACATGTGTGATATAGGGAAAGAATGGTAATGTACAGTATGTACCAGAAGTAAGAAATAAGGAGAATGAGAATAACGGAAGACCGAGAGAGAGGATTTCGGCTTAAATAGGCGAAGGGTGAGCAGGCCGCCGTGGCCGAGCGGTTCTAGACGCTTCAGTCCGAAACCGCGCGATTGCTACGGTCGCAGGTTTGAATCGTGCCTCAGGCATGGATGTGTGTGATGTCCGTAGGTTAGTTAGGTTTAAGTAGTTCTAAGTTATAGGGGACTGATGAACTCAGATGGTAAGTCCCATAGTGTTCAGAGCCATTTGAACCATTTTTAGGCGAAGGGTGCAGTCCTCGTCTTCTGAAATTTATCCTGTGTGGAAGAAGCTATTAAAGAAATAAAAAAAGGTTCAGAAACGGGGTTATGGCGAGATTTTATGACGACGTATGAAGACCTTCTGAATGAATGCAGAATATCGATTAATAACTTCAAAAGAAAGACTAAGTAATCAGGAGCAGAGAAACGAGATTCGCAACTAATCTGTATATCGTAGGTGTTGACCACATGCCTCTCAGTATCCGCGTACGGTGTGACGATAAAGGGTGAGGATGACACGGCGGCCGGTCGGTACCGTTGAGTATTCAAGGCCTGTTTGGACAGTGTTCAGAAGCAAAATAACGCGTCAAGAACGGGACGTAAAAAATAAGTAAAGGGAGAACGTTTCTGGTACGGGAAGTGTTCACTGTTCCAAATGTGGGATTTAATTTGACGGGATAATAGTTCCTGGGTGAGTTACATGTTCCCTGCTCTCCCCAGCATTGTTGGACATGGTCATTTTGGTGGTCAAAGTGTTACGGTTTGGGGACGCATAACGTTGCATGGATTTACTGAGCTCCAAATCTTTGAACATGTAACACTGAATGCTCAATGTTATTGTGACACTGTACTTCATCTCCATGTGCATATACTTTGGGGATGTATTCAGCCCCCCATGGGTATCTACTGAGATTGCATTCGGCACTGACGGTGCAGGAACTCTGAGAGCGAGAGAAAATTCGGCGAAACGACTGGCCTACCCATTCCGCCGACTAGAGTACCTTCGAGTACCTGTGGGATGCGTTGGTGAGACATATTACAGCTCGTCTAAATGCACCAAAGACAGTCCATAGTTGTCAACCGCGATGGTGGAAGAGAACGCCCTACCCAATGAACACCATACCCCAACTAGTGTACAGCATGGATGCACGTTGCAGGGCATGCATTTCCGTCCACGGCGATCAGACACGCTATTACCGACCATACCTCGCGTTTTTTAATGTCGAGGGGACCACCACAAACACAGCTGTGACGTCCGTGTTGTCTTTTAATACAAATGTCAGTGCTATTACTCTCATTCCTTTTAGTTACCTTCTGTGATCAACTAGAGCAGTTCTTTCTATTTATGGTCCAAGTTTAATCGAGATATGTTAGTTGGCAGTGACACATCAGACGAAGATTACTTCTTTCTTCCGTACGTTTCTCACCGCAGTATAGATGTAGATGAATAAACATGGCGTAGCATCTTTTTGAAAATTTGAACTAACCCGTTACACGAAAAATACATACCAAAAAATATTAAGTGTATTTATTACAAACTAGCTTACCACCATCTGCTTTTCTCGCGTTCACTGTATAGTCTACACAGGTTTCCGGTTCATTTTCTCTTCAATCGAATTTTTATGTTGTTGACAAACAGCAACACCTGCTAATGTTTCACGCACGTTAAGGCCGTAGAGGCATAGACTATCTGGATGCACTTCTTAGCAAAAACCGCTGGAGTCGGAGATTTTTGTTAGTCCCACCTTTCATCTGCTACACATACTTATTTACTTCTAACCAAGAGGTGAAATAACAGTGTTCTAGGATTTAGCTGTAAAAATGTTTCCATATAAGGAAATATTTTCGTAAAAATTTCCATTTTCTATTTCAATACCGTGGTGTTTGATTTCCAAAAATACACAAATATGCGTTTTTTATGGTATTGATTTAGCTTCAAAGGCGCAGGAATTGTTTCCATAAAAACCTTTCATCCTCAATATCGCCCTCTAATGGGTTAAATTTCTAAAAAACAGTGAAAAATTTGGTTCTAACCCAAGCCATTTTTTATAGAATTATTTTAATGAAACTTTCAACCACTATTTCATCCCCCAGGGATTGAATTTGCAAAAAACACTGAAATATTATTTTTTTATTTCCAGCCTCGATGTCGAATTGTAGTTTTCGTATATGCTGCTTTAAAAATGTTTATTACTTCTTTCACTAGGATTTATTTTCAAAAGTATCTTTCAGCTTCTATTTCACTCCCATGGGGGATAAATTTCCAAAAATTCTGATACATTTATTGCTTTGAAACTTCCTGGCAGATTAAAACTGTGCGCCAGGCCGAGACTCGAACTCGGGACCTTTGCCTTTCGCGGGCAAGTGCTCTACCAATATCCTTTCCTTCAGGAGTGCTAGTTCTGTAAGGTTCGAAGGAGAGCTTCTTTTAAGTTTGGAAGGTAGGAGACGAGGTACTGGCAGAAGTAAAGCTGTGAGGACGGGATGTGTGTCGTGCTTGGGTAGCTCATATGGTAGAGCACTTGCCCGCGAAAGGCAAATGTCCCGAGTTCGAGTCTCGGTCCGGCACAAGGTTTTAAACTACCAGGAAGTTTCATATCAGCGCACTCTCGGCTGCAGAGTGAAAATATCATTCTGGAAATTTATTTCTTTACTTCTGACTGTGGATTCTAATACTCGTTTTCGTACTTACAGCTTCAAAATTATCTTAATAGTTCTATATTTTCCAAAAAACTTTTAATTCCATATTTCACCCCCCTCTTAAGGGTAAAATTTCGAAAATCCCTTTATAAAATCAACACAGTCTCCAAATTTTGGCTTCTATGCTTAGAGATTTGGGCTGGGTCATGACAAGCGTGTTTGAGTATATGTATATACCAACTTTTTTTGGATTTAGCTGTAAAAATGCTTTAATGTAGCGAAATATTTTCATGAAAATATTCATTCTCTATTTCACTGACTTGGGGCTTTATTTTCAAAAATACATTGACATGCATTTTTTTAAAAAATTTCTAACAAGTAAGTCAAATACCAACTTCTGCTGATTTAACTTCAAAAATGCTTTAATAAGGAAATATTTCCATCCCCAGTTTCTCCCTCTTCGAGGTTGAATTTCCAAAAACAGTGAAACAATTATTTTTTTATTTCTAACTCAAAAGGCAAATACCACAATTGATAGATTTTGTTTTACAATTGTTTATACGAGGCGCATTCAAGTTCGAAGGCCTCCGATTTCTTTTCTAATTAACTACTCACCCGAAATCGATGAAACTGGCGTTACTTCTCGACGTAATCGCCCTGCAGACGTACACACTTTTCAAAACGCTGACGCCATGATTCCATGGCGGCGGCGAAGGCTTCTTTAAGTGTCTGTTTCGACCACTGGAAAATCGCTGAGGCAATAGCAGCACGGCTGGTGAATGTACGGCCACGGAGAGTGTCTTTCATTGTTGGAAAAAGCCAAAAGTCACTAGGAGCCAGGTCAGGTGAGAAGGGAGCATGAAGAATCACTTCAAAGTTGTTATCACGAAGAAACTGTTGCGTAACGTTAGCTCGATGTGCGGGTGCGTTGTCTTGGTGAAACAGCACACGCGCAGCCCTTCCCGGACGTTTTTGTTGCAGTGCACGAAGGAATTTGTTCTTCAAAACATTTTCGTAGGATGCAACTGTTACCGAGTGCCCTTTGGAACGCAATGGGTAAGGATTACGCTCTCGCTGTCCCAGAACATGGACACCATCATTTTTTCAGCACTGGCGGTTACCCGAAATTTTTTTGGTGGCGGTGGATCTGTGTGCTTCCATTGAGCTGACTGGCGCTTTGTTTCTGGATTGAAAAATGGCATCCACGTCTCATCCATTGTCACAACCGACGAAACGAAAGTCCCATTCATGCTGTCGTTGCGCATCAACACTGCTTGGCAACATGTCACACGGGCAGCCATGTGGCCATCCGTCAGCATTCGTGGCACCCACCTGGATGACACATCCCGAATTTTCAGGTCGTCATGCAGGATTGTGTGCACAGAACCCACAGAAATGCCAACTCTGGAGGCGATCTGTTCAACAGTCATTCGGCGATCCCCCAAAACAATTCTCTCCACTTTCTCGATCGTGTCGTCAGACCGGCTTGTGCGAGCCCGACGTTGTTTCGGTTTGTTGTCACACGATGTTCTGCCTTCATTAAACTGTCGCACCCACGAACGCACTTTCCACACATCCGTAACTCCATCACCACATGTCTCCTTCAACAGTCGATGAATTTCAATTGGTTTCACACCACGCAAATTCAGAAAACGAATGATTGCACGCTGTTCAACTAAGGGAAACGTCGCCATTTTAAGTATTTAAAACAGTTCTGATTCTCGCCGCTGGCGGTAAAATTCCATCTGCCGTACGGTGCTGCCATCTCTGGGACGTTTTGACAATGAACGCGGCTTCATTTCAAAACAGTGCGCATGTTTCTATCTCTTTCCAGTCCGGAGAAAAAAAATCGGCGTCCTTAGAACTTTGAATGCACCTCGTATATATACCCTCTCCATGCATACCCAAGGAATATTCGACTGTTGATCTTCGCCGCTGAGGTGAGCACACTGCCGATCTCCCCTCTGCCCCCCCCCCCTCCTCCAGACACAGACACAGACACACACACACACACACACACACACACACACACACACACACACACACACACCCTTCCGCCACGTCGCGGACTCAGTATTCAGGAACGCACCCGGTGGCCGACGCTTAGTCGCTGGCGGCAACAGCTTGCCACCGTCCCGTGTTACCCCAGGAGACCTCCCACAGGCGGGGGACAGAGGCCGTCGTGGGATGGATTAAAAGCGTCGCCCGCCCCAGGGACGGGCCTAAACTGGCCCCATCTGGAGACGCCGGCCGCATAACAGATCTCCCCCAGTAACCGATGGCAGCTCGGAAACGGCCAGAGAAGGAACAGCGTGACGCCTCGCCTGCAGTCCGTAGACGTGGCGCAACGAAGAGTCCTTAGCGACTTGGAAAACGCGCAGGTGTCTTCATTTTCCAAGTACAGTCGTCGGACAGACGCGCGGAATATACCGGGTGGCTATATTTGAACTTTCTCTATTCAACATGGAAACTAGTACCAAACTTGGTAATATTAATGAGCAGAGTAGGGGGTGGATGGTTATCATGTGTCACAGCGCCACCGTCCAGCTCCAACTATGGCCACCAAGCACTGTGCTCAGTCGTGGTGATTCACAGTCTCACACACCTGACCAGTCGCAGCGCACTTTTTGGCGTGTCAACACGGGCTCGGACAAAAGGAGCAGGGCATTACTGGTTAAGCTCTATTATCAAAAGAACTGTGAAGCTGCAGTGCACTTCGAGAATACTGCTCACCAGTGTGGGATCCGTGCCAGATAGGGTTGATAGAAGAGATAGAGAAGATCCAACGGAGAGCAGCGCGCTTCGTTACAGGATCATTTAGTAATCGCGAAAGCGTTACGGAGATGATATATAAACTCCAGTGGGAGACTCTGCAGGAGAGACGCTCAGTAGCTCGGTACGGGCTTTTGTTGTAGTTTCGAGAACATACCATCACCGAGGAGTCAACCAGTATATTGCTCCCTCCTCTCGCGAAGAGACCATGAGGATAAAACGAGAGAGATTAGAGCCTACGCAGAGGCATACCGACCATCCTTCTTTCCACTAACAATACGACACTGGAATAGAAGGGAGAACCGATAGAGGTACGTCAAGGTACCCTACGCCACACACCGTCAGGTGGCTTGCGGAGCATGGGTGTGGATGTAGATGAATATCGCTGGCTGAAAAGATTACGAAAGGGTCCTCTTTCTCCACCTGCTGTTCGGAGCATGATGTAGAAGTTCGAATCAACTAGAGAAGTAAGCGTCGTTCCGTGAAGAGGCCGAAGAGCGATTGCACCACAGGTGGTTGATGCAACCGTTGTTGCTACAGCAGACAACGCTGCGTGCAATTTCAGATTGTCAGGAAGTGCGTGTGCTGTGTTATGACGGTTGAACATCCCGTGTTCCATTGTACGGAAGGTGCTTCGAGCCATTCTCAAATGGTATCAGTACAGGACCCGCATGGTACAGCAGCCTGCAAAACAGAACGCATAACAACTTGTTGAGTTCCCTCACCACTCTCTCCACTTTCTCGCAAGGATTGAAGTTGATGAGGGCTGACGCTGGACCATCGTCTGGCAGATGAAACTCATTTTTCTCTGACGGGCGAGGTGAATACACATTACTGCTGAATACACAGAAATGCCGAGTGTTGGTATCTTCACCTCCAGTCACTGTGCCTGAAGTTCCGAGATGAAGACGTCACCGCATGGTGTGACTTCACTGCTACAGTCATCATTGCCCCATTCATTTTTGAACAGGATGACCCTCAAGCACCAAAGGTGTGCAGTGTGACTGTCGAACGTTACTAAGATATGCTTCGCCAGCATGTCATACCAGCCCCAAAGGAGAGAGACGCAGTGAACACAGCAGTTTTCGTGCAAGATGAGGCCTCAATGCACATCGTTCGTGAAGTTCACCTGCTTCTGCGAAACACACTGGGAAACGATCGAATTATCAGCCGATTGTTTCCAAATGCTTGGCCTGCACGATCACTCTGCCACGCGGGCGACCTGGTTTCGATTCCCGGTTCTGTCAGGGGTTTTTACTTGCTGGAAGGACTGGTACGGAGTTTACTCGGCCACGTGAGGATGGATGATACGGTGGTCGACCGGAATCGATTGGGCCGCCTAGGGGCAGAACGCTTATCTTACCTTTACCTTTATCTTTGGTTATTGCGAACTTTCTGAAAATCGAAAATCTCCTGTATCGGAAATCATGAAATCAATATCTATTCCGCAGACAATGATCGTGTGAATTCCAACTCGCTATTTTCCTCAAACAGATCCAGAAGGCCGTAAAAACTGGAGCGTTCAAGCTGATGCCGTGTTTCTGGACTTCAAGAAGGAGACTGACACAATTCCGTGCTGTTTAGTAGTGAATAAAATTTTTTTTTATTCTTATGACTGGTTTCGGTTCATACAGAACCATCTTCAGATCTGATATTTCATGTCATGTGAAAATTGCTGGATTTCGACGGGTTACTCCTGTAACTGAAATATCAGATCTGAAGATGGTTCTGTATGAACCGAAACCAGTCATATGAATAAAAAAAATTTTTGCAACCAAGACGGTTTTTAAGTCACATTATAAAATCACTGATTGCTGTTATCCCATAAGACATTATGTGTGTTTTTGCAAAATATAAGCGTACGGAATATCAGACCAGCTTAGTGATTGCATTCCTAACAAACAGAACACAGCATGTCATTCTTAACGGAGAGAAATTTTCAAAAGTAAAAGTACGAGTAACTTCGGGCATATCGTAACGAAGCGTTGTGCGACAAATATTGCTGACAATAACAGTACCAGTAGCAGTAGTTTCATTTGTTTGTAGATCACTTTTATAAGAATATTGTACATGTCTTGCTATAAAAATTTAAGAACAACCAAACTAAAGTTACCCAAATTTAAAGGCGTTTACATACGAGTACAGGCTGATTCAGGTGCCCCTACCCAGGAGTTTTATGCAACACGCAACGCGTTAATGAAACACACGCGAGATTTTCCTATTCTCTCACTCAGTGCACGCAAATTGTTTGCCCAAAATAAAACTTTAACAGGATATTTCTGTGAGATTTTTTATGTATATAAATTTTGTACTGGGAAACGTTTTCACTAGAGGCCGAGGTTTTCTAATTAATCAAGAAAAACGCACAACAGTGTCGTTCACTCTTGTTTTTGTCGAATAACTCAAGAAGCCTAACTTCAGCTAAAACGTAACCCAGTACAAAATTTAGCTACATTAAATTTCGTAACAATAGGTCCTATTCATTTTTTCTGTGCGAGTAATCGTTCCCATGTATCGAAGGAGAGGATAAGAAAATTTCGTGCATGGTTTTTGAAGGCGTTGTTTGTTGCATAAAACCTATAGATGTGGGCAGCTCAAATACCCTGAACATGTATAGCTTTTGACAAGGATGGCTTTGATTTTGTAAATTGAACCATCCCGGCAATTGACTGAATCCTAAACGAGGAAGTAGGGAAGTTGCAATGCTAGAAAAATGCTGCAAAGAGCGGAATCATCTTTAGAGGATCCAAGTACGATGCTGCAACACAAGTTGATTCCTAACACAAGCACATTAAGCACAAATCGGTCGAATGTCTTTTTTATGATTACAATATTGGTAAAGGGTCACATCAATTAGATAGTTGAGAGTATGGTAGGTAAGGATGATGACAGATTGAGATTCTTTGAAAAAAAATGTCTGGACGTTCAGTCCACACATGAAGGAGATGGCTTACACAACCTTCTCTCGAACGATCACTACCTGATAATACTGATAGAAGAAAGAGAGAAGATGCAATAAATGGCAGCGCATATCTACATCTACATTTATACTCCGCAAGCCACCCAACGGTGTGTGGCGGAGGGCACTTTACGTGCCATTGTCATTACCTCCCTTTCCAGTTCCAGTCGCGTATGCTTCGCGGGAAAAACGACTGTCTGAAAGCCTCCGAGCACGCTATGATCTCTCTAATTTTACATTCGTGATCTCCTCGGGAGGTATAAGTAGGGGGAAGCAATATATACGATACCTCATCCAGAAACGCACCCTCTCGAAACCTGGCGAGCAAGCTACACCGTGATGCAGAGCGCCTCTCTTGCAGAGTCTGCCACTTGAGTTTGTTAAACATCTCCGTAACGCTATCACGGTTACCAAATAACCCTTTGACGAAACGCACCGCTCTTCTTTGGATCTTCTCGATCTCCTCCGTCAACCCGATCTGGTATGGATCCCAGACTGATGAGCAATACTCAAGTATAGGTCGAACGAGTGTTTTGTAAGCCACCTCCTTTGTTGATGGACTACATTTTCTAAGGACTCTCCCAATGAATCTCAACCTGGTACCCGCCGTACCAACAATTAATTTTATATGATAATTCCACTTCAAATCGTTCCATATGCATACTCCCAGATATTTTACAGAAGTAACTGCTACCAGTGTTTGTTCCTCTATCATATAATCATACAATAAAGGATCCTTCTTTCTATGTATTCGCAATACATTACATTTGTCTATGTTAAGGGTCAGTTGCCACTCTCTGCACCAAGTGCCTATCCGCTGCAGATCTTCCTGCATTTCGCTACAATTTTCTAATGCTGCAACTTCTCTGTTCACTACAGCATCATCCGCGAAAAGCCGCATGGAACTTCTGACACTATCTACTAGGTCATTTATATATATTGTGAAAAGCAATGGTCCCATAACACTCCCCTGTGACACGCCAGAGGTTACTTTAACGTCTGTAGACGTCTCTCCATTCATAGCAACATGCTGTGTTCTGTTTGCTACAAACCAATCCAGCCACACAGCTGGTCTGATATTCCGTAGGCTCTTACTTTGTTTATCGGGCGACAGTGCGGAACTGTATCGAACGCCTTCCGGAAGTCAAGAAAAATAGCATCTACCTGGGGGCCTGTATCTAACATTTTCTTGGTTTCATGAACAAATAAAGCGAGTTGGGTCTCACACAATCGCTGTTTCCGGAATCCATGTTGATTCCTACAGAGTAGATTCTGGGTTTCCAAAAACGACATGATACTCGAGCAAAAAACATGTTCTAAAATTATCGTCGCAGTTTCCTTTAGTGAGAGCCTAAGAATTAGGGAGATGCTCATACAATTGCTGTAACACACGCTTCAAGACGGGCGTTGTCCATCACTCTGTGTTTTACTGCTGACAAGGGAAACTGAAATCGCACACTCAGATTTAATGGTAGGTTGCCCATTGCATGGCCCGTCATAAAATGAACACAGATCAAGCCTGACAACAGTAAGAATTTATATTGAACTTCGTAAAAAGAAGCAAAAGAAGCCGTGAACGCTCCATACTGAAGATATGCAACATACGTGGTCATGAGGTCACGGTGTTGGACTGCAGAATGAGACATCCTTTTTCAAATCTCTCGTGCCCAGTCTTTTCTTTTCACTAAGTTCTGAACTATCCGTCCGATCATTTACGAGACTCTCCGCTCTATGCAAATTTGTGTTTGCACCTTGGTACAACGTCAGGTTGCGATAGCGGCGTGTAACGAGGGGACCTCCATACGTACTTACCTCCTATTTGTTCTATACAAGTATAACATTTGATGTCTCTTGCTTTCTGTTTTGGGAGTTTTGACGCTTGGATTCCTTCGTAGTAACAAGCGCTTATTTGTTGCTTTCATCTCTGTGAGAGGTGCGCGACGCAGCTCGCCTGCTCCCACATTTCATCACATTTGCTTGCATAGCCGATGTACAGCATGACAACAGCCAAGACTACAGAAGGAGAACAGACACGCCAGTGACCGGGCGCACAGTCCATAAATTTATGAAAAAAAGAAGGGGCACGAGGTAGATTTGAATATGTACCTCCCGGTTTGCAGACCAACAACATGAGCACACAACCACGACGCCACGGTTGTTGCGAGTCGCTCGATGTTGTACATCTTAAGCTTCAACCATTCACTGGTTTTTTATTTTGCTTCATTTTTTGTAATTCAGTGCTCATTCCTCTTATTTTCATTCTTGATCTGTGTTCAGTTTTTGACAGAGTGTCCACTGGTCCATTTTACTGAGGAAGGTGCGATGTGGCAGTTTCCCTTATGAGATTCCAAGAGCCTACCAACATTCATTAGTCGGAAGCACCAATCACGTCTGCAGTGAGGCTATAGGGATGTCACTGCTACACGAGGTACCTCCCTCGACCCCTCACCACCACCACCACCACCACCACCACCACATGTGGCTTCATCATTATACAGGGGGTGGACAAAAATATGGAAACACCAAAACCACAGAACATTATCGTACCTAATCCGATATAGGAAAAAAATTAAATTGGCAGTCGCGACAGCTTCCAGTCCTTCTCTGAATACATACAGATATGTCCTTCAAATTTTTCAAGGGAATCTTACACAATTCTTCCTGTAAAACAGGGTCAATTTCAGGTAAAGATGACGAAGGTGGATAGCGATCAAGCAACCATCTGTCAAAAGTTGACCACAGAGACTGAGTAATGCTGAGATCTGTTGAGTGTGGCGGCCAGGGAAGGTCCGACAATTCATCACCGTGCTCACAAAACCAGTCCCGGACGATGCGACGTGCGTGAACACGGCCCTGTCGCCTTGGAACACGTCTCTTGCCATGTCTCACTATTAAATGACTTTCTTCCGTTGCTCCATGGTCAAGGTTTAATAGCTCTTGCACCATGCTTCATTGTTACGCGCATTTGCACCACTTATGTGTGGTTTTGGAATTCCCTATCGGCCGGAAGTTTCCTCCTTATGAACCAACCTGAAATCTGATTTCGCACGACAGATCGGATCAGGTTGTGGAAAGGGGCCCAAATCACTTGCTGTTAGTTGCACAAGCATACAGGCTTTATTTTGCTAACACACTTAATCACACACATGCCCTTTAAATAATTCATAAACAATACGGGTGAAGGCCGAAACACAAGTTATTAAAATTGCCTTAAGGTATACACACGGCTGAAAGCCTTAGTTACAAAATAGAAGAAGTGAGTGCCTAATGCCTGGATAACAACCATTTCTGTAAGAATATCTTAAAAGGTTTCAAACAAATGACCTTTCAGATTTTAATTTAGGACGGCTGAAGGTCTTGTCTTAAAATATTTCACATAAATTTCGGCTGAAGGCCATACACTGAACATAAAACAACTCAAGGTTGAAGGCGTGGATAACAAAATTAAGATAGAGAGGAAAATTTTCCAATGATTTTTCAAATTTTAATTTAAGATTGCTGAAGGCCTCATCACAAAATATTTCACATAATGTTCGGCTGAAGGCCATATACTGAACATTAAAACAATACTTGAGACTAAAAGAAAATCACAATCCAAATCAACAGAACAGAGGTGTTCAGAAACGCTCGGAGGGTCGGCCTGGGGACGACGAACCTGTGTACACGAATGGTAAAACATCCTTTTTTCGGATGAATCCAGGTTATGTTTACAGCACCATGATGGTCGCATCCGAGTTTGGGGACATTGCGGTGAACGCACATTGGAAGCGTGTATTCGTCATCGCCATACTGGCGTGATGGTATGGGGTGCTATTGGTTACACGTCTCAGTCACCTCTTGTTCGCATTGACCGCATTTTGAACAGTGGACGCTACATTTCAGATGTGTTACGACCCGCAGCTGTAACCTTCATTCCAACCCTGCGAAACCCTACATTTCAGCAGGATAATGCACGACCGCATGTTGCAGGCCGTGTACGGGCCTTTCTGGATACAGAAAATGTTCGACTGCTGCCCTGGCCAGGACAATCTCCAGATCTCTCACGGATTGAAAACGTCTGGTCAATGGTGGCCGAACAACTGGCTCGTCACAATATGCCACTCACTACTCTTGATGGAGTGTGGTATCGTGTTGAAGCTACATGGGCAGCTCTATCTGGACACGCCATGCAATCTCTGACTCAATGCCAAGGCCTATCAAGGCCGTTATTACGGCCATAGGTGGTTGTTCTGGGTACGGATTCCTCAGGATCTATGCACCCAAACTGCAAGAAAATGTAATCACATGTCAGTTCTAGTATAATACATTTGTCCAATGAATACCCGTTTATCATCTGCATTTCTTAATGGTGTATCAATTTTAACGGACAGTAGTGTATTATGACATTGCACAGATTCCGTTCGACCCTGTCGGATTAGTCTAGTGCTTTAAGGCTCTGCAGTCATGGACTGTGCGGCTGGTCCCGGCGGAGGTTCGAGTCCTCCCTCGGGCATGTGTGTGTGTGTGTCTGTGTGTGCTTTTGTCCTTAGGGTAATTTGCGATCGACACTAGTATTACGCAAAAAGGGGGTGTAACAGATGAGACTTCTGCAGTTCTGAGTGAAGCTTTATGAGTTGTTATGCGGCATCACGTGCGTTCATTACCTTGTTGGTGTTCGTCAGGGGGCGGCGCGGAGCACAGCTCCGCTCACCTCGCCGTCTCCAAAATAACTCTTCTCCTCACGTCTCCTTACTACAATTTACCAAAGTTGGTTTTTAAAAAAAACTATATGGCTGTGTTTTCATCTGACCAACCAGGGTCTCAATGTTAACCTTAGGCTCCGCCTAACAAAATTCTGTCTATCGAATGAGAAACGTTATACTTTTCGTGGTGGGGCAATGTTTTTGAAGTTTGCAACGTAACAGAGACGCGAAAAAGTCTCACGCTAAAACTTGCAGCTGGTGTGGTCCTTTTAGCTTTATCGTAAGATCTATACTGTTCTTCTGGAGGGCTCTATCTTTCAACATGGCCTGGGGGGGTGGTCCTAATGTAACAGAGACGCAAAAAAGTCTCATGCTAAAACTTGTGGGTAGTGTGGTCCTTTTAGCGTTATCGTAAGATCTATACTGTTCTTCTGGAGGGCTCTATCTTTTAACATGGGCTGGGGGGGTGGTCCTAACGTAAAAAAACGCGAAAAAGTATCACGCTAAAACTTGCTGGTGGTGTGGCCCTTTTTGTGTTGTCATAAGTTCTATACTGTTTTCCTGGAGGGCTCTAGTTTTTAACATGGGCTCGGGGGTGGTCCTTGACGTAACAGAGACGCGGAAAACTCTCTCGCTAAAACGTGCGGGCGGTGTGGTCTTAGCGATAGGCTGGCGACGTGGGTGTCCAGTCCGTCCCTTATCGTAGGGCCTTCTAGCTTAACACGGTTCTGCTCTCGGGCTCGTTTCTCCCCTCGGAACTGTGTCTGTCTCACGGTGGGCAGGTATGACAAGCATTTAGGCATTCTTGTGTTAGTCTGTGGTATTCTATTTGCTCACTCGTTACTCGTATTACTTTGGTTAATTTAATGTCACGATTTATTCGGAGCTATGTGACATACTACTGGATTTACTTATCATGTCAGGGTTTTCATGGAAGGTGTTGGATTTGCCTGACACCTTACAGGGTTCGTTAGCATTTCCATTTATTTCCACCATTCAATTCTCGCAGTGCTTTTGCCAAACAACTGTATCAATAATAAAAGACGTTTTAGTAGTCATTACTGGTGTTTCTATTCATAATGCTTCGGTATCTACCGAGGACCCATCCTAAAACGATCTTATTTTACTTTCAGACTTTGACTTGACTCACCAACCGAAGCGTCCTTTTTCCCAATAAACAGTATAGTAAGCCAGGCATAATCTTGTGAATATTCAGGGTGTGTACTAGCAGAATGCCTCCAGTATAAAGCAAGGCAGGTCATGCACGTAGTCGTTCAAATAGCTCTGACCAGTATGGGACTTAACATCTGAGTTCATCAGTCCCCTAGAACTTAGAACTACTTAAACCTAACTAACCTGACATCACACACATCCATGCCCGAGGCAGGATTCGACCCTGCGACCATAGCAGCAGCGCGGTACCGGACTAAAGCGCCTAGAACCGCTCGGCCACAGCCGCCGGCTCTCACGTAGTAGGGGAGAGTATTGTTACAGTGGGGACCTGCTCCACTGGAGATGTGTGTGGAGACGACGGCAAAGCTTGCAGGAGAACACACACGTGTGGGAAATGTCCCGAGGGGCAGAGAAGTATGTGTGAGTGAGTGTGTGTGTGTGTGTGGGGGGGGGGGGGGACGGGGGGGGGCGGGGGGGGGGGGGAGTGTATGGGTCTGGAGAGACGGTGCGGGAGCGTGGCATTAGCATGTTATTGACTGCCGGCGACAATGGGACGCCCGGTAGCACACGTGCGACTGAGACCACGTGCGGGGGATTTGGCACTCCACGTGAATGTGTGTGTCCGCTGCTGCCGTGCGAGGGGAGAAGGCAGCGGTCCGCGCAGATACTCGTAGCTCCGACCTGTATTGTGAGATCCCCCCGTCTCTGTGTATCGAGCGACTCCGATTTCGATTTCGTGGCTGCAGGCACTTTCAGATATCGGCGGACTACGGTGAGTTCGGCGTACTTCTAAAATGCGGAATATTCTAGAGACGACTTCCTTAGGCAGCAGTTGGTCTCGTCGTTATAATAAAATGTGAGGTTCCCACAGTCTGCAGGACGGCACAGGTTACATCTGTGTACGAGAACGACAGCGGAAGTGAACCACAAAACTACCGACCTACATCCTTCATATCAATTTGTTGCAGAATCATCTGTGTATGTAGAGGAGACTGTCCGTCTGCTTGCTGTTTGTTTGGTTATAATTCATGCATACCAAATAGAGGAGACGTTGTTATCAAAAATCTCGAAAAGCACTTGACCGATTTGCTTCATAGTTCTTGGCCGATTTACTTCAAATTTCCACATTCACTTGAAACAACGAGGGAAATTAATAAAAAAATCAAATAGCTAACAAACCGTACATATCGCAGTAAAATGACTGTAAGCCCATCGCTACAGCGGAAATAAGAGTCGTGAAGATAGTGCCATCAGACGTCACTAGATAGCGGGACGGGCGAACATTCGAGAAACCTACAGAAAAATGACTCCAAGCTTTTATTTATTGGTTACCTGTCGTTGTTACATATGACAGATAAACTAGAAGATATTTTAGTCCGTGTATTACAGTTATTTTTTTAATAAAATCCACCGTGCCATACAAACGCCAAGACGGGTAGAGTATATAGCACCAACGAATATCGCTAGATAGCAGGTGGATGAGAAGGTAGAAGAGGACATGAGATTTCCCGAACTGTGAAGTAGACTACTGGAACAGTATGAGTATTGTTCACAGCCTTACTGTAAGAGGTAGAAAACTGTCCGGAATTAAAAGAAGAGGAATTCTGCAAAAACAAAATGAAATACATGTTGCAAAATGTAACAGCAGACGCCACAACTACCTTCCTTTTCACGCAGCATATTTTCAGAGTAAAAATATTTCTAGCGGAAAATCAGGCGTCTTGTAATGGCAGAATTCTATATTTCACAGCTGATTTTATGCACATTATACATAACAGATATATTACTTTGATTTGTAATTTACAAAGCAATCGAAGCAATAAACTTTTATTTAATGTTTGGTATACATTTTCAGAAGTCATAACTGGAAATCTAGAAATCCATTTTATGAATGCCACAGGTGAAGACTAATTGCTTCCTCTCTCGTTTAGTTTGTATTGCCGTTTCAAATATACCGGTCATTTTTGAAACACCCTGTACTTACTGTATTCATCTCTTCGCCTCTCTCTCTACAATTTTTACTACCCCTCCCCCCACCCACTTCCCCGGAGTACAATATTTTGATCCTCTGATGTCTTACCAACCAATCCCTCCTTTTAGTCAACTTGCGCCACAGATTTCTCGTCTCCCTGATTCTGTTCAGTACCTCCTCATTGATTACATTATTGATTCACTTAATTTTCAACGTTGTTCTGTAACACCACACCTTAAAAGCATCTAGTCTCTTGTTGTCTAAATCGTTTATCGTGCATGTGTCGCTTCAATGTATGATTACACTTCAGGCAAATACTTTAAGAGAAGACTTCCTAACATTTCTCTTCTTCAGAAACGTTTTCTTTATCATTGCCAATCTACATTTTATATCCAAGTCTATTTCATCCATCATCAGCTATTTTACTATCCAAGTAGCAAAAATCATCTACTATTTCATGTATCTCATTTCCTAATCTAATTCCCTGAGCATCATCTGATTTGATTCGACTACATTGGATTATCCTTGTTTTGTGTTTGTTGATGTTCATCGTGTTTCCTCCTTTCAGGACGCTGTCCAATCGGTTCAGCTGCAGTTCTATGTCATTTGCTGCTTGTGACAGAATTACAG
Organism: Schistocerca gregaria; assembly: GCF_023897955.1. Classification (NCBI taxonomy): domain Eukaryota; kingdom Metazoa; phylum Arthropoda; class Insecta; order Orthoptera; family Acrididae; genus Schistocerca; species Schistocerca gregaria. The sequence goes on from NC_064929.1 coordinate 137,411,252, forward strand.
TGTCATTCGGAAACCTCAAAGAAGTTTTTATTTCTTCTCCCCAAATTGTAATTCCTATTCCCTATTTTTCTTTGTGTGTTGTTCTTCTTATTCAGTGTATAGCTTGAATAACACCGGGGATGGGCTACAATCCTGTCTCACTCACTTCACAGCCACCGTTTATGTCTGATACTCCTCGACACTTGTAACTGCCGTCTTGTTTATATACAAGTTTTAGGTTGCATTTCGCTCCCCATATTTTACTCCCTCTACCTCCAGAATTTTAAAGTGAGCACTCCGGTCAACAATGTCAAAAGATTTCTCAAAATCTACAATTATTACATTTGATTAACATACTTTCTAACAGAAGTAGCTACATTTCTCTGGAATCTAGACTGATTTTCCCGGAGCTCGACTTCTACCAGTTTTTTCATTCTTCTGTAAAGAATGATGCAGCTATGTACAACGAATTATAGTCCAAACGAAGCTGTACAAATATTCAGCCAGACTTTGGCAAAATTTTAAAATGGTGCAGAGATCGGAAACTTATTTTAAATGTTGAGAAATGTAAAATTGTGCGCTTCACAAAACGAAAAAAACTTCATATTCTATAAATATGTCTGTGTCTCTGTTCAGATCTGTAAACTAATATGAATACCTTGGTTTAACGCTTGGTAGGGACAGGAAATGGAAGGATCATATAGCCTCAGTCGTGGATAAAGCAAGTGGGAGTCTTCGGTTTATTGGAAGGATACTGGAGAAAGGTAATCACTCTAAGAACGGACTGCATACAAATCACTTGTGATGGTTGGTTGGTTTGTGGGGGTTGAAGAGACCGGACTACAAAGACTATCGACCCCTAAATCACTTGTGACATCCATCCTAGAGTACTGCAGAGGCGTGTGGGACCCTTACCATTTAGTACCAGCAGGCGATAATGAAAGTATACGGAGAAGGGCAGCAGGAATGGTATGACCACAGGTTTGTCTGGCATACGGGAGAGTGTCACAGAGATGCTGAACAAACTGAACTGGCAGACTGTTCAAGACAGACCTAAACTATCCTGAGAAACTCTACTAAATATGTTTGACTCTAGAAATATGCTACAAACCCTCTAACAGTGCTTCTATAGGAAAAGTAAGGGTAAGATTAATTGATTCGCGACTCCATGAAGTGCTGTGTGATCGTGGTCGTGCGGTAGCGTTCTCGCTTCCAGCGCCCGGGTTCCCGGCTTCGATTCCCGGCGGGGTCAGGGATTTTCTCTGTCTCGTGAGGGCTGGGTGTTGTGTGTTGTCCTTAGGTTAGTTAGGTTTAAGTTGTTCTAAGTTCTAGGGGACAGATGACCATAGATGTTAAGTCCCATAATGCTCAGAGCCATCTGAACCTCCTTTTTTTTTTTTTCTTTTCTGTGTGCACTACGACCATGTATGTTAAATTAAAAGGAAGGTCAGCGTTGGTCGTAATATTGATGTTTTATTGAAAACAGGATCGTTTTTCGACCACATAGTGATCATCTTCAGTGGTGGAAGCTGTGGTGTACAAATTAAACTCACACTGGTATCAAGTTATCAATAACCAAAACTGAGAAGTGATTACTTCTGCCTTTGAAGCGTTACTGTAATTTATTTTAAAATCTTGAACATTTTATTGTAGTCCTCAGCCGTTTATATTGCATCTTGTTTATGTCTGTCTATTCACCCTTTCCTTGACGCCCTCAGTCTCGCTATATATATATATATATATATATATATATATATATATATATATATATATATATATATATATATTTAAACTGCATGTTTTTACGGCTTGAGATTTCTCTTGTTGCTTTAAAATTTCTTGGTTGGAGACCTTCAGCAGTGATATAATTGCCTTTTTGAAACTCGCAGTTGTAAAGGTTCGGCTATGAGACGCTTTGGTTGTAAATGTGTTATTAAATTATAATAAATTACAATTTTTAGTTCAAACTGACCCCAACCTTATTTGGCCCTTTCCACAATCCTATTCACCTGTTCTTCACAGCGGGTTTAGCGGGCGTATCAACAACACCACACCAAGAGCAGTTATATGAATGCGGAATCTGCAGATGACGCTCAGGTTGTATAAAATAAAGACAGAGGGGGCAGAAAGGCAAGAAAAGGGACTAATGATATCAGCTGCACCGGCATCTTATGTGGAATCAGCGGCGGAGAGCGAAAATGTGTGCCGGACTGTGTTTCGAACCTGGATCTCATCCTTACGAGGCACTTGCACCATCCGCACACAGTGCTTTTTGCACCTGCGCTGACTATCTCGACAAGATTCTTCGAGGCCGACCCATTTATCTACGTAGCGCGACGTATCTGCGGTCGTTGTCCATGTCCTCGGCGCTACTTTCAGATGCCATCAGGAGGTCGGGCGTAACTGTGCATCTGCTCAATCTAGCGAGCATGGGGTACATGGACAGACACTATGGAGACCTCGCACTAGCGTTGAATGTGGGTCGGCCTAGAGACTTGCCGAGGCAATCCTCATGGTCCATGCAATTGCGACGCTGCGTCCGGGTGGAGCAATGGTTAACGTAACTGCCTAATAAGCAGGAGGTCCTCGGTTCAAACCACGGCCCGGCACACATTTTCACTCGTAGGCACTGATTCCGCACGAAATCCCGAGGCAGCTGTCATCAATAACCTCTTCCGTTCCTTTTCGTTTCTCTCTCCCTTCACCTACTAATCAAAAGCCACGTTAGGGCTGGTGCCATGTCCAGGAACCATTGACTACTGGCTAATGGCGATGCGTTCCCCGATGAATCGCGGTTCCGCACTACCTTAAATCACCAGATTCAGTGACTGTGACAGCAACCTGGGGAGAGGTACCATTCTTCTAATGTTTTGTAGAGACATAGCAGTGTTACCCTTGGCGTCATTGTATTGACTGACATCGCGTATGACTGTACGCCGAACCTTGTAGGCGAGACTCTAACGCCACATCGGTACGTGGTGGATCTCCTGCATCCTCATGTGGTCCTGTCCTGCGCCAGTATCGTGGTGCCATTTTTCAACATGACAATGCTCGTCCACACGGGGCACGAGACTGCATGGAGGCTCTGGGTGGTGTCGAGGCGCTGCAGTGGGCAGCCAGTTCCTCAGATCGGTTCCCTAAAGAACGTGACCAGCGTGGTCGTCTACTTCCTCCCAGTGCCAGTAAACAGGGTATATAGGTTCAGTTACATCGGCTGTGGTCCAATTTCCTCAGGAGAGGATACAACGGCTTTACTATCCTCTTCAACGTCCTCATCGTGACCCCTTCAGATTTAGTGGTAACAGAGCCACTGGACAGCCCGTCCAAAACTGAACACAGATCAAGCACGAAAAGAGGAACAACGTGTACTGAACTGCAAAAAGCAAAGCAAAATAGAAACAGTGAATGGTCCAGGGCAAGAACTGCAGTATAGAACTACAATTAGCAACGGCGTCGTGGTTAAGACCCACAGTTTCCAGGCGGCGTGTGGACAATTTTTGAGTCCAAGTCATATTTTCAAAGTTCGCTACACTACTTTAACGAGGCCTCCACTGGCAGTGGGCCTAGGGTTGACTCATGTCCACAACGGCGCGCCGGCATTGTACCTACGGACGATGTGGCTCGCATGGACCGCGACCAACAACAGCTTGACGCTGCTACAGATCGTCGCGCCGCGAGATCTTCGCCCACCGGTCGCCGTGGGCCACATAGCCCCGTCTCTTGCCCACATCCGCGATTTTCTGGTAGAACTGACTTACATGACCGAGGATCTACCGGCGACGAGGGCGCCGAGCACGAGAGATTACTACCGCATCCATCAGGCACGACAACCCGTAACAAAGTCTAACAACAACACCCAACCATCCGCTTGATCATGGTGGGGCGAGCCGTCCTCCCCCCATTCCTACCCACGTACGCTCGTTCCCTGTGATATGTGGTGGTGAACGGCAAATTAGCCACAAGCTACCTCCTCCATTCCATCCATCTCACAGACGACCCTTTGTGTCCGCACTGTGCGGTCGTTGATTCGGGTGAGCACCACCTGGCATGTGCTGGGATCTTGTACAACGCATGCTGGCGCACCTGTTGCGACTACAGCCAGAGTCTGTCACGGCGGACGACCTCCTACACCGAGTTACCACTTACTTTCCCACTACGAGAACGAACGCCGTCGTCTGGCTGAAGTACAGAGACAGAAGTGATGACACTTTCTACAGGACCTGACCATCATTTTGCAGGACAATTCTCAAGCACGTACAGTGCAAGCTGTTATTAATTTCCAGAATGAGATTTTCACTCTGCAGCGGAGTGTGCGCTGATATGAAACTTCCTGGCAGATTAAAACTGTGTGCCCGACCGAGACTCGAACTCGGGACCTTTGCCTTTCGCGGGCAAGTGCTCTACCATCTGAGCTCTGAAGCACGACTCACGCCCGGTACTCACAGCTTTACTTCTGCCAGTATCCGTCTCCTACCTTCCAAACTTTACAGAAGCTCTCCTGCGAACCTTGCAGAACTAGCACTCCTGAAAGAAAGGATATTGTGGAGACATGGCTTAGCCACAGCCTGGGGGATGTTTCCAGAATGAGATTTTCACTCTGCAGCGGAGTGTGCGCCATTATTAATTTGTTTGACTGATGGGGCTGCTAACTGCTATACCACCCACTGCACTCCCCTGACTTAGGCCCTCGTGAGTACAACTCGATTTCTAAACTGAAGAAAACACTTCACGGCATTCGCTTCAGATCTGCTACAAATTCGTCAGGCAATAGACCGCACCACTCGAACTGTAAACACAACTGGCACTGCTAAGAGTATCCCACGACTTCCATATCGCTGGCAACAAGTTATACACAATGTTGGTGGCCACTTTGAAGTTCATTAAAACTTTGAAACACGTATCTATTTTGTACCAGCTGTAAATAAATAGTTGCCACTATTAAAATTCCAAACCTCGTATTCACTGAAGAATGAAAGTATCGCAACACCAAAAAGGAGTCGTGGGAGATAAAGAAAAGTTGGTAGGCATGTTCCTACAACTGAAAGATGACGTCTGTTTAAATTTCTCTCCAGTCGCATAAATCACGCTTGTAGGGCCACTGGTGGATGCAGATCAATTTTGCTTTAAATGCAACCTGTAACGGTCGAGAGCGTTAGTTAACCATGATATTGGAAGAGGTGAGTTGATGTTAGTCAAAAATACCTTTAGGGTGACAAAGACGCCATTATCATCACCTCACTGAGTTTGAACGACGTCATACAACAGAGCTATGAGAAACTTACTTCTCTGGTATTGCAGAAACACTTGACAGTAATGTAGCCGCCGTACAAGACAGGTAGAATCGGTGCTCAGGAGAATGTGTGGTGTATGGACGGCCACGTGGCACAGTCCATAGGGAAGAAAGTCGTGTTTGGCTTGTGGCAATGTCGCATCGTACTGCGTCTGCAGCAGCAATTTGAGCAGCAGTTGGCACCCCTGTGACACAAAGTACTGTGACAAATTGGATACTTCAAGGACAGATCCGAGCCAGTCGCCCCGTAGCGTACATTCCACTGACCCCAGACCACCGCCAGTTGCGACCTCAGTGGTGTCGAGCGAGAGCTCCTTTGAGGGTAGCGTGGAGGTCTGTTGTGTTCTCTGATGAAAGCTGATTGTGCCTGGGTGCCAGTGATACTTATCTGTTTGTTAGTAGGAGGCCGATTGAGGGCCTGCAACCAATGTGTCTGTATGCTATACATACGTGACCTACACCTGGAGTTATGGTCTGGGGTGTCATTTCGTATGACACCAGGAGCACTCTCGTGGGCATCCCACGCATCCTAAATGAAAATTTGTACGTCAGTCTGGTGATTCGGTCTGTTGTGCTGACGTTCATTGACAGAATATCTTGAGATGTTTTCCAACAGGATAACGCTCTCCCACATATCCGCTGTTGTAACCCAACATGTTCTACTGACAAAGGGAACCTCCCCATCGCACCGCCCTCAGATTTAGTTATAAGTTGGCACAGTGGATAGGCCTTGAAAAACTGATCACAGATCAATGGAGAAAACCGGAAGAAGTTGTGTGGAACTATGAGAAAAATAAGCAAAATATACAAACTGAGTAGTCCATGCGCAAGATACGTAACATCAAGGATAATTTGAGGTCAGGAGCGCCGTGGTCCCGTGGTTAGCGTGAACAGCTGCGGAACAAGATGTCCTTGGCTCAAGTCTTCCCACGAGTGAAAAGTTTACTTTCTTTATTTTCGCAAAGTTATGACCTGTCCGTTCGTTCATTGACAACTATGTTCACTGTAATAAGTTTATTGTCAGTGTTTTGCTACCGCGCAGCAAAACCGTGTGATTAGTAGACGAAAGGACGTGCCTCTCCAATGCGAACCGAAAACATATTGCCCACGAAATACATCTCACGTGTTTAATGCACTATCGTCCAAAGTAGCGAACAGTCAACTGACAGTCAGGGAGCCTCGTTGTCAGGAACACTCTCTCTTCCGTGCCCTGTAGTCGACTGACGTCGTCTGTTTCGATGTTTGTTTAGGTGTAGCGTCCCCATACTACGGCGCAGTTATCTCGCATCGGACCGACGGACGGACAGATAATAATTGTCTGACATTAAAAGATTAAACTTTATCACTCGAGGGAAGACTTGAACTAAGGACCTCGTGGTCCGCAGCTGCTCACGCTAACCGCGGACCACGGCGCTCCTGAGCTCACATTATACTTGTTGTTGCTTATCTTGCGCATGGACTACTCAGTTTGTATATTTTGCTTATTTTTTTCATAGTTCCACACAACTTCTTATTGTTTTCTCGATTGATCTGTGTTCAGTTTTTCAAGGCCTATCCACTGTGCCAGCTTATAACTAAATCTGAGGGGGGTGCGATGGGGAGGTTCCCTTGTGAGCGTCGACGTGTTGCCTAGGCCTGCTCGATCACCACATCCGTCTCCAATCCAACACATATGAGACGTCATCGAACGACAATCCCAGCGTCATCACCTAACAGCATTAACCGTCGCTGTAGCGATTGACCGAGTGCAGCAGGCATCCCACAAACTTTATGACATAATGCCTGAAAGTGCGCATGCTTCTATTCAACATTCTGGCGGCTACACCAGTTATTAACGTACCATCGTTTCACATTTGCAATGGTTTTCCTCGCGCTTGCATTGACCTGTTATCTTGCAACTTTAAACACGCAAACATTTTATGTACACAAATGTATTCCCGAAATCTCATTACTCTTCATTAATTATGTCCTAGTGTTGCGATTTTATGTTCCATCAGTGTATTTGTGAATGGAAGCCATTGGAAAGTCATACTATGTCGCTTGGCCAAAAGGAATACTTTCAAAAAAGTGTTTAAATATGTGAGAAATCTTGTGGGACTAAACTGCTAAGGTAATGAGCCCCTAAGCTTACACACTACTTAACCTAAATTACCCTAAACACACACACCCATGCCCGAGGGAGGGCTCGCACCTCCGCCGGGACCAGCTGCACAGTCCATGACTGCAGCGCCTCCGACCGCTCGGTTAATCCCGCGTGGATAGGAATACTTTAATGATGGCCCAGGTTCACCAGACGTGGTTCTTCCAAGTTACTTCAGTATTTTCAAAAATTGAAGAAAGTCTTAAAGAGAGGTGTACAGGCGTGGATTAAAAACGCGTTGCTAAGGAAGCTCAAAGCTATCGTCACGATCGAGTTCCAGATCGGGATCGGGAAAGGTGCTGGCATAAGCGCGTAATATTTAAGGGGAACTATTGTGATCGGGGTAACATTGATGTGAACGAAGAAATAAAATTATTACTCCTAAAGTTACCTCAATCAGTTGCAAATTATTTGCTGAATGCGAATTTCCTATCAGCTGCAATAGGTATAGATGTATTACATGACTGATAGATACGTAAATTTGTGCCTGACCAGGACTCTAACCCAGATTTCCCACTTATCCCAAATCGTCGCCTTAGACGTTATGACTATCCGTGTTCGTTCCCTTTACCTAATCCAAAACCTCCGCATGTCACTTTCCTCACATAGGTGTAAAACATTTGTGGCTACCTTGTAGGATAAGGCTGTTGTCCGCCTGTCTGGTAAGACCCCTTTTTCTCAGGAACAGAAAGAGGTATTAATTCGCAATTTGCAACAATTTTTAGAGTCTACAGTCCCTTGCCGATGATAAAAATTTCAGCTTCCTCTTCAATGCAAACCAGATACAGTCTATTATGCTCACATAAATTTTGGTAATTGCTAATTTACTCTTCAAAACTTATACACGTAGTATCTGTATACATAACTAGCTTAGCAGCCACTGCTTCTCTCGCTTTTGCATAGTAATTGCGTCAAAAATAATTTTATAAACATATATTAGCCCTTCCGAAAAATTAGTGTATTAATAAGCGTCTATTTTTCTGTGCAGTTCGACAAAGTAAATTTGTTATGGTTACTCTTACGATAGCTTTATTTAATTTAGTTCATAAATTTCAGCTTCTAAACTCTTCACGCTAATTAAGGCTTCTAAAGCACGGTCTTTTCTAAATGTACTTCTGATCAAAAACCGATTCTGGTGGCTGGAATTCAAGATTTCTGTTGATCGTACTTTTGCATTCTTGTGGTAGTATATCAATAGAAACTTTCATTACTTACAAAATAATAAGCTTTTTTAATACAATGAAACATTTTCATCATCTATTTCACCCCCATGGGGGCTGAATTTCGAAAAACAGTAAAACACATATTTTTTAAATTTCTGACAGAGATATCAAATGGAAATTTTCATATATTTAGCTTTGAAAAGCCTTTCATAACGATTAATTACATAAAACACTCCACCTCTATTTCTCACCATTATGGGCTTTGAATTCCTAAAAACAATGAAAGACTGTTTTATTTCTAACCAGTTTTCATTCATGTATCTTTAATAACACTTTAGCAGTTGCTTAATAATGATTTACATTCAAAGAACCTTTCACTATTTTCATACCTAGACGATGAGTTTCCAAAATTACTGGGCCATGTATTTCTTTATTTCTGACTGAGAAACCGAAACCAAATACCAATTTTCATAGTTTAATCTTCAAAACTGCCTTAACGGCGACACATTTTCAAAAACTTATTTATCACCCATTTCATTTAGGAGTGGAATTTGGAACAATCCTTTGTTAAATGATACCTACAGTATAAGATGAACTAAACTAAACTCCCCTCTTACCGATCTTGTAGAGCCCAACGGACCCGACCGACCGCCATGTCATCCTCAGTCATCAGGCTTCAATGGATGCGGATACTGAGGGGCATGCGACCTGTACACCGTTCTATCGTCCGTTGTCAGTTTTCGTTACTGAAGTACCAACACCAAGTCTAAATTTCAAGTTTGTGTCCCTAGCGGTTTCAGCTCGACGATAATGAATTACATACCCTCCTACGAGTTGAACTTCCAAAAACAGTGAAATACGTATTTTTTTGTACCCAACCAAGAAGCCACTGACTCAACGGGTCAGCCGCGACGTTGCCTTTTATATATAGATGATTAAGTCTCTACGGAAACGTCACAGAGAGAATCCTATTCGCATTTTTCTGTTTATTGTTCTTCCACTAGAGCCTCAAATGCTATATCAATAGGTTTTTTTCAGGGAACTGTCAGCAGTCGATACATGTTTCAAAAAACTCATTCCGCTGAACTACGTTAACAAGATTTTATAAGTACTACCCGTTACGGCCGAAACAGATAGTAATAATAAAATCAATTGAATACAGTTCAGTGTCATGAGATCGTCTGAGAAATTAAGTGCTGTAGTTGGAAAATGATTTAAGCCATCATAACTTCGGATACACCACAGTAAAAATTTCAGCCATGCCATCGGAAAGTACATAAAAAACGGCCTGCTGACGTACGTCCCCGTATCACCCATGCCTTGGGAAAACTCTGCCGACAAGCGCAATGCACCCAAGTACTGCCGCTTGACCCCCTGTTATTTCGTCCCCGTCTGTGTCACTCTCACTCTCTCACTCTCTCTGTCTCTCTCACTCTCACTCTCACTCTCACTCTCACTCTCACTTTCTCTCTCTCTTCTTCGACTCCCTCCATCCACTGACAGAGGCCAGCGGGCCAGCACCAGTAATTACAAGTCGCGCCGCGCTAAGCGGCGGTAATGAAGGGCCTTCGTTAGCGGCAGCCGACACTTGCTGCCGGCCTTCCACTCCAGCTCCAGCTCCAGCATCCGCCGCCATCGGCCCGCGCGCCTCCGGCGCCTGGAGCGCCACTCGCGGCCGACAGGCGCGCTCTCTAATTGGACGACGCGCGCGCCGCCGTTTTGCCCCAGAACTCGTCTGCCGAGTCTCTCTGACCCGTCCCGAACGCCAACATTTATCCCGAAAACTCTCTCCGTCCACGAAACGACAACTTTTAGTGAAAAGTCCAAAGCTGTTCGTGCGTCTATGTAATCAGTAACCAACAACAATGGGCGAAGTTCAGTAGCATCGTACCATTCGCTTTAGACAGTTACGTGCCCAGTAGTATATATGTGAGAGATGGAATAGACAATTTGTGGCTCGACATCCGTGTTAAAAAACTAGTACGAAAGCGAAGAGGGCTCCACTGCAAATTTAAACGTAGCCGCCAGCCGGGGTGGCCTAGCGGTTCTAGGCGCTACAGTCTGGAACCGCACGACCACTACGGTCGCAGGTTCGAATCCTGCTTCGTGCATGGATGTGTGTGATGTCATTACGTTGGTTAGGATTAAGTAGATCTAAGTCTAGGGGACTGATGACATCAGAAGTTAAGTCCCATAGTTCTCAGAGCCATTTCAACCATTTGGATCTAGTGGCACTGACCCGAATCGAAACTGGACACTGCCCTTCCTTGAACCATTTAAATGTAGCCGAAGCATCGCGGACAAAAGGAAGAAGACCTGCAGAGACCGAGCGAGGTGGCGCTGTGGTTAGCACACTGGACTCGAATTGGCGAGGACTACAGTTCAGACCAACCTGATTTAAGTTTCCGTTATTTGGCCAATCGCTTCAGGCAAATGCCGGGATGATTCCTTCGAAAGGGCATGGTAGACTTCCTTCCCCATTCTTCTCTAATCCGACGGGACCGATGACCTCGCTGTCGGGTCCCCTTTCCTAAATCAAACAACCAGCCAACCTACAGAGAATCAACACTTTGTGCAGAATGTGGCAGCTGACCCTTATAATAACGAAATGTAACGTATTGCGAATATATAGGGTTTTCAGAATTTTCCGTTAGAAACTTTAGGACTTATACCGGGGAGTAGTACATAATATTCTGAACAGGAGGCCATGTCCTAGGTATGCAACAGGATAGTCACGGTGAAGGGTGATTACATCGGATCGGCTGATGTCATGTGATGCCCATCCTTCCTGGTTCGGGCCTCATCCACGTGTCTGTTACAGCAGCATGGTTGAGTACACGTTTGCCGGACATACCGACATGATCCTACTGAATGGCGAAGCTCACTGTAGTGGAAGAACTGCTTGTTGCCTTGTCAAGATCGCTCTTGACAACGTCAGGTTCCATCGCGTATCCTTTCTGCCACAATTATGTTACGACTTCGAGAAAGGGGTCCTTTCTCCATCAGCAGGCGTGGCCGTGTTGCTCGAAAGAGACGAGACGCACCCGAATTCGAAGAAGCCGTAATGCATCACGTTGAAGAAAATCCGTCAACGAGTACACGAACGAATTTCTTTGGCTAGTAGTAGGTGTAACTCTAAAACAAGTGATGTACGCTGTCACTCCCAATCCATTACTTGGCTGAGTGGTCCCGTTACCAACATTTTTTCAAATGGTTGAAGCAGCCGTTTCAGGACATTGGTTCCAATTCAAAATATTTTTAATGGCTCCACTCTACAAGTCCCAAAAGTATTCAACGGAAATTTTCGGACACCCTGTGTACCTTTGTTGTACCATTACATGAATGCAGAAAAATCACTGGAAACATTTACTTGCATATGGTTCAAATGGGCCTGAGCACTATGGAACTTAACATCTGAGGTCATCAGTCCCCTACAACTTAGAACTACTTAAACCTAACTAACCTAAGGATATCACACATATCCATTCGAACCTGCGACCGTAGCGGTCCCGCGGTTCCAGACTGAAGCGCCTAGAACCGCTCGGCCACCAGAGGCCGGCTACTTGCATATAATATGTAGGTGTGCATGTACGGAGGATACCAGACTGAGATTCACGGAAAGAACTCCAGGAAATGCAGTCCATTCACAAGCGAGGTAGCTTACAAAATCTTCGTTCCACCAATACTTGAGTATTACTCGACAGTGAAGGATCGGTCCCAGATAGGACTGGTAGAAGAGGCAAAGAAGATCCAAAGAAGAGCAGCACGTTTCGGTAAGGGTTCACTGAGCGTGCGCGAAAGCATCAGAGAAATGGCCAGTCGAATCCTGTGGCAGTCGGTGCAACAGAGGCGCTCTATATCACAGAATCGTCTACTGTTAAAATTCCGACAGTCTGCGTTTCTGGAAGACAACCAATATGTTGCTTCATCTCACGTATATCTCGCGAATGGGGAATGAAGATAAAATTAGATTCGAGCCCACATGGCGGCTTATTGGCAATCATTCCCACTGGGAACGATACGGGAGGCGAACAGGAAAATGGGGCAGTGACACTGGTCCACAAAGTACTCTCCGCCGCAGGCCGAGGTGGCAGAGAGGTTCGAGGCACTACAGTCTGCAACCGCGGAACCGCTACGGTCGCAGGTCCGAATGCTACCTCTGGCATGGATGTGTGTCATGTACTTAGGTTAGTTCGGTTTAAGTAGATCTAAGTTCTAGGGGACTGATTACTTCAGACGTTAAGTCCCATAGTGCTCACAGCCATTTGAAGCATTTTTTTCTCTCCGCCACACAGCGTAAAGTGGCTTGCGGAGCACTGAGGTAGATGTAGATGTACTGTCTACAGTGACGAGAAATACGTCGGAGAGGAACTAATCACTCCGACTGTGTGCAGGTAAGAGTTTAGGATTTCGCAGCCACCAAATGGAATGTAATGAGCCTACAAAAAGGCAGAGACTCAGTTTCGTTTCACGGCATGGTCACTGTAATCGGATGCATACGTAAAGTAAGTAGCGGCACGGCTACAGCTCTGCATTGGGACTTGGTACACAAGGGAGCTGGCTATGGAGTAGTGCTGGAATATTGCTGGGTGTTGCTGGAAGAAGACCCCAGTCTGTCCGAATGGCGAGCGGAATTTACTCGTGTTGTGAGTCGATGCCTACCAGGTTGGATAAAATTATGGAAACGCACCGATGAAACGCGTGCTTGAAGATAAATGCAGATGCTATCCAAACCTGTACATTGTGCTCATATTCTTGACCACGTGCGCACTGTGCGACGTTCTAAATACGTTACATCTCGTGGTCAGAACAATGTACTGTGCAGTTGTATGTCGGAGCTAAGGGAATCCGATCGTGGGGCGAATTGTTGGTACTCATATGGTGGGTGCTTCTGGAACGAAGGTAGTCGAACTGTCTCGTCTTTCTTAAGGCACCGTACAGAAAATATAAACAGCATACAGGCAAAGCGGAGAAGCGTCACAAGTCGAAACGCAACGGCAGTATCGGTTGAGTGATTGTGACTGAAGCGCAATGAAGGGGATTCTAAAGAAAAATGAGGGAGCGATAGCAAAACTGAATGTCACACTCACGAACATTGTCAGCATAAACGACTCTACAGCGCATGGCGAAGTTAAATATTTTTCAGTATTACAGATTTTCTGCTCTATTCCATTTGCAGAGCGAGCGAGATAGAAATTACCATGTGACCCTATGCGAGCCCTAATCTCCTTTTTCTGACGGTCCCTACGAGAAACGTACGATGACGGCGGCATAGTGATCGCTTAGTCTCCTTCGCACGCGGGTTGTCTAGATTTTCCCAAAAGGGTTTCTCGAGATTTACGTCGTATTTCTTCCGAGGATTACCTTTAATGGAAAGTGGTTGTTTCCTATTGCTAGCCATAATACCGTTGGTATACATTTGTGGAAAACTATTTGTTCAAGTAATTTCCTGGTAGATTACAATTGTGTGCCGTACCGAGACTCGAACTCGGGACCTTTGCCTTTCGAGGGCAAGTGCTCCACCATTTGAGCTACGACCCACCCTCACAGCTTCAATTCTGCCAGTACCTCGTTTCGTACCTACCAGACTTCACAGAAGCTCTCCTGCCAACCTTGCAAAACTAGCACTCCTGGAAGAAAGGTTACTGCGGAGACATGGCTATGCCACAGCCTGGCGGATGTTTCCAGAATGAGATTTTCACTCTGCAGCAGAGTGAGCGCTGATATGAAACTTCCTGGTAGATTAAAACTGTGCGCGGGACCGAGACTCGAACTCGGGACCTTGGTAGTTCAGATGGTAGAGCACTCGCCGCGGAAGTCAAAGGTTCCGAGTTCGACCCTCGGTCCGGTACACAGTTTCAATCTGCCAGGAAGTTTCATATCAGCGCACACTCCGTTGCAGAACTTCACACATGATATCTGACCTAAAAAATAGAGTATTCGACACACTTTTTAATTCAAAAATGGTTCAAATGGCTCTGAGCACTATGGGACTCAACTGCTGTGGTCATTAGTCCCCTAGAACTTAGAACTACTTAAACCTAACTAACCTAATGACATCACACACATCCATGCCCGAGGCAGGATTCGAACCTGCGACCGTAGCAGTCGCACGGTTCCGGACTGCGCGCCTAGAACCGCGAGACCACCGCGGCCGGCACTTTTTAATTGATTGCCATAAGTCTAATACTGTTATCGACAGTGATGTAATTCATTTCTGTACGAAGTTTTATTGACATACGTATTAGTGTCATAGAAAATCGTACTTAGAGCAAAACATTTTGTATTTTCGGGAAAATACATTTAAAATTTTTGATACGAACTGTTCAACCTACATTTGAAGTTAAAATTCGCCAGTACCATAGATGTCAGTGTTGCAGGTTTCTGTATGCTCTAACTTTCGTTTGGAGGCCCTCACTTGAAATCTGCCTCCCTTTGTCATTTGTAGGGCACTTTTCTCAGACTCGTGTACATTCAGTTGGTCAACCTGACAGAAGCGTATGCTTTATGGTTAATGTTAATGGCTCTGAGCTCTATGGGACTTAACATGTGAGGTCATCAGTCGCCTAGAACTTAGAACTACTTAAACCTAACTACCCTAAGGACATCATACACATCCATTCCCGAGGCAGCATTCGAATCTGCGACCGTAGCCACTCCGGCCGGCCCTTTATGGTCACCCAGGGTTGTATGCCCCTATCACTGCAAGCTCAAGGCCTGTTGACTGGCTCACCTTTGAAACAAAAACACTGCTTCCATGGCACCAGTTTCTAGGCTTCTCCGGCCCAAAAATCTTTATTAGGCAAAAGTTCCCACATACAGATATTGGAAATTTCGTTGGAACTTTAAGTTCTCCCATATACGCATATGGCATGTAAGTTTGCGAAGTCCTTATGGACAGATTTTGTAACATCTACTACTATCATTGTTAGGAGATGCTTGTGTGTATATACATCACCATTACACTAGCTCTCTGACATTTAAACGAAGAACTGGATGGAGATCCTCATCTATAGCACAACTGCGAATGGAGGTGGCTCATACAGTCTTTTTCATTTCTTCTAAATTTTTAGTATTTTCCTGTATCATTCTGCCCATACTTACCAACTGTACAGATAAAATATAGCTATAAACACAGTAAGACTGTGAAACATCTCCTTCATACCACTGTCACTCTTAAAACGTACAAACAACGCTGAATTGATGTTGAGTTATTACCCACACTGGCATAGCACCGGAGTCAGAGAATAAATGGAGCAAAGACAGAGAAAGGCCACTGCAGAAGGGATAAACCCACATGATTTGACAAGATGGACGTGTGTCGTCATTTAGAAAATTCTCTCACTTTCTCATCAATATACGCCAGACATAAAAAGAACCTCGCTTATTTGTGTTACTGAAGGGCTGGAATATAACACAACACTACAAAAACAAATTCGTTATTTGGACCCATTTTCTCTTCCTGGTTCCCTTGAAGCGCTCCGCGCATCTCTGGTGCACTTTAGTAGGGTCTATAGCAACGTGTTACTACCCTAACAGCACGTCTCTGGAATCTTTCAGTGTCTGTTGTCATCCCTGCTTGGTAAGTACTGCAAACACTGGAACAGTACCGAGGGTGGACAAAGTGGCCAGATCGGGAAAAACTGTCCAGTGCACATTACTTTGCTCCGAACAGTGCTACTACTTGTCGAGTTGTCGTCAGCCTACACTGGTGTGGAAAACGCAAGCACGAAATTAACATTCGCATGACCTGTCACTGCCAAGTAAAACAGACAGATGAAAATTGAACCATATATAGAGGGAGCTAGTACACAAGGTAACTGAAAGAAATACGCAATCATACGAACAGAAATGGCACTTTTATTCAAAGACAACAATTATATTTAAGTCGTCGCTATTGGTGATGGTCCCCTGGACAGTACAAAAGACGGGAAATGACTTGTAAAAGATGCGTGCTCACCACGGACGGCAATGGATGCTCTCAAACCAGATCTTCATCTATTAAGATAAATACTCACAAGCGTATGGTGCGTGGTGGAGGATACTTCTTTAGCAGTCATTTCATTTTATCCGACCTCGTGGGAACGCAAAGCACTCGAGCAGTACTGAAGAATCGGATGCACAAGGAATCTAAGGTTGTCTCCTTTACAGATGAGTCATTCCTAAAATTGCCGGCCATGGTAGCCGAGCGGTTCTAGGCGCTACAGTCTGGAACCGCGCGACCGCTACGGTCGCAGGTTAAAATCCTGCCTCGGGCATGGATGTGTGTGATGTTCTTAGGTAAGTTAGGTTTCAGTAGCTCTAAGTTCTAGGGGACTGATGACCTCAGAAGTTGAGTCCCATAGTGCTCAGAGCCGTTTTTTGAGCCGTCTCCTAAAATTCTCCCAATGAACTCGACTATTCGCCTACTCCACTACAAATTCTTAGCTGCTCGTTACAGTTCATATTGCACTGCAACGTCATGCCTAAATATTTAATCGATGCAGCACACTACTAATGCTGTTTTAGGTCGTTAAGGGAGTTTTTCATACTCATCAGCAGTAATATACATTTTTATACATTCAGAGCAAGCTTCCCGTCACAACCCCAACTTTCGTCTATCTTGTATCCTCATAAGGTTAATAATCGACATCTTCCTGTACACCACAACGTGATCAGGAAACAGCCGTTAACTGCTGCTCACACTGCCCCTCATATGATTTATGTATGTAGAGAATAACAGCGGTCATATCACACTTCTCCGTGCCACTCCTGACGACATCCCTGTGTCTAGTGACCAGTCGGCATCGAGGACGACTTACTTCTACATCTACATCTACATCTACATCTACATGACTACTCTGCAATTCACATTTAAGTGCTTTAAGTGCTTGGTTCTGTTACTGAATAACTCTGCGAACCGTTCACTTATCTGGGAATCTAATCTGTGTGCCCTGACCTTTTGTTGACAGTGTGCTGTGGGGCACCGTGTGAGACACTTTTCGGAAATCTAGGAATATAGATCGGCCTGTTCAAATGGCTCTAAGAACTATGGACTTAACAGCTGTGGTCATCAGTCCCCTAGAACTTAGAACTACTTAAACCTAACTAACCTAAGGACATCACACACATCCATGCTCGAGGCAGGATTCGAACCTGCGACCGTAGCAGTCGCTCGGTTCCGGACAACGCGCCTAGAACCGCGAGACCACCGCGGCCGGCCATCGGCCTGTTGTCCTCCATTCACGGTTCGCAGGATGGCAAGCTGAGTTACGCGCGAGAGACCCTTTCTCAAACCGCACTAAATCCTGGACAGGAGCTTTTCCGTCTCAAAGTAATTTATTGTATTCGAACTCGTTATGTGCTCAAGAATTCTACATCAAACCATTATTAAGGGTGTTGGTATGTAATTTTGTAGGTCCGTTGTTTTACCCTTCTTACATACAGTAGTCTTTTGTGTATGTCTCTTTGCGCTGGGCGAAAGATTCTCGATTAATACGAGGGTTGTCGAGAAAGTAAGTTCCGGTCGGTCGCGAAATGGAAACCACTGGGAAAATCCGGTAAAGCTTTGCTCAGACTTGTAGGGCAGTGTCTCTGGTATGGCCGTCGATCGTGTCGCTTCGCTCTTTCCAGTTTTGAGTGAACAGTGAGCACGTTAAGATGCGTAGGGCATAGCGTCTCCCGCCAAGTATGAGGGCCTGTGTCATGCAGCCCACATAACACAACTGTCGAGCAGTTCCTTCTTCATGGCAATTCTCGGCCGCACACTGCCGGGGCAATGAAGACGCTCCTGCAGCGTTTCCCATCAAAAGTGATCACCCACAATACATTCCGTAATTGGCTGCCCCTGAGTCTCATGTCTGCTCCCAAGAACCGCTGGCTATGAAGACAAAATTCTTCACCGACAACGAGCTGAAGACCAGTTCAGGTAACTGGCTGAAAGGACAGGCGCTTGCTTTATATGACGAGGATATTGCAAAGTTGATACATAAATACGACAACACTCGAAGTTGGAGCGGCAACTATGTAGAGAAGTAGGTGGAAGGTGTACCTAACTGTTGCAAATAAGACTTTTCTGGTTTTCACTGTAGTTTCCATTTCGCGACCGACCGGAACTTACTTTCTGGACAACCCTCGTATAAACTAGGAAAGGAACCGATGCAGTAAAGCACTCTTTTTAAAAGCAAACTTGGATTCCATCCGGACCTGGCGACGTACTCTTTTAAAAGCCTTTCAGTTTCTTCTCTACGCCAGGGATGCTTATTACTATGTCCTCGATATGGAAGTCTGTTCGATGGCCAAACGACGACACGTTTTTGCGATCTCTTGCGTGAACGATTTCTGAAACGCTAAATACAAAACTTCAGCTTCCCTTTTCCTGTCTTATGCTGCCACAACAGACATTTTAAAGAGTCCGGCTTAGTGATTTTAGGTAAGGTCAGAGTTTTCGGTCCAGTGTTTTGCTCAGTTTTAACGGTGGCAGTTGCTGTATGATTCGTGGATCGATCTTTCTACAAACTCAAGAATTTCTACTGAACTTTTCCTGTCGTCGTTTGGGCGTTCTCTTTTGAACCGAGACAGCAATATTCTTTGCTTCCTCAGCATTTTTCGAATTTTGTTAATGATGCACGGTGTGTCTTTTCTGTCCTTAATCCACTTACTCCGAACGGACTTCTCGAAGAAGTGATTTACAATCCGTTTCAACCTTGACAGTAGTTCCTCTATGTGCACCATATTTCAACTTAATAGAGTCCATTCATTGTCTAAGAGGGATGTTAACTCCTGCATATCTGCTCCTTCTGCCAAAAATACTCTCCTAATCTTCTTGTCTGATTTATTAACTTCAGCAGCAATCGTCGTTAAGGTGACATCCCTGTCTCTACACTGACACCGCGGTAGCTGGATGGTCGTTGGTGGATGTGACCTTCTGTAGTTCGTCTCTAGCGCATTCCACAGCGCTCAACGGGATTTAGGTAGGGGGAACGGGTAGGTCAGTCCATTAGCGCAATATACTCTCGTTCCATGAGCTGCTACTCATGCGCAGTCCGAAGCGGTCGCGCATTGTCATCCATAAAAATAAGGGCAGTGCAGAATCCATTGCTCAAAAGACATGTGGAAGTATTATGGGGACCCAATAACCTTTAGCGGTGGTTGCACCGTGTTCAGCTATCTGGAGGTCAGTATGCGCAAGTGACATTATGGACCCCGGCAGCATTATTCCTCTACCACTGAAACTAACATGTCCAACAATGTCACTGGGTGCATTACATTATTGTAACTTTCTCCACATGAGGGTACATCCACCATTGTTGAACATGACCGTTTTATCTGTGAATCATTGATGCCGACATGCCATCCGATCGCCCTGTGTAACTAATGGTACAGCTCAGCTGTATTACATTTGGCCCAGTGCAAAAATCCAATAGAAATAGTTTACTGCATACGTTTAGTATGGTTTCTGACACTAGAACATGAAGAAGTCTTAGAAAATATGTCCAGAAATCAGAACAACCATCGTGGTAATCCGTTGTGATGGAAAACGCGATTGAGGTGGTAAAAAATATTAAGGTGCCTTCAATTGCAACAACACTGCAATTTCATGTTCCATATAATAGACTAAAAAGAAGAGTTCTGAAGAGACATACATTGGGCGGTAGGAACATTATGGGGACCTTGTGAAGAGTGTTCAATAAAGACCGGCAGCAAGAAGTCCTTGACTATGTTTTTGAAAATGAACAGTGAATTTTTGAAATTACAGTGAACTAACTCTATATAACAGTTAGTTACCTAGTTGCCAGAGCGGAACAAAACACCAAACCGTTTTAACAAACAGTAGGAGAGGGCAGGAAAAGACAGATTCGTAATATTGGTCTTAGAAAGCCTCCATGGCTAAGAGAGAAGCTGTTAACAAGGCTAGCGTGGACTATGTTGTTTTGATATCCTTAAAACAGTGCTAGAAGAACAATGTCAATCTCCTAATCGTATTTATAAGGTGGATTAAACCGTTGACATTTAAGTCCAAGAGAAGCAAATTGTTTTCCCTTATAGGCAGACACGAAGCCAGTAATGTTACTTAAGTCTAAAGAATGTTGGTATCCACTTCAGGGTAAATATGTCCGCAATGGCTACTTTATTACGTTAGATTGTGAAACGTGGTCCCTATCTAATGCTTCAGAAAAGATGCATTAGTTGTTTTTGTTGTGGTCTTCACTCCTGCGACTGGTTTGATGCAGCTCTCCATGCTACTCTATCCTGTGCAAGCCTCTTCATCTCCCAGTACCTACCGCAACCTGCATCCTTCTGAATCTGCTTTGTGTATTCATCTCTTGGTCTCCCTCTACGACTTTTACCCTCCACGCTGCCTCAAATACTAAATTGGTGATCCCTTGATGCCTCAGAACATGTCCTACCAACTGATCCCTTCTTCTAGTCAAGTTGTGCCACAAACTTCTCTTCTCCCCAATCCTATTCAATACTTCCTCATTAGTTATGTGATCTACCCATCTAATCTTCAGCATTCTTCTGTAGCACCACATTTACAAAGCTTGTATTCTCTTTTGGTCCAAACTATTTATCGTCCATGTTTCACTTCCATACATGGCTACACTCCATACTAATACTTTCAGAAATGACGTCCTGGCACTTAAATCAACACTGGATGATAACAAATTTATCTTCTTCAGAAACTCTTTCCTTGCCACTGCCAGTCTACATTTTATATCCTCTCTACTTTACTACTTTAAGTGTCTCATTTCCTAACTTAATTCCCTCAGCATCATCCGACTTAATTCACCTACATTCCATTATCCTCGCTTTGCTTTTGTTGATGTTCATCTTATATCCTCCTTTCAAGACACTATCCATTCCGTTCAACTGCTCTTCCTAGTCCATTGCCGTCTCTGACAGAATTCCAATGTGATCGGCGAACCTCAAAGCTTTTATTTCTTCTCCGAATTTTTCTTTTGTTTCCTTCACTGCCTGCTCAATATACAGATTGAATAACATCGGGGAGAGGCTATAGCCCTGTCTCACTCCCTTCCCAACGACTGCTTCCCTTTCATGACCCTCGAGTCTTATAACTGCCATCTGGTTTCTGTACAAAGTGTAAATAGCCTTCCTCTCCCTGTATTTATTTTACCCCTGCCACCTTCAGAGTTTGAAAGAGAGTATTCCAGTCGACATGGTCAAAAGCTTTCTCTAAGTCTATGAATGCTAGAAACGTAGGTTTGCCCTTCCTTAATCTAGCTTCTAAGATGAGTCGTAGGGTCAGTATTGCCTCACGTGTTCCAACATTTCTACGGAATCCAAACTGATGTTCCCCGAGGTCGGCTTCTACTAGTTTTTCCATTCTTCTGTAAAGAATTCGCTTTAGTATTTTGCAGCTGTGACTTATAAAACTCATAGTTCGGTAATTTTCACATCTGCCAACACCTGCTTTCTTTGGGATTGGAATTATTATGTTCTTCTTGAAGTCTGAGGGTATTTCGCCTGTTTCATACATCTTGCTCACCAGATGGTAGAGTTTTGTCAGGACTGGCTCTCCCAAGGCCGTCAATGGTTCCAATTCAATGTTGTCTACTCCGGGGACTTGTTTCGACTCAGGTATTTCAGTGCTTTGTCAGACTCTTCACGCAGTATCGTATCTTCCATTTCATCTTCATCTACATCCTCTTCCATTTCCGTAATATTGTCCTCAAGTACATCGCCCTTGTATAGACCTTCTATATACTCGTTCCACCTTTCTGCTTTCCCTTCTTCGCTTGGAACTGGGTTTCCATCTGAGCTCTTGATGTTCATGCAAGTGGTTCTGTTATCTCCAAGTTCTCTCTAATCTTCCTGCAGGCAGTATTTTTCTTACCCCTAGTGAGATAAGCCTCTACAACCTTACATTTGTCCTCTATCCATCCCTGCTTAGCCATTTTGCAATTCCTGTCGATCTCATTTTTGAGACGTTTGTATTCCTTTTTGCCTGCTTCATTTACTGCATTTTTATATTTTCTCCTTTCATCGATTAAATTCAATACATCTTCTGTTACCCAAGGATTTCTACTGGCCCTCGTCTTTTTACCTACTTCATCCTCTACTGCCTTCACTACTTCATCCCTCAAAGCTACCCATTCTTCTTCTACTGTATTTCTTTCCCCCATTCCTGTCAATTGTTCCCTTATGCACTCCCTGAAACACAGTACAACCTGTGGTTCTTTCAGTTTATCCAGGTCCCATCTTCTTAACTTCCCACCTTTTTGCAGTTTCTTCAGTTTTAATCTACACGTCATAACCAATAGATTGTGGTCAGAGTCCACACCTGCTCCTGGAAATGTCTTACAATTTAAAACCTGGTCCCTAAATCTCTGTCTTACCATTATATAGTCTATCTGATACCTTTTAGTATCTACAGGGTTCTTCCATGTATACAGCCTTCCTTTATGATTCTTGTACCAAGTGTTAGCTATGATTATGTTATGTTCTGTGAAAAATTCTAGCAGGCGGCTTCCTCTTTCATTTCTTAGCCCCAATCCATATTCATCTACTACGTTTCCTTCTCTCCCTTTTCCTACTTCCGAATTACAGTCACCCATCACTATTAAATTTGCGTCACCCTTTACTATCTGAATAATTTCTTTTATTTCATCATACATTTCTTCAATTTCTTCATCATCTGCAGAGCTAGTTGGCATATAAACCTGTACTACTGTAGTAGGCGTGGGCTTTGTATCTATCTTGGCAGCAATAATGCGTCCACTATGCTGTTGTAGTAGCTTACCCGCATTCCTATTTTCCAATTCATTACTAAACCTACTCCTGCATTACCCCTATTTGATTTTGTATTTATAGCCCTGTAGTCACGTGTCCAGAAGTCTTGTTCCTCCTGCCACCGAATTTCACTAATTCCCACTATATCTAACTTCAACCTATCCATTTCCCTTTTTCAATTTTCTAACCTACCTGCCCGATTAAGGGATCTGACATTCCACGCTCCGATCCGTAGAATGCCAGGTTTCTTTCTCCTGATAAAAATGGCTCTGAGCCTTATGGGACTTAACATCTATGGTCATCAGTCCCCTAGAACTTAGAACTACTTAAACCTAACTAACATAAGGACATCACACAACACCCCGCCATCACGAGGCAGAGAAAATCCCTGACCCCGCCGGGAATCGAACCCGGGCGTGGGAAGCGAGAACGTTACCGCACGACCACGAGATTCGGGCTTCTCCTGATAACGACATCCTCTTGAGTAGTCCCCGCCTGGAGATCCAAATGGGGAAATATTTTACCTCAGGAATATTTTACCCAAGAGGACGACATCATCATTTAACCATACAGTAAAGCTGCATGCCATCGGGAAAAATTACGGCCGTAGTTTCCCCTTGCTTTCAGCCGTTCGCAGTACCAGAACAGTAAGGCCATTTTCGTTAGTGTTGCAAGGCCAGATCAGTCAATCATCCAGACTGTTGCCCTGCAACTACTGGAAAGGCTGCTGCCCCTCTTCACATGTTTGTCTGGCCTCTCAACAGATACCCCTCCGTTGTGGTTATACCTACGGTACGGCTATCTGTGTCACTGAGGCACGCAAGCCTCCATGATTCATGGGGGGGCTGCATTAGTTATTACACATAAATATACATTCTGGTATCTTATAATATGTAGATTCAAGATATGTAAGTGGAAAGTTTCTTTCAGTAACCACGGTTTCGTGAAAATTCAATATCCTTTAGAGTGCCCACTTAATTATTAGGTTCTTCCTCTTTGTTACAGCCGTCATCTTACAGTTATCAATATCTACACAGTGTCACTGTTCACTACAGGTGGATTGCTGAGATGGTGATGGTTGAGTGGGATTTCTGGTCTGGACTGCGGGGGCGGTCTCCCTTGATGGCCATTAATCAGCTTGTAATCAATAGACACGTGTCACTATGTTGTCACTTGGACCGTAGTGGATAGTTGTAGCTCACCTACCAGATGTAATACCAAAATCTGGGACCTACGAACAAGGGTTGGAATAACTTTCCCACTGAAATTTACAAAATATTATCTTTGTTTCTGCGCTACTGAAATATAAAAAAGTGTAGAATCATGAAGAGAGGTACTAACAGGAGTGAAGCTGTGAGCGCAGCTCATGAGTTGTCCTTGAACCTCTCGGTGGGTACAGGAGCACTAAGAGCGAAAGGTGACGTACTGGGTTCGAATCCTGGCCGTGTAAAAACTTTTAACATCTCTGAAAACTTCAATAGATGAATACCGCACGTTCTTGGGACTATAATTATCAATAAAACCTGGCAAACTGGAATGCGTTATGGAGTATCCTGAATCGTTTGTGTGTAGCTCAGTTATTAGTTCCTGTCAATGAAGCGCTAACTTCTAGGTTCAAGATCCGGTCCGTTGAGAAGTTCTAATCCTTAAGGAACTTTTGAGACAGCGTCCCTCTGGGAGCTATTATACCATTATTAAAAGAAGGCAATAGAAAACTATCTAACCATTACAAAAGTGTAAAATTGGTTTACCGTGCATTAAAAATTTTGAAGAATATCATAGAGAAGATGTTACGGAGGATAATTTCAGCTGTGCTGGAAGAATAACAAGAGTTTAACTGATCCGATCTTAGCAACAAGAAGATTATTCGAGAAATATGTGGAAAAAGACAAAACCATCACACTAGTCTTTCTAGACATACAGGAAGTCTAGGACGGTACACCAAAATCCAAAATCTGGGAATGTTTAGATAGGAACGATTTATTTACCCAAGGCACTGACAGTGAAAGTGAAGCATCTCTGTAGGAAATGAGTTGGTTGTGTTCAACTAGGAAATGGAGTGACCAAACGTGGAGTGCAATGGAAGATTGCCCGGTTGCCACTGCTCTTTATCACTCTGATGGACGACAGCACAGAAAGGGTAAAGGGGTACTATGGACCTTAATTAAAGCGATGGCGTTCGCTGTTGATACAAATGCAGTCTAAAATACTGAAAATATAGAACAATGACATTATATCGAAGTCAGCGGATCAAGGGATGTAGACATGGAGATATGCAAACAAGGAGAACAGTCTAAGTTACAGTTGAATGGTGACATCAGTAGAATTTAGGACGTTTCCCATATCTGAGCAGTGTGGTAGACTGTAAAATCGTAACTCAAAGTGAAGTTCTCATGAAGCTGACAGAGTTTTATATCCAAGTAAATTGCTTCGTTTTGTACAACCCGATACAACACACGACAAAACTAGCCACCTTCAGTACCTACTATATTCGTATTTTCACCTACTGATTGGAGATTTGTGCTCTTACAGACTGCTGAAATGAAGTTTGTTAGGTGTGTGCTGCGGCGAACACAAAGGGATAAGTATATAACGTAAACCAGTGGCAAGACACAATCAATACCTTTAGTGAATGATACCAATGGTAATGCTGCCGACGACAGTACCACAAAACTAGAGTTACTAAACACTGTTTATCCGAAACCCGTCCACAAAAGAAGACGAAGTAAATATTCCACAATTCGGATCAAGAACACCTGCCAACGAGAGTAGCTTATAAACAGATTTCCTAGGTGTAATGAAGCAGCTTAAATCACGAGTAAAACAAAGTCTTATAGTCCAGACAGCGTATCGGTTAGGTTCCTTTCAGAATACGCCGATATCATAGCTCCATACACGCACCACGTGCTCGACAAAAGACCCATACGTAAATACTGTAAAGTTTCACACGTCACACCAGCTTTGAAAGGAAACGGGAGTACTCCGTTGCATTACAGGCCATTATCACTGACGTAGATTTCCAGTTGGATTTTGGGATATATAGTGTTGTCTGACATTATGAATTACCCTGAGGGAAACAATGTATAAGCAAACAGCCAACGTGGATTCAGAGAATATCATTCTTGTGAAACACAGCTAGCCCTTTATTTGCACGAAGCTGTAAGTGCTATCGGTAAGGGATCACAAATGGGTTCTATATTTCCAGAAGGTTTATGGCACAATCCCTTACAAGCGACTTCCAACCGCACTGACTGCCTATGGAGTCTCATTTGTGCGTCTGGATTTGTCATCTACTATCTCACAATTGATGGTACCTGTCGAACAGTCATTGAGTAAAACAGACATGATATCTGATGTTACCCATGGAAGTGATATACGTCCTATGCTGCTACAAATCTACATACACAGTTTAGGAGAAAATCTGAACAGCCCTGTTAGACGGTGTTGCAGATAATGCTGGCATTTACCGTCTAGTAAAGTCTTCGTCAGATCAATACAAATTGCAGAATGATTAGGACAGGATACCTGTATAATGCGAAAAATGGTAACTGACTCATTAATGAAGATTGTGAGATCATCAATACGAATACTAAAATGAATCAGCTAAATTTCGATGGCACTGTTAGTAAACAGTCACGCAAATCTAATGGCTGTAATATCAGCCAAGACGTGGTCTTGCGGTAGAGTTCCCGCTTTCCGCGCACGGGGTCCCGGGTTCGATTCCCGAAGGGGTTAGGGAATTTCCCTGTCTCGAGATGATTGGATGTTGTTCTATCGTCTTCATCATCATCATTCATTCCAATTACGGTCGGACGAAGGCAATGGCAAACCACCTCCGGAAGGACCTTGACTAGTACGGCGGTGCGGGTCTCCTCCTCTTCGCCATCATCATCATCTAGGGATTACAGTTACGAAAAACTTTAATTTAAACGATCACATCGGTAATGTTACAGAAAGCTGAACCAAAAATTCCATTTTATCGGCAAAACGCTTAGATGTTGCAACAGATCTCCTAAGGAGATTGTCCGACTTCTTCTGGAGTACTGCCCTGCGGTGTGGGATCCATACCAGCAAATAATGATTGAAGACATTGAAAAGTGTCGAAGAAGGGCAGGTGGATTTGCAATATCGGGAAATATGAGATGGAATGTCACGGATATGATATATGAGTTGGGATGGCAGTCTTTAACCCCTTTACTTTTCCCCATAGTCGACCCTATATTTTCCCCAAAATCGATCCTACGTTTTCTATTAAAATTTATATAAATCAGCATATTTCTATAGAATTTATTTGATAGGAATTCTTTATAAATCTGCCCTTAATAATTATTGAGATGCTGAGGAGTGAAGACAATAGCGTTTTAGAAGTTTTTGTCGGTGTGGTATACACGAAGAAAAGAGCCATGTTCAACTCCACCAGACGTTTCTCATACTAACATGGAGTACCACTTATCTTCTTCTTTGCTTTGGACACTACACTGTTTATGCAGAGGGTTTTCTTGATGGGACTGGGTGAGAAGAGGGGAGGAATTAATGATAACAACTGTGTATAACGTGGAAAATATCGAAAGAAATCGGGCGTGTTGTACACCATAAAATAGATCGGTTTCTCAGCTTTCCAAAGGTATATATCGTGTGATGCCGTCTATTAACAGAGAAGATGAAAAACACTAAGAAGATAGCATCTCACCTCGTTTCCGAGCCGGCAATGTAAAAACTATCTCCATCGAATGCGAAACTATTTTGATAACGCCATCCTAGTTAGGAAGAATAAATATCACCGTAATAACGGAAGAGGGGAAGTTCGTACGGAAACATTAAAGTGTTTGTTTTTCCCGCGTTCTGTTCAAGTATGTGTATTTTTTGCATGAATTTTCTGGATCATTAGTTTGTGAAAAAATGACAGAGGAAGAATGGCTCTGAGCACAATGGGACTTAACATCTGAGGTCATCAGTCCCCTAGAACTTAGAACTACTTAAGCCTAGCTAACCTAAGGACATGACACACATCCATGCCCGAGGCAGGATTCGAACCTGTGACCGTAGCAGCCGCGCAGTTCCAGACTGAAGCGCCTTGAACCACTCTGCCACAGCGAAAGAAGAAAGTCTTAGCATTATCGAAATTAGGATATTACAAATAAGAACATTAAAATGACTTAAAATGATACAGAAAAAATGCGATGTACGAGGTATTCCCAAAAGTAAGGTCTCCTATTTTTTTTTTATAAGTGCATTGACCTGTTTATTTCAACAATGGTTTACGACAGTTCACAGCTTGAACATTTAGCTATTTTTCGACATTTAGCTATTTTTGTAGACGCTGTTGTATGCCCGTGTCATACCAACTCACCGCCACACTATTCAGAAAGTTATGAACCTCTCTTTTTCACCTCGTCGTCGGAGCTGAATCACTTTGCGGCCAAATGTTATTTTAACAAAGGGTCCCAAGTCAGGAGTATAGGGTGGGTGGGTGATTATGTTCCACTGAAACTGTTGCAGGAGAGCTCAACATTTCTCTTCTCCGGTTCTGAAATGCCCGTTTGAGTTTTTTTAGAGTCTCACATTACCTGTTAGCGATAACTGAGGTCCCAGCGATTCAGCTCCGACAACGAGGTGAAAGAAGAGGTTCATAACTTTCTGAACAGCACGGCGGGGATCTGTATGACATGGGCATACAAAAACTGCCGCAGCGTATACAAAAACTCATCGATAGAAATGGGGATTATGTCGAAAATAGCTAAATGTTCATGACGTAAAATGATGTAAACCATTGTAGAAATAAATAGGTCAATGCAGTTTTCAAAAGATTGGAGACCTTACTTTTGGGGTGATCCTCTTATTAATTTGTGGACTTGTATAACGGAATAAGAACGAGAAAAGTAAGACAGCACGTAACGTGGTCAGAAGTGCTGTCGCTGTCCTCTACGGCCGCTTACTCTGCGCAGAACTCCCACCGCCAGTCTCACCGCTGAGCGGGCGAACAATACGTCCTAATGTGGAGGCGCGGCCCGCGAATGACCGCTCGGGAGCCCAGCGTCTCGCCAGGTGGCCGGCAAGGTTGCTCGGCTCTGAAATACGGGCCTCTTTATTAGCGAGCTAATGTGACGAAAATCCCTAAGCCGGCAGAATTTACAGCCACTCCCGCGCCGGCGCAGCGAGGAGGCGCTGAATATGCAGCGCAGGGCGGCCATGAAGGGCTGAATTAAGGGCCCGGTCCGGCCCTGCTGCGGTCGCCCTTTATACACGGGGCCCCGGCCGTTCCCTTGAGCCTAGGGCCAACCCACTGCAGCCCACTAGTCCACCAGATGCGCGTGGCAAGTAGTGCAGGGGAAGACGTGGCCCGCTCCCTGCAGTCGTGTACTGATGAACGAGCAAATGAGGCAAGTGAAGGAGAAAAGGGTGAGCTATAGGCGTGACTTCCCGTCCCGCCAAACGGCGCCACTAATGCAAACGTATACAGGGGTTCGACAAAAATACGGAAGCACCGCAAGGAATACTGGCTCGAACAGCCAAGTCTGCTGTGTGATCCGCTGTATTTGATCGTGAACGGCACCTGTGAAATGTCCTCAGTGCACTGGAAATGTCAGTCGTGAACATAATGGTGTTCTGCGTACTTGTGAGTGCATTACGTTGGATCTAAGTGTAGTCGAACGTGGGCAGATTGTTGGTGCTCGTGTGGAGTCCGCTTCCATAACCAAGGTAGCCGAACCCGTTCCTATTTCAAGAGGCGCTCTATCGATCATTTCTACCACAGACAGGGAAATCGGAGAAGCACTAACCGTTCAGACCTGAAGATGTTAAGAAACTTGCTGAAAAGGGAAACTTGCTGAAAAGTTGCCGGACAACGACGCATTGACTCGGCTGTCAACCCGTAATGATTATATCACCATCCGTTAACTCATAACGCAGAAGAGAGAAATTGTTCAGTGACGGCGACAGACGGTAAATGGAGAGGATTGTTGCGAAAAATACACTTCTGGAAATTGAAATAAGAACACCGTGAATTCATTGTCCCAGGAAGGGGAAATTTTATTGACACATTCCTGGGGTCACATATATCACATGATCACACTGACAGAACCACTGGCACATAGACACAGGCAACAGAGCATGCACAATGTCGGCACTAGTACAGTGTATATCCACCTTTCGCAGCAATGCAGGCTGATATTCTCCCATGGAGACGATCGTAGAGATGCTGGATGTAGTCCTGTGGAATGGCTTGCCATGCCATTTCCACCTGGCGCCTCAGTTGGAACAGCGTTCGTGCTGGACGTGCAGACCGCGTGAGACGACGCTTCATCCAGTCCCAAACATGCTCAATGGGGGACAGATCCGGAGATCTTGCTGGCCAGGGTAGTTGACTTACACCTTCTAGAGCACGTTGGGTGGCACGGGATACATGCGGACGTGCATTGTCCTGTTGGAACAGCAAGTTCCCTTGCCGGTCTAGGAATGGTAGAACGATGGGTTCGATGACTGTTTGGATGTACCGTGCACTATTCAGTGTCCCCTCGACGATCACCAGAGGTGTACGGCCAGTGTAGGAGATCGCTCCTGACACCATGATGCCGGGTGTTGGCCCTGTGTTCCTCGGTCGTATGCAGTCCTGATTGTGGCGCTCACCTGCACGGCGCCAAACACGCATACGACCATCATTGGCACCAGGGCAGAACCGACTCTCATCGCTGAAGACGACACGTCCTCATTCGTCCCTCCATTCACGCCTGTCGCGACACCACTGGAGGCGGGCTGCACGATGTTGGGGCGTGAGCGGAAGACGGCCTAACGGTGTGCGGGACCGTAGCCCAGCTTCATGGAGACGGTTGCGAATGGTCCTCGCCGATACCCCAGGAGCAACAGTGTCCCTAATTTGCTGGGAAGTGGCGGTGCGGTCCCCTACGGCACTGCGTAGGATCCTACGGTCTTGGCGTGCATCTGTGGGTCGCTGCGGTCCGGTCCCAGGTCGACGGGCACGTGCACCTTCCGCCGACCACTGGCGACAACATCGATGTAGTGTGGAGACCTCACGCCCCACGTGTTGAGCAATTCGGCGGTACGTCCACCCGGCCTCCCGCATGCCCACTATACGCCGTCGCTCAAAGTCCGTCAACTGCACATACGGTTCACGTCCACGCTGTCGCGGCATGCTACCATTGTTAAAGACTGCGATGGAGCTCCGTATGCCACGGCAAACTGGCTGACACTGACAGCGGCGGTGCACAAATGCTGCGCAGCTTGCGCCATTCGACGGCCAACACCGTGGTTCCTGGTGTGTCCGCTGTGCCGTGCGTGTGATAATTGCTTGTAAAGCCCTCTCGTAGTGTCCGGAGCAAGTATGGTGGGTCTGACACACCGGTATCAATGTGTTCTTTTTTCCATTTCCAGGAGTGTATGAAGAATACAGCTGCAAGGGTCACTATTGATCAAAATGTTGCACTCGCGAGAACAAGGCGAAGGGAACTTCATAAGCAGAGAATTTCACGGTCATCTCAAATTGCGAAATCATTCACCAGTGTCGCAAATGCCTTAACAGTAGAAAGTCGTGCTGAAGCCAAAAATTTTTGACAATGAAGCAGTGGGAGAATTTCAGTTGTTCAGATGATTCTTGTTCCACAGTGTTTCCAGCTTCTGGCCAAGTTTACGTCCCAAGAGTGAAACTTGTACATGGTCACTGTGCAATTCACTCTTAAGTGCCTGCCAGTGTGTTCATCGAACAATTTTCATACTACTTTTCTACCATTCCAATCTCGAATGGTGCGTGGCAAAAAGGAACATCTAAATCTTTTCGTTAGAGCTCTGATTTCTCTTATTTTATTATGATGATCATTTCTCCCTACGTAGATTGGTGTTAACAAAATATTTTCGCATTCGGAAGAGAAAGTTGGTGATTGAAATTTCGTAAATAGATCTCGCCGGAAAGAAAACCACCTTTGTTTCAGTGACAGCCACTCCAATTCACGTATCATATCAGTGACACTCTCACCCCTATGCGCGATAACACTAAACGGGCTGCACTTGTTTGCAGTTTTTCCATGTCCTCCGTCACTCCTACCTGGTAAGGATCGCATATCGCGCAGCAATTTTCGAGCAGAGGACGGACAAGTGTAGTGCAGACTGCCTCTTTAGTGGGTTTGTCTCATCTACTAAGTGTTCTGCTATCAGAGCGCAGTCTTTCCTTCCCCACAATCTATGCGGTCTTTCCAATTTAAGTTGCTCGCAGTTATTATTCCTAGGTATTTATTCGAATTGACAGCCATTATATTTGTGCGATTTATCGTATACCCATGTGGAGGACCTCGCACTTTTCTTTGTTTAGTGCTAATTGCCACTTTTGTAACCGTACAGAAATTCTCTCTATATCTTATTGGAATTGATCGTCTGATGATTTTACAAGACGGTAAATAACAGCGTCATCGGGAAACAATCTAAGGGAGCTGCTCAGATGATCACATAGATCATTTATGTAAATCAGAAACAGGAGAGGGCCTATGACATTACCTTGCGGAACGCCAGATATCACTTCTGTTCTACTCGATGATTTAATGTCTATCACTACGAAATGTGACCTCTCTGAGAGTGAATCACGAATACAGCCACAAAACTGAGACGATAGTCCATATGCACGCAATTTGATTAATAGTCGCTTGTGAGCAACGGTATCAAAAGCCTTCCGGAAATCAAGGAATATGGAGTGGATCTGAGATCCCTTGTCGACAGCACTCATTACTTCATTGGCATAAAAAGCTAGCTGTGTTGCACAAGAACGATATTTTCTGAATTCGTGTTGTTTATGTATCAAGAAATAACTTTCTTCAAGGTCAGTCATAATGTTCGGGTACAGTATATGTTCCAAAATGCTACTGCAAATTGAGGTCAGTGATTGGGTCGGTAATTCAAAGGGTTACTCCTATTTCCTTTCTTGAATATTGGTGTGACCTGCGCTACTTTGCAGTCTTCAGGAAGAGACCTTTCGTCAAGTGAGCGGTTGCATATGATTGCTAAGAAAGGCGCTATTGTGTCGGCATACTCTGAGAGGAACGTGATTCGTATAGCATCTGGACGGGAAGACTTGACTTTCTTAAATGATTTGAGTTGTTTCGAAACACCTAAGATATCTACTTTTATGTCACTCATGCTAACAGCTGTTCTGGTTTAGAATTCTGGAATAGTTACTTCGTCTTCCTTGGTGAAGGAATTACGGAAAACTGTATTTAGTATTTCCGCTTTTGTGGCACCATCATCGGTAACATTTCCATCGCTATCGCGCAGTGACGGTATTAACTGTTTTTTGCCACTGGTATACTTTACATACGACCAGAATCCCTTTGGCTTTTCTACCGTATTTTGAGACAATGTTTCATTGTGGAAGCTATTAAAAGCATCTCGCACTGACGTCCGCACTAACTTTCGTGCTTCCGTGAAACTTAGGCTGCCTTGAGTATTTTACGTTTTTCTGAATCTGGCATGCTTTTTTGTTGCTTCTGCAACAGTGTTCTGACGTGTCTTGTGTACCATGGTGGATCAGTCCAGTCTCTTATTAACTGATGCGGTAAAAATCTATCTACTGCTGTCGATACTGTGTCTTTGAATTTGAGCCATATCTGGTCTACACTCACATAATTAGCTTGGAAGGAATGGAGACTCTCTCTTAGGAAGGCATCAAGCGTCGGTTAGAGGGTGATTTAGGCAGCCACACTGTGGTGTTCCATGGACCCACGGACTGCTCTGCAGGGTCGATTTTACTGCCAAATATTTTGTGACTCTTTTCACTTATTAGGTCCATACCATGCTATACTGTTTGTTCCCCAGTGATGACGCTGTGTTCCAAGACTACAGGATCCATGTTCGAACTGCTCTCATAGTGAAGGCATGGTTTAGTGAGAACGGGGATGAATTGTCGCATCAGCCCTAGCTGCTACAGTCAGCGGATCTGTATATTATTTAGCCCTTGTGTTCTAATAATAATGTAATAATGGATGTAATGTAACGTAATAGTGGATGATATGTATTGCTCAACAGAAATTAGGAGAAGAAGTGCAATGGCAAAAGAAGGGTTCAAGAGGAAACAGAAATTACTTTGTGGATTACTAAATAAAGACCTGAGTAAAAGATATGCTGAATGTTACATCTGGAGCGTTGCACTATAAGGTGCGGAGACCTGGACATTGAGAAAGGAAGATGAAAGAAGATTAGAGGCACCAGAGATGTGGATATGGAGAAGAATCGAAAAAGTGAAATGTGAATACTGCGTAAGGAATGAAGAAGCATTAATAAGAGTTGGAGAAGAAAGTAACACGAGGAAAGTTATCAGAAAGAGAAAACGGAACTGGATAGGTCAATGTTTGAGGAGGCACTGCTTATTGAATGACGGAAAAGAAGGAGTGGTGGACGGAAAGAGGGGAAGAGGAAAAAGAAGATATCAAATGCTGGACGGTATAAAAGGAGACAGATATTCTGAAATGAAAAGACTGGCTATGGACAGTCAAAAGTGGAAGAGGCGTAACCCATGACAAGACCTGCCGTAAGGCAGAATACGATACTACTACTTCTGTGGTCTACCTTGGGGAGAAGTGTTCGTGGTGGCGTCAGCTTTCTGAGCATTCCCCTTACGCTTTCAGCTAGTTAATAAACTTTGACTATTAGTGAAACTCTGCTCTGAGGTTTAGTATATCGAATTCTCTTATTTGGTACACGTCCCACGATACTCACCATTGCTCTGAGATGGGGAGCAAGAGTGTTTTGTTAGCAATCGATTCTCCCAGTAGCCTAGCAGTGAATTGAAGCCTGCCACGTGTTTTACCTGCGAATGCAGTAGAACATTCCGCCTCTCTTACATATTGTTACACAAACGTATTCCTACGAGTCGGTTGAATGCAGCTACTTCCGTAACATACCTAACAGCTTACGCAGCGATTTTAATGGTAACGACCACAAAAAATTTATCATCATTATGGCAAATGTCACATTGAGATGCTTTGGAAGGATACTCAGGAACTGTAGACGAGCAACAAAGGAAGTAGTGTACAATTCACTCGTTCGACTAGTACTTTAATATTGATCGTCAGTACGGGACCCGCATCAGATAGGACTGACAGAGGGAATAAAGAAGATCGAAACAAGAGCAGCTCTTTTCGTTACACGTTCATTTAGTAGTCGCCAAAGAGTCACGTGGATGCTCCGGCATACACCGTAACGTTGCGACGTGCAGATGTAGACACCAGTTATCGGTCACAGATGATGCTGTCACAGGGTATTCGATGTTTAAGGCAGTTAAGTGATTCCCCGCAGAAACTAAGTTGTTATTTAATTCGCCTGCTTTATTCAGAAAGCGATTTTTAAATGCCGTAACAAAACGTTTTTACTACGCATTAACGTTGTATCCTTGGCTTTGTGCTTTTAGCCTGACACTCTAATCACGACTGATCATGTAGTATACATTTTATTCTGAGAATCATTATTGTATTTGCAGACCACATGCTTTGTGCCTCCTAGCAACACTTTCAACCAGCTTTCAGTGTTGGTTGTAATGGGCTACTGCAGCTCGATTGTGAGTATTTCTGCCGGCCGAACTGGCCGAGCGGTACTAGGCGCTACAGTCTGGAACCACGCAACCGCTACGGTCGCAGGCTCGAATCCTGCCTCGGGCATGGATGTGTGTGATGTCGCTGGGCTAGTTAGGTTTAAGCAGTTCTAAGTTCTAGGGGACTGATGACTTCAGAAGTTAAATCCCATAGAGCTCAGAGCCAATTGAACCATTTGAGTATTGCTATGGTTGGTTGGTTGGTTTGGGGAAGGAGATCAGACAGCGAGGTCATCGGTCTCATCGGATTAGGGAAGGACAGGGAAGGAAGTCGGCCGTGCCCTTTGAAAGGAACCACCCTGGCATTTGCGTGGAGCGATTTAGGGAAATCACGGAAAACCTAAATCAGGATGGCCGGACGCGGGATTGAACCGTCGTCCTCCCGAATGCGAGTCCAGTGTCTAACCACTGAGCCACCTCGCTCGGTTGAGTATTTCTATGGTTTTCATTTAAGCCCACTTTGTTCTTCAAGATATCCTTATCCCATCAGCCAGCCATCCAAGTTGCTTGTCAGCTCTAGCACCCTCTTATGGACAGCAACTTTCAGAAAGGATGAGACATATGTTGTGGAATGCATTACATTTGTGGCCTATTTTATCAGGGCAATTAGCATTCCCCACCCTTGTTCGCGAATGAGGTATAAAAAAGTCTTTTATAATTAAGGCCTTTGCGAAGTTGTCGACCGTAGCTGAAAATGTGTCCAAGTGAAGGGTGAAGTTGTACAGAACACCATCACTACGTTTCATAGTCGTGAATTGACCTTTTCGAGGTCATAACTACAACTTTATGACTACCCTCGTAGCGGCCTAATCGGCGACGTTCGATTGGCTCTGAGCACTATGGGACTCAACTGCTGTGGTCATCAGTCCCCTAGAACTTAGAACTATTTAAACGTAACTAATCTAAGGACATCACATACATCCATGCCCGAGGCAGGATTCGAACCTGCGACCGTAGCAGTCGCACGGTTCCTGACTGCGCGCCTCCAACCGCGAGACCACCGCGGGCGGCAATCGGCGACGTGTGGAGAGCACGGAAGACTACAGTAGCTGTTGAGCCCGGTTGTGCGTGTGAGCGCGTGCGTGTTGGTACAGGTGTGTATGTGTGTGGGAATGCGCGTGTGTATTTTCCGCACGCAGACGGACCACTAGAGATGGGCGCCGAATTCAGACGAGCCGATTCCACACACGACGCATCCGGGACCAATCGCGCTGCGCAGCCCTGCGCTGCCCCGGAATTGAAAAAGAGACGCCATCCCACTCCACCCACCACCCACCCTCCCCTACTTCCACCTCTGGCTGTTGCTCCCCCCGGGAGATATCGGCGCTGCAGGAATGGCAACGACCGCCAGATGCGGTGGAGGGAATTCAGCGGCGTGTAGAATTCCTCGCTAGCTGTGGCAGGCGTCGGGGTTATGTCTGGACGTGAGGGTGGCGGAATGGTGGTGGGGAGAGGGGGGGGGAGAGAAATGGAATTGTTAGTGGCACATTCCTTTCTTTATTATTGCGATGTAGTCAAATCTAATACACATTATGATCTTGTTATACCGACAGGTATAAAAAAGGGTGATAATGGTTTTTATAGACATAGAAAAGGCATATGACTCAGTTGGACTATGGGAAGAAATGAAGAAGATAGATATAGAACATGGATACATTAATGGTATAAAGACAATGTACAGAGGACACAATTGTAGAATTAGAACACCATTGGGGAACTCTGATTATTTCGAAATAAGACAAGGACTTAACCAAGGAAGTATTCTATCTCCCGCACTTTTTAATGTTGTGATGGAGGGGATGAATAGGGCAGTTACAGGTACAGTAAAAGAAAAAGACAAAAAGATTATTTTTGCAGATGATATGGTAACATGGGGTGATAGAGAGGTAGATGTACAGTTACAGCTTGATGTGTGGAAGGAAATAATGAATAGGTATGGATTAAAAATAAATAAAGATGAGAGTGAAGAAATGGTATTTGGAAGAGAGAAAGGAATCAACGGAAATATTACCTTGAATGGAGAACCCCTCAAAGTGGTAGAAAGTTTCACTTATTTAGAGAGTGAAATATCTAGGGATGGAAGAATAACTAACGAAATTAATAGGAGGTTACAGAAGGGAAGCAATTTCTACCAAACAATAAAACATCTAATTTGGAATAATGAGGTTTCAAAAAGAGCAAAACTCCTTATGTATTAGAATTATTCCATCCCTATTATCACCTATGGTGGAGAAACATGGACAGTGACAGAAAGGAACTGGAGCAGACTGCAAAAAGGGAAAATGAAATTTCTCAGAGCAGTTAAGGGTAAAACCAGAATGGAGAGAGTAAGGAATGTAGAGATTAGAAAGGATCTCAAACAAGAAAGTATGAGAGAAGAAATTGAAACAAAGAGATTAAGATGGTATTGTCATGTTAAGAGGATGCATGGGCAGAGACTCCCCAAAATTATGGAAGAACTAAAGATGGATAGGAAAAGACCTGGAGGACGCCCAAGAACACGGTGGAAAATGGGAGTGAGAATATCTGCAGAAAGGAGAGGTGTGGCCTTGCAGCAAGTGGAGGAAGAAAAGTTGTGGGAGGTCCGAGCCTAATGGAGGGGACTCATCAGACCCAGACCCGGCAGTAGCTGGAGCGGGAGCGGGATTCGGATATAGATATACCGACAAGTATCGACATCTTCATTTGCAAGTGGAGAAGCCCATATAAATCTATGTTTACGAAAATGCCATATTTCGTACATTGCGATTTACACAGAAGTGACATGTCGTGGAGCAGAGATATGCACATATACAAACGACAATAGTATCGCGTACACAAGGTATAAAAGGGCCCTGTATTACTGGAGCTGTTATTTCTAAGTAGATGATTCACGCGAAAAGGTGTCCGACATGACAGGAACCAACGGACTGTGCACGCCGAACTGTAGTTCGAGATAGATGCATGGGACACTCCATAACGAAAGTAGTTAGGAAATTTAATATATCGGGATAGATAGTGTCAAGAGTGAGCAGACAATACCAAATTTCAGGTGTTACCTCTCACCACGGACAACGCAGAGGCCGACATCCTTCACTTAATGACTGAACGCAGCCGAGTTCGCGTAGAGTAGACAGTGCTAACAGACAAGCAACACGGTGAAAGCAGCAGAGTTCGCATAGAGTTGACAGTGCTAACAGACAAGCAACACAGCGTTAAATAACGACAGAAATCGATGTGGGCCGTACGAGCAACGTATTCGTTAGGGCAGTGCGGCGAATTCTGCGTTAAGGGCCTGCGGCAGCAGACGACCAACGCGAGAGCCTTTGCTAGGGGCACGATATCATCAGTACCGCCTCTACTGGCCTCGTGGCCACATCCGTTGGGTCCTATAGGACTGGAAAATCGTGGGCTGGTTGGATGAGTCCTCATTTCAGTTCGTAAGCTGAAGGTAGAGTGTAGCGCAGTGCGACGAAACTATGGATCCGAATTGTCAACAAGGCACTGTCCAAGCTGGTGGTGATTCAGTAATGGTGTGGGTTGTATTTGCATGAAATGGACTGGGTCCCCTGGCAAAACTGAATGGATCATTGACTGGAAATGGTTCTTTTCGGCTACTTGGAGGCCATTTGCAACCATTCATGGACTTCATCTTCCCACACAACAATGGAATTTGCATGGATGGTCCAAATGGCTCTGATCACTATGGGACTTAACATCTGACGTCATCAGTACCCTAGACTTCGAACTACTTAAACCTAACTATCCTAAGGACATCACACACATCCATGCCCGAGGCAGGATTCGATCCTGCGACCGTAGCGGTCGCTCAGTTCCATTGCATGGATGACGATGCGACATGTCACTGGGCGACAATCCTTCACGTTTGGCCTGAAGAACATTCTGCGAAAGCGCACACTTTGCTCGAACTCTTACGCGAATCATTAAATTAGTTGGCGCGAGTAATGTGAATGGGCAAATATCCGTTAGGAACATTACGAATGTAAGTTGTAAATATTTTGGAATGTGGGTCTCACGGAAAGCGTGCAAGAGATCCTGCAGTCGCGCTATCCTCTGTGCCCTCTGTGGCCCAGATGGATAGAGCGTCTGCCATGTAAGCAGCAGATCCCGGATTCGAGTCCCGGTTGGGGCACACATTTTCAGCTGTCCCCATTGAGGTGTATGTACAACACCTGTTGGCAGCTGAGGATTTCGATTAATATCATTAGATTCTGGAGAGTTCGAGTGAATGATTTGGCCACCCACATCGCCCGACACGTATCTCATAGATTATTTTGTGGGACATAATCGAGAGGTCAGTTTGTGCTCAACATCTTACACTTGCAACGCTTTCGTCGCTATGGACGGCTGTAGAGGCACCATAGCTCAATATTCCTACAGTGCACTACCATCGAATCTTCGAATCAATGATGTCCAGTTACTGCACTATATCGGCCATAAGTATGTCCGGCACGATATTAGGTGGTATCCCCCGACTTTTGTCATCTCAGTGTGCATTGCTGTTTATATTTTATGTGATAAGGATAATTTTGTAGCTTCAACAGGAAAATATTTAAATGCATTTTCACTGACTTTTATTAAAGATGCATCAGTTCCCATACTTAATATCTTTACTGAAGATGTACATAAATAAATCTTTGCCTTTGTGTGTAATCTTTGCCGTTCTTGCATTTGGTAGGAAAACCAATTCAGGAAGGCAGTCTCATGGAACTTTTTGTGAGGATTTTACCTCTTTGTTTAGATATAGAGTTAGAATTTTGAAGCTCACATATTTTGTATTTTGTGATTCAAAAATGGTTCAAATGATTCTGAGCACTATGGGACTTAACATCTGAGGTCATCAGTCTCCTAGAACTTAGAACTAATTAAACCTAACTAACCTAAGGACATCGCACAACACCCAGTCATCATGAGGCACAGAAAATACCTGACCCCGCCGGGAATCGAACCCGGGAAACCGGGCGTGGGGAAGCGAGAACACACGAGGTATTTTGTGAACGAGTAAGAGTACAGAAGATATGCAGGAGAATCTGGGTAGTTTGTGAATCAACGAATATTTTGGGCCACCAAATTGCATATTTCTTCGCACAGGTAAAATCGTCGGACATTATCATATCCTAGATAAGAGACTACGAAGCCGACATCGAAAAACAAGTTAAGTACAATGCTATTAGTTTCATATTTTTGTGCACGTGTTTTCAATATCATTTAAAAGAACTGATATCCGTGCTGCTGATATGTCGTTGTATACCCAATATAGGGAGAGATATACAACTTCATACAGTCAATAAAGTCACTGATTCACCAATGACCTTAAAATGACACAAAATTATCATTTTTGTTTACGATTAAACAGACAGTAAAGTACAATTTCAACTACTGAATCTGCCGTACTACATAGATAAAAAGATCGTGACAGGAAACGGAGTGGACGACGAGAAGAGTGGTAACATCAGCGAAAGGGAGAGGAATAGTAATTTTATGTTTTCTAGCGACCTCTACCAGTCACAAATCTGCCTTGTATTGCTTGCTAAATTAATCCTGCTGGGGTTGGAAGCCCCTGCTGACAACCTTGTCTTATTTGCGAATTAAATTTGGGTTATGCAAACTCTAAACTCTCTCCGTCAGAACAGGCCTCCGAAGTCCCAACGGTACCCACCGATCGCCGTGTCATCCTCAGCCGACTAGTGTCATAGGATGCTGTATGGAAAGGCGTGGGGTTTGGAGACAGCTCTCACGGCCTTTGTTAGTTTTTCTGAACTGAAGCCGCTATTATTCGGTCAAGAACTTCCTCAATTGGCATCACTGAGCTGAGTGGATCCTGGCAGGTCAACAACACACTCAGCCTGGATAATCACCCATGCAAGTGCGAAATATGCCAGTCGCTGCTTCTTTCTGCTGATCTGAAGAGAACTGGTGTGTCCACCGCAGTTGGCCGTTGACAACGCATATACAAGATGATGTGGAATTGACCCCTTTATAATGAACAGGAGAACTGCACGTCAGATAAAACGCTGGAAAACGTGGTTTCAGTGCACCAATTGGCTGCTGTCACTTGATTGTACATGAGTATCTCCTGCGTGATTTGGCCTGAATAGTTCACTGTATCATTTCATTAGATTGCAGACGTCTTCAGTGAGCAGCTTAATGCAACACAAAATGGTGCTCACGATGAAATAGCTAGTGTGCCTCGTCGGATAGTACTTTGAAGCGACGTTTCATAATCTCAGAATT
Source organism: Schistocerca gregaria (assembly GCF_023897955.1). Taxonomy (NCBI): domain Eukaryota; kingdom Metazoa; phylum Arthropoda; class Insecta; order Orthoptera; family Acrididae; genus Schistocerca; species Schistocerca gregaria. The sequence continues at coordinate 137,453,374 of NC_064929.1, forward strand.
GGTTTTTGGTACTCAATGTGTAGTGCCTGCACTGTAATGCTGTTCTCTCACTGAACTCTTAATGCTAATTGTTCTGTCCATAAGCCGTTCAACATATATGTCGTTCAAGCCACAGACAATGAATAAATGTGTGGGTATTTCTAGCAAGACGGAGCAACAGCTCACAGCACATTGACAACCTCGTCATGGCTGCAAGAGGTGTTGGGCGAGGAGAGGACATTTAGCATAGGCAGTCCAGTCTCCTGGCCACATAGATTGTCTGATATCTCTGATCTGTGATGTTTACCTGTAAGCACGTACCATATACTCACTTGTTTAACTTGACGATTGTTTTCTATCAGAATATTTTTAATGATCAGAAGATGGCGGTAAACCGAAAGCGGTAAGAAAGTGTAAAGGAATCTGTGTGACCAAGAAGGACTTTTTAAAATAATACATTCACGTACACTCAGATAATCCTCATACACTGGAAGAGCTGCAGCAGAACACTGATAATGCCGTTGCCTCAGCCCGAGCTTCTACTCGTGCCTCTCAGTGTGATTAAAGGAACACAGCGCTGCATCAACATCAGCGTTGGTCTTATTCAGAATCTTCTGTGATGTCCGTTAAGAATGATCAGTCTCGCTTCAGATTTACAGCAAATGTTTTCCGGGCCAGTTTCATTTTTCCTATCCTATACAACGTTACGCTTCGAAACAGTGTTCGAAGCACTTAATGAGTTAAAGAAACTATCTCTAACCACCTTCCCCCTGCTATACTCCTCCCCCTCTCAACTCTTCTCATCTCTCACCTCATTCCTTCCATCCTATCCCATCCCATCTAGTCTCGTTTCATCCCATTCCATCTCATCTACACCCATTTCACCTCCTCCCATCCTGTCCCATTCCATCTCATCTTTTCTGATCGCATTTCTTACCATCTCTTTTCACCTCTTTTCTTACCATCTCTTTCCATCTCATTTCTTACCATCTCTTCTCACCTCACTTCTTCCAAGTTTTTTGATCTCATTTCTTACCATCTCTTTTCATCTAATTCCTTACCATTTCCTTGCATCCACCTGTTCTCATCTCACTTCTTACCATGTTTTTTGATCCCATTTCTTACAATCTCTTCTCATCTCACTTCTTCCCGTGTCTTTTGATCTCAATTCTTACCATCTCTTCTCCTTTCTGACTCCCCCTCCCCCACATCACGCATCTTGCTCTCCAACCCCCCCCCCCCCCCCCCGCTCCCTTTCTCACAGTCACGTGACACACGCACACACACACACACACACACACACACACACACACACACACACACACACACACACACACACACCGTACACAAAAACCGAAGAAAAGAACTGCACGGTTTAGATGATTAACAGCGAGCAGCTACAGCCAAAAAGAGAAGACGATAACATTAAGTGTTACCTGTGATCTCCTGTTTCGCTAACACCCAGAGAAGAGAGAACCACACGTTAATTGGGCTCGCCACAGCAGGATTCGTGATTATTAGCATGTCGCCTTGCAACAACAGCTCGCCACCCGCAGAAACGGCTTGGTGCGACAATTAGCTCCCTTTGGCGAGAGCGTCCCTCCGCGCAGTCGCGACAGAATGAAAGATTCAAGAACGCCATTCAGCGGCGGCAGAGACCGACTAATCTGTCACATTGTGGAGTCGGCGTGCAATTACTGGTTTCATAAACTAATAACGTCCGCTCTTTTTGCGCAGACATCGGGCACAATGGCGGCCTACAAGAAGCCCGGACCATGCCGGCCGTGCCTCGTTAGCGACAATGCACCCACCGGCGGAAAATTGGGCCGAGCCGTCTGTTTAGCACTCGCTGTAATCCACTTGCGCAACTGGACTCATTAAAAGGACGCCATTATTCCCCACCGACGGACAATTTCTGCTGTCGGCAAACTCCTCCAGCACTGGCAGTCCTGTGCCAGTGCGTCAAGTGGATACTGGGAGTCGTTTCCTCTCACCGAAAATTTCCACTGCATGTTGTAGTCACTTAGTCTTCTGTTACAAAATGGTTCAAATGGCTCTGAGCACTATGGGACTTAACATCTATTGTCATCAGTCCCCTAGAACTTACAACTACTTAAATCTAACTAACCTAAGGACATCACACAACACTCAGTCATCATGAGGCAGAGAAAATCCCTGACCCCTCCGGGAATCGAACACAGGAACTTCTGTTTCAAGTACTTGCACAATTCATATATGGAGATGGTATCTGTTCTTTCTGACATGTTCGAAAGATCATATACCATCGATTACCTTGCCGCTCTCTAGAATGAAATGATAATTAATTCCTCAAGCTGTCGATAGAGGTTGATATACATCAATGGAGACACACAACATTCGTAGTGTCCTGAGCATTGCACTCATTACTCGTGGCAGGCAATCTCAGCGAGTGCAGTAAGAGTTCGGGCAATGTGTGTGCATCCGCCCAGAAGAAGAATGTCAGTGGCCGGTTAGCCTATATGGAGATGGTATCTGTTCTTTCGAACATTTTCAACTGTCCCAGTTGAAGTATATCAATACCTGTCGACAGCTTAATGTATTCATTTAATTATCATTTGCACAATTGAGTCTATGTAAATGCTGTGGCCGAAATCACAATAATTGTTTGTTGTATCTCTTCACTACCCATTGATTGTGATCAAGTACATCTTTAATTTTCCTCCCTTTCTACAGTCTTTGCAGCACATGTATATAGCAGGCAAAATGATCCATTTCATACATGACCAACTGTACGACCTACAGCGGCGGGATCAGGACGAGTCATTTTGCTGCATATCATGGTTCGTAGGATTTTTGGGATAGGAACGAGTAGACAAAAGCACCAAGAAGGCCTGCAAGGAACACGACGTTACACAGTGTGCCAGTCCACTACAGGCTGTCATCTCGCTTTTGGGTCGCAGTTCCACACAATTGTGGGAGCAGAACTTGCTGGGAGTGGCAGCTGGTGAAGGCAGTTATCAGGCTGTGACGTCTGTCATGTCAATTACTCCGATGGAATTGATTGGGCCGGCCGGGGTGGCCGAGTGGTTCTAGGCGCTACAGTCTGGAATAGCGCGACCGCTACGGTCGCAGGTTCGAATCCTGCCTCGGTCATGGATGTGTGTGATGTCCTTTATTAGGTTAAGTAGTTCTAAGTTCTAGGGTACTGCTCTCAGATGTTAAGTTCCATAGTGCTCAGAGCCATTTGAACCATTTGGATGAAGTGGCACTGACCCGCCTCGAAACTGGACACTGCCCCCCTTACGTAGGGTACCCACACTCCAAAGTACCCGTGGCATGCAAATCACTGTACGTCACATTTTAACTGTTTCTGATATCGTTATAAGCGCACTAATGCAGCTGTTAGGCAGGAGACTTCACTGTGCTACGGAGTGGCTGACTCATCTCTTCTATTCGAGCGATCTACCAGCTGCAGCTATCTGATATATCTTCATTTACATGACACAATATCTTCCCCCAGTAGGTAAGTGATCAGCGCGACAGAATGTGAGTCCTATGGGCCCGGATTCGATTCCCGGCTGGGTCGGAGATTTTCTCCGCTCACGGACTCGATGTTGTATTATTATTTCATCCCCATAGACGCGCCGTCCTTAGTGGCCCAGCGGTTCTAGGCGCTACAGTCTGGAACCGCGCGACCGCTACGGACGCAGGTTCCAATCCTGCCTCGGGCGTGCATGTGTGTGATGTCCTTAGGATAGTTAGATTTAAGTAGTTCTAAGTTCTAGGGGACTGATGACCTCAGAAGTTAAGTCCTATAGTGCTCAGAGCCATTTGAACCATTTGAACCCATCGACGCGTAAGTCGCCTATGTGGCGTCAAATCGAAAGATTTGCACCCGGCGAACGGGCTACCCGTTGGGAGGCCCTAACCACACAACATTTTAATTTTAGCAACGAAATCTGGAATTTGCACCCAATACCGCAACTGCGCATCAGCAGAGTGGCGACTGGTTTCCTTTTTAGATAAATCGGGTTTTATGCACCCTTTCACAGCAACGATCGTTGGAATGGTCCAGACCGGACAACGGGGCGTTGTGATCTGAGGGATGTTTTCGTGACATTCCCTAGGAGATCTCGTTACTCTGGAAGGCACAGTGGATCAATGCAAGTATGCATCTGTTCTTGGTGACCACGTCCAGCCCTACAGGCAGTTTAGTTTATTCTCGGCGCAGTACCATCTTTCAGCAGGACAATGCAACATGTCACACAGCTCACAGTGTACCTGCCTGGTTCGAAGAGCCCCGGGATGAGTTTACCATACTCCCTCGGCCACCAGACTATCCGAATTTAAACTGAAAAATCAAATGAAGAATCAATGGGACAACTTGAACTGTCTGCTCACGACATGGATTCCAAGCCGACAAACCTAGCGCAGCTGGCCACTGCACTGGAGTAGGCTGGGAATGCATGAAGTGTGCAAGGAGGCACGTTATGCCTCAGGGTCACCTGCTGCAAGCGACTGTGTATCAATTCCTATTCCGGATGGAAACGACCTTGCCGCAGTGGATACACCGGTTCCCATCAAATCACCTAAGTTAAGCGCTGTGGGGCGTGACCCACACTTGGATGGGTGACCATCTGGGCCGATATGCGCTGTAGGCATTTTGCAGGGCACACATATCCTTGTGATGCCAATTGAGGAGCTATTCGATCGAACAGTAGCGGATCCAGTCAAAAAACCATCGTAACGTACGGTGGAGTGGTGTGTTGACCACACGCGCCTCCTATCTGCATCCTTAGCTGAGGATGACACGGTGGTCGGATGGTCCCGATCGCCGCTTTTGGCCTGAAGACCGAGTGCTATTGTGGATGAGGAGTGAGATCCAGGTGCTCAGGGTACGCTAAAATCTCCACCTCACCCTCATATGCACAACTGGTAGGGAGTGGTGGTGTTGGGGCCACTGAAGGGTCCAGTTTTCAGCAGTCCTCTTCTTCGTTTGCTTACCCTCTCTCTTCTCTTTAGGGGCTTACTGGGATGACTTCTCGGAAGTAGATTCAGGCACGGAGGAAGACCGTGAAGCTCTCTGTGCAGCAGCTTTTGGCTCCTTTACTGACTGGCGAGTATCCGCTGCGGCATTAGTGGAGACAGGGTCCCAAGGGAACCCCGGCAAACGAGAGGAGCCGCAGGAGGCTGTTGCTTCTCCGGCTGTGCGGAGGGGCCGATGGCCATGTATACCAGGGGGTATTGCATGAAGCATCAGAACAAGCTTTGCCCACAGCCTGCCAGAAACTCACTGACTCTTTTCTTGCACTGCACATCCCACACCAGTGCTCACTGTTATTTCTCTCTCTTACGTACGTGTGTGTGTGTGTGTGTGTGTGTGTGTGTGTGTGTGTGTGTGTGTGCGTGTGTGTGTGTGTGTTCGTGTGTGCGTGTGTGTATGAGTGCGTGTGTGTATGAGTGCGTGTGTGTATGAGTGCGTGTGTGTATGAGTGCGTGTGTGTATGTGTCGATGTGGGCAAGTGTTTGTGCAAGTGTTTTGCCTGTTCTCTATGTTTTTCCAATGTAATTTATAAAACTTCTTGATTGCAAAAAATGTCTAATCACATGACCCATTTCGGATCATCTAGAACCCTCTTCAGATCTGCAATTTCGGTTACACGAGTAACCTGTCCATACACATGTTGCGTCACACATACCGAAATTGCAGATCTGTATATGGTTTTAGATGAACCGAAATGAGTCATGTGGTTAAACATTTTTTTGCAATCAAGACGGGTTATAAATAATATTGGAGAAACCATTGATGGCTATTATCTCATTAGACATTATGTCTGTTTTTACAAACTTTATATTTTTGCTTACAGTTCCGTTTCAAACATTTTGTGACCTCTATTCACACACATTTCAGTACATTTTAGTACGAGTGCTAAAGATGTTGCTGTAATCCGTCCCTCGCCACCATATGATCATGGTAATCACGGTCTGCTCTGTGGACCGCCTCACTGCAACCGCCAATCTCTCTCTGCGTGTCACTGGTGGCCTCTTTCAAGTTATCGTTTCAGAAAATACACTCCAAAACGAAAATCAGTTGTTGTGATGTACGTGTAAAGGCACTCAAATGATGCCTTAAAACCGCAAAAAAAAATGGTTGAAATGGCTCTGAGCACAACGGGACTCAACTACTGAGGTCATCAGTCCACTAGAACTTAGAGCTACTTAAACCCAACTGACCTAAGGACATCACAATAAACCATGCCCGACGCAGGATTCTAACCTGCGAACTTGCCATCCTGTTCCAGACTGTAGCGCCTAGAACCGCTCGGCCACCCCGCCTGGCTTAAAGCCGGAAATTAATCGACGTATTGTCAGTGGGTCCGAAACTTATATCACTCATAAAAATCTGTTAGTTGAGACCAAACTTGAAACTCACAATACAGTGACAGTACCAGCGTTGTTATGTGAGAAAATAACGTTAAGCACCACAAAAGAGAACCTCCTGATCTGTGAACGGAAAAGGTCTTTGGACCAGTCGAGTACGAGAACACGTGGAAATGTAGAAACAACCAGGAACTGTACGAAATGGTGAAACAATAGAACACTGCACCGAAAATGAGACCGCAGGGAACGAGCCTAGCAGGGCATATTGCCAGAGGGTCAGACACGCGCAGGGAAAAAACGGTGCTCATGGAGAGACCTGATCGAACTCGTCCAATTGGAAGACCAAGAAAGCGATGGGAGGATCGACTGAGGGAGGATCTTCAGCAGCTAAATGTCTATGAGAACTGGGTCCAAAGTTCACAAGATCAGAACGCTCTCAAGAACCGAAGGCAGCTGAGGGTAATCGAATTAAATTAGGCGACGCTGGGTGAATTATTTTAAGAAAGAAGACAGTAAAAATGGTATGTGAGATATTTTAGTTGAGCAGCAGAGTAAGTGGCCATTGGGGAAGTACAGAGGGTATGAAATGCAGACTGGAAATAAGAAAGGATTCTAGCAGACGTGAGCAACAGGAACTTGTTAATATGGAATGTAAATTTCAGTGTTAGGAAGTCTCTTCTGATTGTGTGCTTTAGATGAAAGTCAAATATGTAGGAAAAATAGCACAGCCAAGAATATGAAAGATTCTTTTGAAATGTGTTGCTACAGAAGATAGCTGAAGATTAGATGGGTAGATCGGATAGCTAAACAAGAGGTGCTCTAAGGAATGGGGGAGAAATTTATGGGAAACCTTAACCAAAAGAAGGAACCGGTCTGTAGGACAGTCCTGATGTATCAACGAATAGTAAGCTTGATAATGGAAAGACGAAGGCATGAATATAGCGCCGGCCGCGGTGGCCGAGCGGTTCTGGGCGCTTCAGTCCGGAACGGAGCGACTGCTACGGTCGCAGGTTCGAATCCTGCCTCGGGCATGGATCTGTGTGATACCCTTAGGTTGCTTAGGTTTAAGTTGTTCTACGTTCTAGGGGAATGATGACCTCAGATGTTCAGTCCCATAGTGCTCAGGGTCATTTAAAATAATTAGCAGTTACAAATCATTATGGCTTGCAGAGATGAAAAGGTTTGCACAGGGTAGACTTCCTTCAAGGACCTAGTATGATTGTGTGTGGATAATATTGTGCGGTGACGAAAAACAACAGCTTACGCCACATTCACCGGCTCGGAGTAAATTTCACAATGTTAGTAAACGCGAAACGCCTGAAGTGCTGCAGACTTGCAGAGCCGTGAGGTCGTGCGGGTAGTAGAGCTCTGCAGGGGAACCAGCCAGAGGCTATTGAATTAGAGGCGGTGGGGTCGAGTCATTACGGGCGATTGTGGCAGCGGCTGATTTAATGGCCGCTGCGATAATTACTTCACTGGGAGGGGGGCTGGGGGAGGGGGCGGCTGGGGGCCGGTATTGGCGTTCCCACGGGAGGAGTTTAGTGTAAGTGTGCCGGGGAGGGCCGGGGGAGGGATGTACGATAAGCGATTCGTGCCTAGTGTCCCGTGTTCGAGCCCCGAGAGCTGCAGTGGCGGAACTGGAGAGACGAACGCACTGCTGGTGTTATCTTCTTGTGTAGAGTGTGAGGCAGCGGAGACATTCCGTTCAAAATCTATCGACTACGGTTATAGTAAGTAGGCTGTTTCAAAAGGAATACTAATTATTCTAGGAAGAGGTAGATTTTACTGATTGGAGTATTGTGTTACTAACAATCTGTCCCGCAACCCAGCAGCAGCTGCAGGGTATTTGTCTAAATGCTTACAGGGGCATAATTAGAGCTTTTAGCGACTTGCAGTAAAATTTAATCACAATCGCAAACTCTTTCTAACTTTTTTGTCACTTACATTCTTAACGTCAAATACGATGGTAATCCCAAAATTAAGGTCTCCTATCTTTTTATAAGTACATAGACGTGTTTATTTCTACAGTGATTTACATCAGTTTACAGATTGAACATTTTGCTGTTTCTTCCACAGAATCACAATTTCTGTCGATGCCTTTTTGTAGACGCTGTGGCAATTTCTGTATGTCCATGTCATACCAGCTGTTCAGAATGTTTTGAACCTCTTCTTTCACCTCGTCGTCGGAGCTGAAACGCTTTCCGGCCAAATGTTCTTTTAACTTAGGGAACAGGTGATAGTCACTGGGGTCCAAGTCAGGACTGATTACGTTCCACTGAAACTATTGCTGGAGAGCAACGGTTTGCCGAGCGATGTGTGGGCGAGCGTTGTCATGGAGAATGTTGCTCAACATTCCTCTTCACCGGTTATGAATTGCCAGTTTGAGTTCTTTTCAGAGTCTCACAGTACCTGTTAGCGTTAATTGTGGTCCCAGCGATTCAGCGCCGACGATGAGGTAAAAGAAGAGTTTCAAAACATTCTGAACAGGATGGCGGCGAGCTGGTATCAAATGGGCGTACAAAAACTGCCACCGCGTCTACAAAAATGCATCGACAGAAATGGTGGTGATTTTGTCGAAAAGTAGCTACATGTTCAAGCTGTAAACTGATGTAAACCATTGTAGAAATAAATAGGTCTATGTAATTTTAAAAAAATAGGAGCCCTTACTTTGGGATTACCCTCGCACATTTTAAGAGAAGAGAATATGACGTACCACCAACGAATTATCCGAATAGGACTGAAATCGATAGTTGAGATTTACACACACACTCAAACCGATTAAAATTTCAGAAAACCTTTGTGACTTACACAAGAGAAAGAGGTTCACCAACTGCGCAAATCAATAACGCGTTGGGCTACGTGTGATCCCTTATGCAAGCAGTTATCAGCTTGGCATCAACTGATAGTTGGTGATGTACTCCTGAGGGATATCGTGCCAAATTCTGTCCAAATGGGCGTTAGATCGTCAAAACCCGATTAGAGGCCTCATTCACAATGCTCCAAATGTTCTTAACTGCGGAGAGATATGGTGACCTTGATGGACAATTTAGGGCTAGACAAATATTAAGACAAGCACTGGACGCTGTGGCCTTAGATTATTGTCGACTTGCCGCTGTGCAGTAAGCGGGAGGCGTGCCAGATGTAAGTCCCTGCAGTCGCACTATCCTCTGTGTCCTCGGTGGCTCAGAAGGGTAGAGCGTCTGCAATGTAAGCAGGAGATCCTGAGTTCGAGTCCCGGTCAAGGCACACATTTTCAACTGTCCCCGTTGAATTATATCAACGCCTGTATGCAGCTACGTGTATTCACTTTTAATTTCATTCGCACGTGCTGCATGGTCACCGATGGTATCCGTTCTTTCAGACATGTCCGGAAGAACGGATACCATCTTCATACACTACTGGCTATTAAAATTGCTACACGACGAAGGTGACGTGCTACAGACGCGAAATTTAACCGACAGGAAGAAGATGCTGTGTTATCCAAACGATTAGCTTTTCAGAACATTCACACAAGGTTGGCGCCGGTGACGACACCTACAATGTGCTGACATGAGAAAACTTTCCAACCGATTTCTCATACACAAACAGCAATGGCCGACGTTGCCTGGAGGCCTGGAGAAACTTTGTTGTGATACCTCGTGTAAGGAGTAGAAATGGGTACCATCACGTTTCCGACTTTGATAAAGGTCGGATTGTAGCCTATCTCGATTGCGGTTTATCATATGGAAACATTGCTGCTCGCATTGGTCGAGAAACAATGGCTGTGAGCGGCATGTGGAATCAGTGGATTTAGGAGGGTAATACTGAACGCCGTGCTGGAGCCCAACGGCTGTAACGGATCGTGCAGCCACGTCTCGATACCTGACTGAACAGATGGGGACGTTTGCAAGACGACAACCATTTGCACGAACAGTTCGACGACGTTTGCAGCAGCATGGACTATCAGCTCGGAGACGCTGCATCACAGACAGGAGCGCCTGCGATGGTGTGTTCAACGACGAACCTGGGTGCACGAATGGTAAAAAGGCATTTTTTGGATGAGTCCAGGTTCTGTTTACAGCATCATCATGGTCACATCCGTGATGGCGACATCGCGGTGAACGCACATTGGAAGCGTGTTTTCGTCATCGCCATACTGGCGTATCACTCGGCATGATGGTATGGGGTGCCATTGATTACAGGTCTCGGTCAGCTCTTGTTCGCATTGACGGCACTCTGAACAGTGACGTTACATTTCAGATGTGTTACGATCCGCGGCTCTGCCCATCACTGGATTCCTGCGAAACCCTACATTTCAGCAGGATAATGCACGACCGCATGTTGCAGGTCCTGTACGAGCCTTTCTGGATACAAAAAATGTTCGACTGCTGCCCTGGCCAGCACATTGACCAGATGTTTTCAGTTGGTGAGATATCTGGAGAATGGTGGCCGAGCAACTGGCTCTTCACAATACGCCAGTCACCAGTTTTGATGAACTGTGGTATCGTGTTGAGGCTGCATTGGCAGCTGTACCTGAACACGCCATCCAAGCTCTGTTTCACTGAATGGCTAAGCGTATCAAGGCCGTTATTACGGCCACAGGTGGTTGTTCTGGGTACCAATTTATCATGATCTATGCACCCCAATTGCATGAAAATGTAAACACATGTCAGTTCTAGTATAATGTATTTGTCCAGTGAGTACCCGTTTATCATCTGCATTTCTTCTTGGTGTAGCAGTTTTAATGGCCAGTAGTGTATATATACAAAGTGGTTTTCCTGTAGAATGGCATGGTACCCCCAGACCATCACTCCGGGTTGTCGGGCCGCATGGCGGCCGACAGTCACGCTGGTACGCCACTTCTGTCTAAAGCGTCCCCAGACACCTCTTTGCTTGGCCACTGAACACAATTATACTCCAGTAAATGATATTCCATACCGAAGTGGTGTCTTCAGAGCACCCAGACAGCAGTGGGATACCAGCACGAATGGCGCCCGACATTCGGCCTGACGAGCCGGAGTGATGATCTGGGCTGCCACTTCATTTCATAGCAGGATTCATTTGGTCAGCATCCACGGCATCCTTACAGTCCAGTGGTACATCGACGATATCCTTTTTTGCCCTTCATGCCAAGCATTCCTTGGCTTGTATTTCAGCAAGATAATGCCTGCCCGCACACGTCGAGGGCTTCTACTACTTGTCACAACGCGAACGAACATATGTACACTCCTGGAAATGGAGAAAAGAACACATTGACACCGGTGTGTCAGACCCACCATACTTGCTCCGGACACTGCGAGAGGGCTGTAGAAGCAATGATTACATGCACGGCACAGCGGACAAAACAGGAACCGCGGTGTTGGCCGTCGAATGGCGCTAGCTGCGCAGCATTTGTGCACTGCCGCCGTCTGTGACAGCCAGTTTGCCGTGGCATACGGAGCTCCATCGCAGTCTTTAACACTGGTAGCATGCCGCGACAGCGTGGACGTGAACCGTATGTGCAGTTGACGGACTTTGAGCGAGGGAGTATAGTCGGCATGCGGGAGGCCGGGTGGACGTACCGCCGAATTGTTCAACACGTGGGGCGTGAGGTCTCCACAGTACATCGATGTTGTCGCCAGTGGTCGGCGGAAGGTGCACGTGCCCGTCGACCTGGGACCCGACCGCAGCGACGCACGGATGCACGCCAAGACCGTAGGATCCTACGCAGTGCCGTAGGGGACCGCACCGCCACTTCCCAGCAAATTAGGGACACTGTTGCTCCTGGGGTATCGGCGAGGACCATTCGCAACCGTCTCCATGAAGCTGGGCTACGGTCCCGCACACCGTTAGGCCGTCTTCCGCTCACGCCCCAGATCGTGCAGCCCGCCTTCCAGTGGTGTCGCGACAGAAGTGAATGGAGGGACGAATGGAGACGTGTCCTCTTCAGCGATGAGAGTCGCTTCTGCCTTGGTGACAATGATGCTCGTATGCGTGTTTGGCGCCGTGCAGGTGAGCGCCATAATCAGGACTGCATACGACCGAGGCACACAGGGCCAACACCCGGCATCATGGTGTGGGGAGCGATCTACTACACTGGCCGTACACCTCTGGTGATCGTCGAGGGGACACTGAATAGTGCACGGTACATCCAAACCGTCATCGAACCCATCGTTCTACCATTCCTAGACCGACAAGGGAACTTGCTGTTCCAACAGGACAATGCACGTCCGCATGTATCCCGTGCCACCCAACGTGCTCTAGAAGGTGTAAGTCAACTACCCTGGCCAGCAAGATCTCCGGATCTGTCCCCCATTGAGCATGTTTGGGACTGGATGAAGCGTCGTCTCACGCGGTCTGCACGTCCAGCACGAACGCTGGTCCATCTGAGGCGCCAGGTGGAAATGGCATGGCAAGCCGTTCCACAGGACTACATCCAGCATCTCTACGATCGTCTCCATGGGAGAATAGCAGCCTGCATTGCTGCGAAAGGTTGATATACACTGTACTAGTGCCGACATTGTGCATGCTCTGTTGCCTGTGTCTATGTGCCAGTGGTTCTGTCAGTGTGATCATGTGATGTATCTGACCACAGGAATGTGTCAATAAAGTTTCCCCTTCCTGGGACAATGAATTCACGGTGTTCTTATTTCAGTTTCCAGGAGTGTAGCTTCAGTAATACGCAGTTCAAAAGCAGATATGAGAAACCATCTCTTTGTCTTTGTCTTTGTCTTTGTGACCGTGACTAAAACTCACTGAGGAGGATTGTCACGAAAGAGAACAGAATGAAGGCGGCAAATGCCCCTGCACAACTGAATGTTGCACTTGCGTACGCTGTCAGAACGGAAAAGACACGCACAGAGCTCCACAAGCATTGAATTTTGGGGCTCGCTCCAATTCCAAAACCACCTATCAGTGATGCTAATGCCTGTAACAGGAAATCGTGGTGCCGAAGCTATGAGCTGTGGCCTATGGAGCAATGGAAGGATCTCATTTTCGTCGTATTAGTCTTGTTTCACCCTATTTCCAAGTTCTGTCCCATTTTACGCCACAAGGGCGAAGGATGGTGGGGACTCGGTGATTGTCATCAAGTCATAGTCCATGGGGTGCATGGTTACTCATCATGGCAGCATTACCGACAAAGTTCAGGCCACCATTTTGGCTGATCAGATTCATCCCATGCTATGTTTGTTGCCCAACAGTGATGCTGTGTTTCAAGACGAAATGACACCTGTTCACACAGCTCCATCGTCCAGAAGTGGTTTTGTGGTGATGTGCATCGATTTTCGCATGTCTCCTAGCCACCACGGTCACCATCTCTCACTGTTATGGTATAACATCCCATACGTGACGCGTATTTACATATTTACACACTCCGAGACGAGCAGAAGTTGTTTTGAATACCAACGCTCCTTCTTTCCCGTATTACGCACGATAATGTGTTGTGTCTCTGGTTTACTGTATCTTCTGAAACTCCCCGTGTGCGTCGTCTGGGTAAATTACCTCTAGTATCCGTCTTACTGTGAATAAATATAAGGGAACGTTTAAAAGTGAGTAAACGTTTCAAATGCCATGGTGAACTATTCTTGCTTCGGTAAGCAAGGATAAAATGTTGAGTAACTGCAGGACAACGGAATAATCACTGGAAAAACCGATCCTGACAGTAGATTTAGGTTCAAAGGTTGTTATTATCGCATACATTTATTTCGGTGTTATTAGAAATGTGATAAAACAGATGGTCTCCCATCTAGCAGTAATGTGCCATTCACCCAGCCATCTTTGTAAATGCAGACGACGTTGCTAGTCAAAATCTGTAGGGTTAATTTGAGAACGGGGGGATCCACTGTCGATCAGAACCACTCACAGTTTCCCAAGGACTAGATTCCGATGTGCACTTGATGTTCAGATAATGATAGAATGACATATTTTGATAAACTGATAAAATTTTGTAAAGGAAATAGGGTTTTCAAAGCTCACGTACTGTCTTAAGTATATGTCTATTTTGCAGAACCCCTGAAACGTAGGGTACATTGAGTACCAGTGTCGTTTCCTCTTTCTCCTGTTAAATTCGCGAATGGTCCGTGGGAAGAATGAACGCTGCTAAGCCTCCGCGTGGGAACGAACCTCTCTGATTTTATCTTGGTGGTCTTTATGCGAGATATACGTAGGAGGGAGCAACATACTGTGACTTTTCGAGGAACGTACGCCCTGGGAACTTTAACAGTAAACCGCAGCGTAATGCAGAATGCCTCTCTCGCAGCGTCTGCCACTTGAGTTGGGTGCGCCCCTCTGTGACGCTTCCACTGTCCCTAAATGAACCTGTAGCCAAACCAGTTGCTCCTCCTTGGATCTTCTGAATTTCCTCCATCAGTCTCATATGGTACGGATCCCAAACTAACCAGCAATATTCAAGTATCGGTAGAACGAGTATTTTGTAACCTACATCCTTTTTTTGGTGGCCTACATTTTCCGAGGATTGTTCCAATGAATCTCAATCCGGCATCTGCTTTACCCGCGATTGAGGCTGTGAAGTGTATGGGCACTTCTGACACGAATGTTAGTGTTTATGATCCTACTTCTGGTTACCAATTGTAAATGCATATATGGTTTGGGAAACGGGGCGGGTAGTTGTTATATACGCCTCGGGAAGACAGGGTGCAGAAGGTCGGGCGGTCAGTATTAGAGAGTTAGCATCCAGGGCTGCTGTTAAATGACAAATTAGGTACAATAAAGAGGATGTATGTCAATGTACGGTTTACAAGGGGCGCGCCTAGGGTCGAAAGTTACCAGGCTTAGGCCAGTCTAGAAGGTCGAACAATTAATTGATTTGGGCAACGGAAGGGGAAGCGCTTCACGTTGGTAGACGAGCGTGAAAAGCAGAGACAGAGGCTCCGACTTCCAAATAGATGTCTGTTCTGCTTGAGGTCTGGACCACAAGAAAGAGAGAGGCAACTGTGTTCCACACCGCAGCACACTGAAGCGTCCACACACGTGACAGGTATCTCGCGCACGCTACTGGCTAAAACCAAATGGCGTGAATTCGCCAGCAGTTTCAGCAGAGGGCTCAAGGCGTCAGCAGCTTCTACTGGACAGAACTGCCTCAGTTCTGAAAGACAAGCGACTGGTCTCACGTAGGCACGGCGTAAGTTATTCGGGGAGAACACTTGTAAAGATTTGACTGGGCCTTTGAAATAAATTTTTAAACCAATTCCCTATAATATTTCTTGACTGGATGGCACCATGTACAAGGCACTGTGAACCATAAGGCACAGAAACATAGTAGATGTTGGTGATAATCATATTTCTACATCTAAATCTACACGCATACTTGGCAAATCACATTTATGTGACAACATTTACAATAAATCCCTATTATTACAATCCAGCACACCGCGCGGAAAGAACGAACACCAATATTTGTCGGTGAGAGCTCTGGTTTCCCTTATTTTATTATGGTGTCATTTCTCCCTATGTAAGTCGGCGTCAAGAAAATATTTTCACATTTGGAGGAGAAAGTAGATGATTGAAATTTCGTGACAAGATTCTGTTGCAATGAAAATGCCTTTATTTTAATAATGTCCACCCCGAATCTTGTATCATGTCAGTGGCGCTCTCTCTCTCCTGTTTCGCGATAATACAAAACATGCTCCCCTTTTTTGAACTTTCTCGGTGCACTCTGTTAATCATTCCTGGTAAGGATCCCACAACGCGCGGCAGTATTTTAAAAGAGGACGGACAACCGTGGTGTAGGCAGTCTCCTTAGTAGAACTGCTATATTTTGCAAGTGTCCTGCCGATAAAACGCAGTCTTTGGTTACCCTTCCACACAACATTGTCTACGTGTTCCTACCAATTTAAATTTTTAGTAATTGTAAATCCTAGGTATTTAGTTGAATATACGGTCTTTAGATTTGACGGATATATAGTGTAACCGAAGTTTAACGGATTTCTTTTAGCACTCATGTAGATTACTCACACTTTTCGTTATTTAGGGCCAATTGCCAATTTTTGCAAAACAGAGATATTTTTCCTAAATCATTTTGCAATTTGTTTTGATCTTCTGATGACTTTTCTGGTCGATAAACGACAGAGGCATCCGCAAACAACCTAAGACGGCTGCTAAGATTGTCTCCTAAATTGTTTACATAGATAAGGAACACCAGAGGAGCCTATAACACCACCATAGGGAACACCAGAAATCACTTACGTTTTACTCTGTGATTTTTCGTCAGTTGCTGCGAACTGTGACTTCTCTGACAGGAAATCACGAATCCAGTCACATAACTGAGACGACATTACATAAGAACGCAATTTCACAAATCGTGTGAGTAAAGAGCTAAAAATGGCTCTGAGCACTATGGGACTTAACTTCTGAGGTCATCAGTCCCCTAGAACTTAGAACTACTTAAACCTAACTAACCTAAGGACATCACACACATCCATGCTCGAGGCTGGATACGAACCAGCAACCGTAGCGGTCGCGCAATTCCAGACTGCAGCGCCTTGAACCGTTCGGTCACACCGGCCAGCCGAGTAAACAGCTAGTTGTGTTTCATAAGGACGGTGTTTTTTAAATCTATGTTGTCAATGTGTCAATAAACCGTTCTCTTCAAGCTAATTCATAATGTTCGAACACAATCTGTGTTTCAAAATCCTGCTGCATATCGACATTAATGGTGCGGGTCTGTAATTTAGTGGATTACTCCTACTACCTTTCTTGAATAGTGGAGTGACCTCTGCAATTTTCCAGTCTTTTGGTACGGATCTTTCGTCCAGCGAATGGTTGCATATGGTTTTAAGTATAGAGCTATTGTATCAGCGTATTCTGAAAGGAACCTAATTGGTATACTGTCTGGACCGGAATACTTGCTTATGTTAACTGATTCAAATTGCTTCACTAAGCCGAGGATGTCTTCTTCTACATTATTAATGTTGGCAGCCGTTATTGATTCAAATTCTGGAATATTTACTACTTCTTCTTCTTCTTCGGTGAAGGAATTTCGGAAGGCTGTGTTTAGTAGCTCTGCTTTGGCACCACTCTCTTCGATAGTATCTCTAGTGCTATCACGCAGAGCAGTCACTGTTTGTGTTTGCCGCTAGCTTACTTCACATAGGATCAGCGTCTCTTTGGATTTTCTGCCAGGTTTGGAGACAAAATTTTGTTGTGGAAACTATAATATGCATCTTGCACTGAAGTCCGTACTAAATTTCGAACGTCTATAAAAGATCTCCGAACTTGGAGATTTTGCGTGTGTTTAAATTTGGTATTTTTTTTTTTTTTTTTTTTTGTTCTTTCTGCAACAGTGTTCTGACCCGTTTTGTGTACCAAGGAGGATCAGCTCCGTCGTTTGTTAATTGGTATTAATCTCTCGATTGCGGCCTATACTATTTCTTAGAATTGAAGCCACATCTGGTCCATACATATTTCTTAATTTGGAAGGAGTAGAGATTGTACCTCAGGAAGGCGTCAAGTTAATTTTCGTCTGCTTCCTTGAATAGGTATGTTTTTAGTTGTTTGTTTTTTTTAAGTATTTGATCAAACTCGCTATGAGAATTATGTGTTCACTAATCCTGTATCCGTTTCGATTTTGTAGGCGTACTACCAGTGTTTGAATTGTTTATTGACCGAGTATCAACACCCTACATTTCCTACAAATAAATACAATGTGTCCATTTCACATTAAGAAATTTTAATTAACATTTATTATTATTATTATCTTCTTTCCTTTCTCAGACCTTAGATCTGGTTAAAAATAGAAAGTGACGCGGACCTTGATCAAGCGTGACTTCCTTTTATCTGTACGGTATATGTTACATTGATTTTGGAACTTTCGGGTAATTGAACATGTATCAACAATTACAGATTTCTGTAGTTGTATATATAGGTTTGGCTGTAGCTGTATTGCGTTGATGTACTGGTGGATATTGTGTGGTATGACTCCTGTAGTTGATAGTATAATTGGTGTAATGTCAACTTTATCCTGATGTCACATGTCCTTGACTTCCTCAGCCAGTTGGATGTATTTTTCAAATTTTCCTCCCGTTTTCTTCTGTATATTTGTTGTATTGGGTATGGATATTTCGATTAGTTGTGTTGATTTCTTATTTTTATTGGAGAGTATGATGTCAGGTTTGTTATGTGGTGGTGTTTTATCTGTTATAATGGTTCTGTTCCAGTATAATTTGTATTCATCATTCTCCAGCATATTTTGTGGCGCATACTTGTATGTGGGAAGGTGTTGTTTTATTAGTTTATGTTGTATGGCAAGTTGTTGATGTATTATTTTTGCTACATTGTCATGTCTTCTGGTGTATTCTGTATTTGCTAGAATTGTACATCCGCTTGTGATGTGATCTACTGTTTCTATTTGTTGTTTGCAAAGTCTGCATTTATCTGTTGTGGTATTGGGCTCTTTAATAATATGCTTGCTGTAATATCTGGTGTTTATTGTTTGATCCTGTATTGCAATCATGAATCCTTCTGTCTCACTGTATATATTGCCTTTTCTTAGCCATGTGTTAGATGCGCCTTGATCTATGTGTGGCTGTGTTAGATGATACGGGTGCTTGCCATGTAGTGTTTTCTTTTTCCAATTTATTCTCTTCGTATCTGTTGATGTTATGTGATCTAAAGGGTTGCAGAAGTGGTTATGAAATTGCAATGGTGTAGCCGATGTATTTATATGAGTGATTGCTTTGTGTATTTTGCTATATTCTGCTCGTTCTATAAAGAATTTTCTTAAATTGTCAACCTGTCCATAATGTAGGTTTCCTTTTTGCTTACTGTGAATTTTTCTGTTGCTGAATGTATGTGATGTATTCTATATTTGTGGCATTGTAATCGTGTAAGTGTATTGAGTGCTTCTAGGTCTGTGTTACTCCATTTCACTACTCCAAATGAGTAGGTCAATATTGGTATAGCGTAAGTATTTGTAGCATTTGTCTTGTTTCTTGGTGTCAGTTCTGTTTTCAGTATTTTTGTTAGCCTTTGTCTATATTTTTCTTTTAGTTCTTCTTTAATATTTGTATTATCTATTCCTATTTTTTGTCTGTATCCCAGATATTTATAGCCATCTGTTTTTTCCATTGCCTCTATTGAGTGGCTGTGGTTATCCAGTATGTAATCTTCTTGTTTAGTGTGTTTTGCCTTGACTATGCTGTTTTTTTACATTTGTCTGTTCCAAAAGCCATATTTATATCATTGCTGAATACTTCTGTTATCTTTAGTAATTGGTTGAGTTGTTGATTGGTTGCTGCCAGTAGTTTTAGATCATCCATGTATAGCAAATGTGTGATTTTGTGTGGGTATGTTCCAGTAATATTGTATCCATAATTTCTATTATTTAGCATGTTGGACAGTGGGTTCAGAGCAAGGAAGAACCAGAAAGGACTTAATGAGTTTTCTTGGTATATTCCAAGCTTAATCTGTATTGGCTGTGATGTGATATTATTTGAATTTATTTGGATATCAAGTGTGGTTTTCCAATTTTTCATTACTATGTTTAATAACTGTATCAGTTTAGGATCTACTTTGTATATTTCCAATATCTGTAGCAACTATGAGTGGGGCACACTATCAAAAGCTTTTTGGTAATCAATGTATGCATGTTGTTGCGACCTTTGTTTAGTTTTTGGTTGATATGTCACCTCTGCATCTATTATCAGTTGCTCTTTACATCCTCATGCTCCTTTGCAGTAGCCTTTTTGTTCTTCATTTATAATTTTGTTCTGTCTTGTATGTGTCATTAATTTCTGTGTAATGACTGAAGTTATTATTTTGTGTATTGTTGGTAGGCATGTTATGGGCCGATGTTTTGCTGGGTTTGCTGTGTCTGCTTGATCTTTAGGTTTCAGATAAGTTACTCCTTCTGTAAGTGTATCAGGAACTGTGTATGGGTCTGCAATGTAACTGTTAAATAATTTAATTAGATGTGAATGTATTGAGGTGTACTTCTTTACCCAGAAATTTGATATTTTATCACTTCCAGAGGCTTTCCAATTGTGCGTAGAGTTAATTGATCGGGTGACATCATGTTGCAAAATTATACTTCAGGCATTTGTGGTATCATCTTGTATGTGTCTGTTTCTGCTTCTATGCACCGTGCATGCCTCTTATGTTGTACCGGGTTTGACCATTTATTGCTCCAGAATGTGTTCCATGTCTGTTATGTTTGGTGGGTTGTCTATTTTAAAGTGTGTGTTATCTATTGTCTGAAAAAACTTCTTTCGGTTTGTGCTGAATGTTTGGTTTTGTTTCCTTCTATTTTCACTTTTTCTCTATCTTCTAAGTCGTTTGGCCAATGCTTGTAATTTCCGCTTCTTTTCATCTAATTGCTCTATCGCTTCTAGTTGTGAGATTTTACCTAACCTTTTTAGTTTTTTGTCTGATATTTCATTTCTTATAAATTGTGTTAGCTGTCCGATGTCTTTTCTCAGTTTTTCTATTCTGATCTATAGCCTGTGTTGCCATGCTGCTTTTGTGGGTTTCTTCTGTGTGTTGGTTGGTTCTGATCTCTCCCTAGCGTGTATATTTAGTGTAGTGAGTGGTCCTACATAAACCAGTAGTTGTATTTCTTCCATAGTTGTATTTTAATTTATTTTGTTGTGTATGATTGTGTTGATAGTTGTTATTGTTGTTTCAACTTGTGGGTTATTTGGTGGTCTATGTAAGAATGGTCTAATGTCTGTATTTGTGTCTTTGTATTCTATATATGTCAACTGAAAATGTTCTTCTATATCTAACATGTTTGTCACTTCATGTTTTATTTGTGCTTGTTCTGGTGACTGTCTTAAGATTTCGTTTTCCTCTGATTGTTTAATTGATGTGTGTTCTTTGTTTCTTTCCTCTGGGATGTTTGAGTCCATTACTGTATTTTCTTCTTCTTCTGATTGCACATTCTTTTGTTCTAGTATTTGTTGTACCTGTTATTTGATGTTTTCTAATTCTGACTGGGGTATCCTGTTATTTTTGATTATTAAAGGATCTGAACAACTAGTCGTTGTACTGTTAAAAATTTTAATTCTGGGTATCTGGTAATAAATGTCGTGTATACTTGTGATCTGTATCCAGTTGTGTTGGTTCCTAGGCTTCTTGCTTGGTAATAACAGAACATGAGGTGTCGGTTAACTTCATCTGACCATCTCATCCTCTGCCTTTGTTTTCCTTCTAGAGTGGTTGCAGGAAGCATATCCTGCAAAACACCTCTATTTGGATTTATATCATTTGCCGTGTGGCAGTGTCGTTACCATTGTGGGCGGGCATAGGGCTCAAGCGTCGTCCCCGACCATGAAAGCGCTTGTCCGAGGCTTCATTAGTTCTGTCCTGAACCAACTAATCACACTAAAAGGGGGGGGGGGGGTTAGCCCTATTAGTGGTTTGTTATTTTCGTCGCCTTTTACGACTGAGAGAACATACAGGAGGCCTATTCTTTTCCCGAGCCTCCATGGGGTTTATTATTATTATTATTATTATTATTATTATTATTATTAATTGTCATAAAAATTCTAGACAGTGGAGTCTCGATAGTGTCTGTCTGACTGTTGTGCAGTTTGCAATTAGTGTTAAACTAGAATCAGAATATAAATAATAGTTACTAAATGCACCACTCGCACATTTACGACTTACCCCAACTCGTCTTCATGGTACCTGTCATCATCATTTGCATTAAGCTCTTTTTCTGCCGTTAGGTTCACATGAAACTGTTTGAGCACCTTACGCATGAAAGTCTTCATGTTTCAAGGTTGATATTAGTCTTTCGCAAAAGTATTTGAGCACTAGATTTTGCAAGCCAGCTAGAAACTGTGGGGAAATAATAAGTTGCAGTCTCCCTCGATGTGACTTTACGAAAATGGTGGCCTCCCACCACTCTAGTGAACAATGTGCTACTTTAAACAACAGTTGACGTCAACCCGTTGGAAACTTCATCTTTGTAAAATTTCTGAAATGTACATCATTACCACGAAAATAAAGTTTTGGTTTGATCGTGACGTCAGTAACACTCTTAAAGGCTATGAAATCCTCGGCGTCGATATTGCAAAAAGGTTCAAATGGCTCTGAGCACTATGTGACTTAACATCTTAGGTCATCAGTCCCCTAGAACTTAGAACTGCTTAAACCTAACTAACCTAAGAACATCACACAGCACCCAGCCATCACGAGGCAGAGAAAATCCCTGAGCCCGGCGGGAATCGAACCCGGGCGTGGGAAGCGAGAACGCTACCGCACGACCACGAGAGGCGGGCGTCGAGATTGCAGACAGGAATGATAAAACCATTGAATGTGAGGCTATGATGGAACATTCCTTCAAAGACGTCCAGCTTTTATGAAGAGATTGTTGCAACCAAGACTTCCTACAGCATCGAACATTTGTGCTTAGGGCATTTATGGAAGTGAACACCAGAGAAAGCGGTGTTACTGCTTTTCCCAAATGTTGATATGTATGGTGTAGAGGCAGAGCATTCGTGTACAGTAATCTTTACTCTGAAAGCTATTGGAGGGATTAAAAAAAGGCTTCGAACGGTAGTCATCTTTTTTGATTTAACTGGGGCGTTTGATTGTGTTGATCAGAAAATATTTCTCCAGATAATGGACCATTGTGGGATACGGGGAGTATCCTACGATTGGTTCACCTCTTACTTTAATAACAGACAGGGAAAGGTCATTCTACACATTGTTGAGAAGGGCTAGCATGTTGGGTCTAAGTTGGACAAGGTCAAATTTGGTGCGCCCCAGGGATCACCGCTGGGGCCTCTTACGTTCCTTATTTATATAAATGATGTAAGCTCTAGTATTACAGGTGATTGTAAAAATATTCCTGTTTGCTGATGACGCTAACAGTACACTACCAGCCACAAACGAGAGGATTGTCATGGCACTGCCTCCAGCAAACATTCATGGTCCGTAGATGATCTGATAAAGGGATCGAAACCGGTCACCATTAAAAAAGTTAAGCGATCAAGACTGCTTCCAGTTTATTTTTAAACCAATAAAGCTAGTTTACCGGAAGATCAACAGGTCACAGAAACATACATACATGCTACAATCTCAGAAACGAGTACAGTGTGCTTTAAGCCCTTATTCTTCTCAGTGTCTCAACTGCATGGGGTCGTTCCACTTCAAATCACTCCGTACTCATCTTTAAAGATTTTTATGGAAGTAACTGTTTTCAGTAATTCAAGCATCAAGCATCAAACTTAATTTGAGGAAAAAATTTCTCAGAATGAACATTTGCAGCACATAATTGTACAGTAGTGAATCATGGAATGTGGGAAAATGGAAACAAAAGAGAACAGAAGTGTATTATATATCTTGCTAGTGTTGCATGCCAACCTCGTTTAGAGCGCAGAAATGGGTATACTTTTCCAACCTTGTATAGGGCAGTAAAAGGGGTAACATTTTCAAAGTCCTAGACAGAAGCTATCTAACTACATTACAGCACTGTCCACACTATGCAGCAACAACGAAAACATTTCGCCGCTGAGACTGGGTTAGAGCAAACCCTATGCAGTCATGATGAATGACGTCGGGTAAACTTTAGCCTCTACTTCGCTCCATAAGCAGTTTAGCTCGTAAGGCAGTCGGTCAAAGGTGTTGATGGCATACGTGACGTTCCCACTCGATTCCCTGATTGCAGCAAAGTGACGTCTGGCCCAAGTATGTTGTTGATTTCCTGTACGCTACATACAACAGCCGCTACCGGGAGAGATGGCTACCTCACCATTATCACCAATCGCAGATTTCAATAGCACAGTATGTCTCTGTCGCAGATCAGGAGAAGGTTATAACATTAGCCTGTCGTGAGACAAACTAACGTTACCCTCAAAGAGGATTTATAATTTTGATCGTGCGTGTAATTCTAACGCCTGCCACAGTGGCCGAGCTGTTCTAGGCCCTACAGTCTGGAACCGCACGACCGCTGAGGCCGCAGGTTCGAATCCTGCCTCGGGCATGGATGTGTGTGACGTCCTTAGGTTAGTTAGGTTTAAGAAGTTCTAAGTTCTAGGCGACTGATGACCTCAGATGTTAAGTCCCATAGTGCTCATAGCCACTTTTTTTGTAAGTTTAACGGATAAAGGTATAGGACAGTAATTTTGAACAGGGTGATTTTAACAGAAAAAGTAAACAGGCTTTAAACTTTGGGGGTTTAATTTCGTATACGAATGAAAAAATGAACGGTCACCAATCCAATCAGGTACATGAATTTGGGATTATATGTTTAAGAAAATTAAACATTAGTTATTGAAGTTACGTTCATTAATACTTCCCTTTGCATAGTACAAAAGATACAAACGGGCACGGTGCACTCTGAACTGTGTGTAGCAACAGTCATAAATACTCGACGTACTAGTAATCGCAGAAAGCAAAATTTGTACTATACTCACACTAAGGAGAGCTACACTCAAGATTGTTACGTGGATCAATACTGAAATGTTCCTGCAAGAAGTGGAGAACTAAATTTGGGCAGGAGGGGGTTCTGACTTTACAGAATGGTTCAAACGGCTCTGAGCACTATGGAACTTAACACCTGAGGTTATCAGTCCCCAAGAATTACAACTACTAACACCTAACTAACCTACAGACATCACATACATCCATGCCAGAGGTAGGATTCGAACCTGCGACCGTAGCAGCAGCGTAGTTCCGGACTGAAGTGCCTAGAACCGCTCGGCCACAGCGGCCGGCGTCCTGACTTAACTGGCATGTAAGCATCACAAATAAAAAAATAATACCACAATAACACTGTTTATACACCCACTTATAGAAATGTATCAGATTTCTTTAGTAGCAATAATATTTCAATTACCTTTCTAATATGAAAAGAATATGGTGGGGACCTATAAACTGATACTATATCACTAGTCAAACTCTACGATTATTTCACTAGCAAATTTCAATTCGACTAAATCTAATTCGTAGATTAATTTGGAATAGTTTATGTATTTACTTTTCATGGCAAATTAATCAGAAATGAGCTCAATTAACTTCTAATATTCGTTCAAGGTCGTAACCAAAGCTAAATCAAGTTTCAAATGAGTGTAACATATTTGTCGTATTTCATCACATGTGAAGTAGGTATGTTAAATAATAACATTTACACAGTTTGGCACTGAAATTTTTCAAAGCGATACTTTGCAATAAGTTGAGAATATTTTCGTAAAATTCTAACTAGCATCACTTTTAATAACATTTGCACATCTGACAAACATAAATAAACAATAATAGTGCGTTTGAAACAGGATACTCGGTTTTATAAACACTTAGAAGAGAATCCTGCATAGGTTCATGTCAGGATAGGAGACATGGTTCTAAACACAGGTTTATAGCACTTGGAATGTTTTTAAAATCACTCACACAAATTAACTGGTCCATGTTCTGATGCATATCTGTATGCATGAAGTTGGTGGAGCAGTAACGAAGTAGTGGTGGCAAGCGACGTGGCGGCTAACTGTACTCAAGGTTCTTGATGTTTGAATTTTCACATCAACGTTTTCTAGGCGACAGATTTTTAACGTGTTAGAGCCATTCCTTATTACCGAGAGTACACGCAACAGCAAAATCCACACCCGAGGCAAAGTTCCTTGCAAAGCGGCTTCCAGTTGCCTCCGTTGGCGCCGTCGATTTGTACCGTGTTACGGTTAACCAGTGACTGCGTACCGTTCCCACTCAGTAGTCGCCTAGTTTGACCGCCACAACCAGATTTTACATCGCGCCGAGCCACTTCCGTTACGGAGGGACTTCCCTACATCTTTTACATTTTGCATTACAGGTGCTCTAAGCATGAACCAGCTTCCAATACAGAATGTTTTTCTTCTAAACATACACACATTATATAATTTCATTATTTTAAATATTATTTAGATTGTTGTATATATACATTACAATACTCTAAGCAAGGAAGGGAAGGCAGAAAGGTGGCAGGAGTATATAGAGGGTTTATACATGGGCGACGTACTTGAGGACAATGTGATGGAAATGGAAGAGGATGTAGATGACGAACTTGGAGATAAGATACTGCGTGAAGAGTTTGATCGGGCACTGAAAGACCTGAGTCGAAACAAGGCCCCCGGAGTAAACAACATTCCATTGGAACCACTGACAGCCTTGGGAGAGCCAGTCATGACAAAACTCTATCATCTGGTGAGTAAGATGTATGAGACAGGCGAAATACCCTCAGACTTAAGGAAGAATATAATAATTCCAATCCCAAAGAAAGCAGGTGAGGACAGATGTGAAAACTACCAAACTATCAGTTTAATAAGTGACAGCTGCAAAATACTAACGCGAATTCTTTACAGACGAATGGAAAAACTGGTAGAAGCGGACCTCGGGGAAGATCAGTTTGGATTCCGTAGAAATGTCGGAACACGTGAGGCAATACTAACCTTACGACGTATCTCAGAAGATAGATTAAGAAAAGGCAAACCTACGTTCCTAGCATTTGTAGACTTACAGAAAGCTTTTGACAATGTTAACTGGAGTACTCTCTTACAAATTCTGAAGGTGGCAGGGGTAATACGGAAACCAGATGGCAGTTATAAGAGCCGAGGGGCATGAAAGGGAAGCAGTGGTTGGGAAGGGAGTGAGACAGGTTTGTAGCCTCTCCCCGATGTTATTCAATCTGTATATTGAACAAGCAGTAAAGGAAACAAAAGAAAAATTCGGAGTAGGTATTAAAATTCATGGAGAAGAAATAAAAACTTTCAGGTTCGCCGATGACATTGTAACTCTGTCAGAGACAGCAAAGGACTTGGAAGAGCAGTTTAACGGAATGGAGAGTGTCTTGAAAGGAGGATATAAGATGAACATCAACAAAAGCAAAACGAGGATAATGGAATGCAGTCAAATTAAATCGGGTGATGCCGAGGAATTATATTAGGAAATGAGACACTTAAAGTAGTAAAGGTGTTTTGCTATTTAGGGAGTAAAATAACTGATGATGGTCGAAGTAGAGAGGATATAAAATGGAGACTGGCAATGGCAAGGAAATCGTTTCTGAAGAAGAGAAATTTGTTAACATCGAGTATAGATTTAAGTGTCAGGAAGTCATTTCTGAAAGTATTTGTATGGAGTGTAGCCTTGTATGGAAGTGAAACATGGACGATGTAGAGTTTGGACAAGAAGAGAAATGAAGCTTTCGAAATGTGGTGCTACAGAAGAATGCTGAAGATTAGATGGGTAGATCACATAACTAATGAGGAGGTATTGAATAGAATTGGGGAGAAGAGGAGTTTGTGGCACAACTTGACAAAAAGAAGGGACCGGTTGGTAGGACATGTTTTGAGGCATCAAGGGATCACAAATTTATCATTGGAGGGCAGCGTGGAGGGTAAAAATCGTAGAGTGAGACCAAGAGATGAATACACCAAGCAGATTCAGAAGGATGCAGGTTGCGGTAGGTACTGGGAGATGAAGAAGCTTGCACGGGATAGAGTAGCATGGAGAGCTGCATCAAACCAGTCTCAGGACTGAAGACCACAACAGCAACAACTTCAAATTTCCTGTCACAAATCAGTCACTTTAATCAAGAAAGAAAACACACATCGCTATTACAGATACAAATCTACTTCTAATCAATGTACGTGTTATAAGGTCTTTCCTTCCCTCCGGAATCAGGACACCAGCGTTCCGGGGCACTGGATAGGACCTACCTGGAGGGCAGCTCAATATCGTCGAACCTCACGGCTACACGGCAACCGTCACCGCGGTACAACAGATGAAAAAGAAGGGTGGTGAGCTGGCGGACACAAAGCACTTCCCAAGTCGGCGTGTAAGTTCAATACATATGCCGACGTCACTCACTGCCGCGGAGTCGCGGTACAGCCTGCGCGGGGCCACCGCAAGCGGCGAACCGCCAGTGCGGCAGCCGGCTGGAACGAAGTGTGTGGTGTCAACTGCCTCGAGAGGGCTGAACGCCACCTGCGACGCGATTCCTCAGCGGGCACTGACAGACGATGCCATCCGCGAGTCAAGGCGTCACCTACATTTTTATGGAAATAAGTAAGTAATTCTGAATTTCATTTCACTGCGCCTACCGGCGACCATAGGTCACTACCATCCTTTCGAGGAACACTGGAAAGGAGTTAATTGGGAGAGTGCTTCCTGACACAGAACCAACTCCACTTAGGTCACTTGCACTACAGAGGAATGCTCAAAATTAGGTGGACTGGGAAGTTTAGGAATGAGGACGTTGTCCACAAAATCTTCGGGGAAAGAAAAATATGGAAAACACTGACACGAAGAAGGGAGAGGAAGACAGGACATGTGTTGAGTCATCAAGGAAAAAACTGTATCGTAATGGAAGGAGCTGTAGAGGGTAAGCATGTAAGTAGGCTGCTTAGGTTTTTTTATTCGTAACGCCACGTAGCGCTCTGTATGATAATCACTGGCTGTGCCTTGTGCAGTCTGTGAACTGATATATATATATTATGACTATAAAGGTAAATACATTGTTTGTTCTCTATTAAAATCTTTCATTTGCTAACTGTGCCTATCAGTAGTTAGTGACTTCCGTAGTTTGAATCTTTTAGTTAGCTGGCAGAAGTGGCGCTCGCTGTATTGCAGTAGTTCGAGTAACGAAGATTTTTGTGAGGTAAGTGATTTGTGAAACATATAGGTTAATGTAGTCAGGGCCATTCTCTTGTAGGGATTATTGAAAGTCAGATTGCGTTGCGCTAAAAAATATTGTGTGTCAGTTTAAGCACAGTCTTGTATAATTTATCTAAGGGGACGTTTCAAGCACACCAGGGGAACACAGAGATTGGAATACGTCCAACAGATTTGAACTTAATTACAAAAGTGTCTACATCGCCAAGGCACATTTATTACGAGGTGACTAGTTTCGGTCATCACACTATTATCTTCAAATACTTAAAACCATATCGATGGACAATGGCTGTACTGAAGCAGGAACTATAATTATATTATACTGATTATAATCAACTGGCCTGCTAGCTATCGTTATTTAGCGATTCCTGCTCCCTGTACAAGTAATTGAGAATATCGGCCGGACGTGCTACTCAGATATGAGAGGTCTGCACTGCAATTCATGGCAGGGCTCATTAAACAAGTCATAAGGGTGTGGCTCATGGCCCTCCCATACCCAAAACGAAGAGAGCAAATCTGTGTTGCGCTTTGCTACCCATTTCGCCTCTTGTATCTCAGGGAAATCTCGATTTTTCAGTGTTGTTATGTGTCTGAACTGAGTACTCTCATTATAACATTTGCTTCCAGTTTTCCGTCGTAGCCATACTGGGGAAGATGTACATGGAGTTAAGAAAACAGTTTCAGAAATTGTCACCTTCAGGTTTTTCAACGTATGATACACAATTTTGCCAAGAAAAAATTTTAAACGCAACAGATTCGTGAAAATTACAATAGTTTTCTACTGGCAGAGCTACTTACAATGTTTACGGTCGCAGAACAAAAAGAAAAGACGGTAGGAGATAAAAATAGTGAATTGTATTTTATGCGGCTGAAGTAACCTAGGTCTTAAATCAATTTAAAATTTTGCAGCCCTTGTTTCTGTGGAGGCATGAGGATCGTTCGTTTCATTTCTAGTGTTGATGAAAATAATGTCCTATAAAATCACACATTAATTTGCAGCCACACTGTATTCCTAGTTATTAACTCGTCAATCGGCTTCTTGTGACTTTTACAGCTCGCCGTTATTACGTCGGCTAAAAGCTGACTGGAAACTATCCGTCGATTTCTGGAGGACTTGAAATCGCAATCTTACACACACATATTCAAGAGCATCTAATACAAAATAACAGGACCTGAAAGCAATGTCCTATGTTTTCAACAAGTAAATATTTAAACTGTGTGTGAATGCAGTTGTAAAAAAAATCGAAACGCTGTTCTGAATTAGTATCACAAATGAGCCCTTCAATTTTACTGCACATTCAGTATGTAAATTACCACTTGTGGCAAATTATCAGTGATTAGAATATATTACTCTGTATATTGCCTGAATATTACCATTTGCGTGGCCTAACGAAGCTGAAATAACATCATTAAAAATCCCATCACGCCCCACCTTTCGTACGTAGATACATGTCATACGGATTCGGGGTGACACGTGTAGGCTCAGAGAGCAGAATAGTAAACTACGAAAAAATATACAAGTTAACTGAAGCTGGGTGCAGATTTTAAGAGGTAAGAAGAAGCAATACAAAAGTCTCTAATACTACGTAACCACTTAGGAATCTGCCAAATCTGCAGGGTAGTAGTTACAAAAATACTTATTTTAAATAAGAGGGTATTTTATGGGTTTTAGACCCTGCATGTTTCCCTTAAAATGAATGTGTGGCAATGTATAATTGCTACAGCGTTTGATTGAGTCAGGATTGCGAGAAATTAAGAAAAACAGGGCTGATAAGCACTGAGATCAGATATAGCTAGGAGTATTGTTGGGTGCTTAGAGTGAAAGAGGTAATCGTTATTATAATTTAAATGAAATAAATGTGAGTGGTATATGTAACCGCCGACGGCCTTACAACAGTGGTAACACCGTTTCTCGTCAGATCACTTAAGTTAGGCGCCCTGTCCATGTCTGCCGAGCGCTGTTGGCAAACGGGATGCACTCAGCACTGGTGAGATCAATTTAGGAGCTACTCCACTGAGAAGTAGCGTCTTCGGTCACGAAAACGTGGCAGCAGCTGGCAGGAAGGTATGCTGACCACGTGACTCTCTACAAGCGTATCCAGTGACGTCTATGATTTAAAGTACAAGGTTCTGTCTAACGTGAGCTAGGCGTCACGTTAGACAGAAACTCGTCATTTAAATCACACCATACAAAAGCAGCTGCCAAGGTGAGAAGAAGAAACAACCTCATCCATAAACTCTGCGAAACCACCTGAGGATCAACTGCAACAACTCTGAGGACCAAAATGAGATTTTCACTCTGCAGCGGAGTGTGCGCTGATATGGAACTTCTTGGCAGATTAAAACTGTATGCCCGACCGAGACTCGAACTCAGGAGCTTTGCCTTTCGCGGGCAAGTGCTCTACCATCTGAGCTACCGAAGCACTACTCACGCCCGGTCCTCACAGCTTTACTTCTGCCAGTGTCTCGTCTCCTACCTTCCAAACTTTAAGAAGCGCTCCTGCGAACCTTGCAGAACTAGCACTTCTGAAAGAAAGGACACTGCAGAGACATGGCTTAGCCACAGCCTGGGGGATGTTTCGTATCAGCGCACACTCCGGTGCAGAGTGAAAATCTCATTCTGAAAACATCCCCCAGGCTGTGGCTAAGCCATGTCTCTGCAGTATCCTTTCTTTCAGGAGTGCTAGTTCTGCAAGGTTCGCAGAAGAGCTTCTGTAAAGTTTGGAAGGTAGGAGACGAGATACTGGTAGAAGTAAAGCTGTGTGTACCTGGCGTGAGTCGTGCTTCGGTAGCTCAGATGGTAGAGCACTTGCTCGCGAAAGGCAAAGTTCCCGAGTTCGAGTCTCGATCGGGCACATAGTTTTAATCGGTCAGGAAGTTTCAAATCTGAGGACGTCTGCACTGAACATGGTGTACTCTGTGGCGGAGTACTGTCCACAGGTATGGCTAAACAGTTGTCATGTGAGAAAAATCGATGTCAAGCTTAGCAACACCATGCACAATATTTCAGGAACCGTTACGTCTACCCCTAACATATGGCTACCTGTCCTGAGTCATGTACCACCCCCAAAAATACGACGAGAAAAAGCCTTGGCCAGGGAATACAATAAGATCGAAGCAAACCCTGAAGTGCCGGTACACATCGATGTACCTCAGTACCAAAGGGCTTCGTTCAAGACACCCTTCTCTTGCTCTCAACAGCCTCACTGGGTCTGACATCAACTTTTGGAGAAGAGAATGGCTCCAGCAAGCCCCAACAACTTGCCACCTAATGCCTTGTTCCTGGGTTTGATCAGCCCCGCAAGATCTGATCAACTCTGAACCGATTAAGAACTGGGAATGGAAGACGTGCTGACTCGCTCTTCAAGCACAATTCCTCGCGGCATCCCAAAAATCCATCGAATATCTACAAGGACTAGATGTTTGCCTACGAATATATGTAATGTTATATAGTGTAAAATAACGTGATCGAATACTGAATTGTACTTAAATACCATACAATAAATAAAATATCGGCTGAAGATGAAATGGCGGTCGGGTGTCACCGTTGGGCCTTCGACACCTGTTCGGTCTGACAGTTTTTTTAAAAGCATAGGTAAGAAGACCAATGGAAGCTGAATGAACAAGGAATTTCGTTTCCGGGTTTCAAATGATGAGAAAAACAGGCCGACTTAACGGTATGTGAGTAGATTACTTTGGAAAACAAGCACGATCAACGTGAAAGAAAATAGTCCTTCAGAAAGGGAGCCTACGCAAGAAACGGAGGCAATAAGGAAACAGCAGTAGGAGAAAAATTAGGGAAAATCAGAATATGGTGAGACGAGAACATAATTTGTGTTGTGAACAATATGTGAAGTTTAAGAATGTGACTATCAAATGATTAATGATAATTATCTGTGTAAAGAGGCAGTCGGTCATACGATGATGATGAGTTGGGTTGAGGGAGCGCTCGACATCACGGTCATCAACGCCCTGGCGAAAAATCAACATGAAATCTCATGTGTGGGGACGAAGACTGTCCCCACATGCACAGCAGTTTATAACATACTAAAGGCTGCCGCCCTTCCCCACCAGTTTAGGGATGAGGCCTGATAGCTCACAAAATTTCACTCCTCTTGTAACACTGGTATCGGTATCTGCGAGGGTGGTGAGCAGATCTCCAGTGAGACCAAGGGCTGCCCTATTATGAGTATACAGGACTCACGTAGCCACAACGTGCTGAACTGAAAGCATCACGCCACAAACTCCACAGAAAGGTGGATGCTCCCGCCGGAGGAGGAAGTTTTGTGTGAAAGGGCTGTGCCCGATGCGTAGTCTGGTAAGCAAAACCTTCTTCCAGCAGCGAGGCTGCCACGAAGTCCGCCAAGCTTTTGTTGTCGGTTTTAGCGACCGCAGTTTGTTGTCCGACACCTGCAACCATTCAGTCTCCCACTGACGCATGATGCACCAGTCAGAGAATAATGGCGTGCAACGGGATGGGACATTGATTGACAGCACCATCCCAAGATGGTTCCTTGTCAGCCGTGTCGTTACCCTGTATCCCAACGTGACCAGGTACCTAGCAAAAGATCACCTCCTTGCCACGGTGTTGGAGCCGCTGTAAGCAGTCACGGATGAGCTGAATCAACGGGTCTACAGGACACATTTGGTGAAGCGCTTGCAGTGCACTAAGAGAGTCGGAACAGACAAGAAAACTAATACGGTGATGTCTGTGAACCCTCTCCAGTGCCAGCTGAACAGCGAAACCCACTTCCTTGGAAGCAGTTCTCCAGAATTTATACCAAGATGGGAAATGAGTGAAGTAGCAGATGTGTACAAGCGAAACATGGAACTGCAGAAATGTATTTAATGAACTGGAACGTAGCCTAAAATGAGATGTCATCCTATTAATCCGATCTGTTAGTACGTTCAGGATAAGGGCAATTAATGAGTAACTGTACCCGTAGATAACATACCGGTAATTATGTGTGATCACAAAGGTCAATGGTACGTTAGTCTGAGACAGCAAACTCTCATCAAATGTCCTGTTAGCTTGCTAGAAAACGACAGTGTATTTCATCGACGTCAAGGCAGTGAATGAGTTCGGACGATGCGGACTCAAACTGAAGTTTTGGTTACAAAATTCGTCGGAGTTGAACCTCATCGGAAACACCTGGGACGCTAACGGTCACCTGTTCAGTCCCAACTAGCCACCAGTCCGTAATCTGCGGGAACTTCGTGAGATGAAGATGCACGTCTGGGATCAGATACTTCGGAAAACCTAGCAAGGACTTGTCGAGTCAATGTTCCCATTATGTCTTGTCTCCTCACAGCATATGACGGTAATGAGGAAATAACTAATTACTGAGATAGGTGAAATAACTGTGTGATCACAAACAAAGCTGAAAGTGTATCTAAAGCAATCGCGAGCTGTTCGGAACCGCGCTGCTGCAACAGTCTCAGGTTCGAATCCTGCCTCGGTCATGGATATGTGTGATGTCCTTAGGTTAGTTAGGTTTAAGTAGTTCTCAGTCTAGGGGACTGATGACCTCAGATGTCAATTCCCATTGTGCTTACAGCCATTTCAACCATTTTTGAAATCGCGAGCTAGAGAACGAAGAGAATGGGAAACATAGCTTCTGGACAAAAATATCGAAGCACTGCGAGAAATCTTTGTTAGCACATTAATGCAAATGCTGCCCAAGACTGCAGGTGCCGCTGTTACATTTGACCACGAACGGTTGATACACTCATCAGCCAGAACATTATGACCACCCACCTGCTTTCGATATAAATCCGTCCAAGCCATAACAGTGTCACTTAGCGAGGAATAATTGTTAGACACACGCACGGTTCTGAAATGGTTCAAATGGATCTAGGCACTATGCGACTTAACATTTGAGGTCATCAGTCCGCTGAACTTAGAACTACTGAAACCTAACTGCCGAGGCAGGATTCGAACCTGTGACCGTAGCAGCAGCGCGGTTCCGGACTGAAGCGCCTAGAACCGCTGGGTCACAGCAGGCCAGCACGCACGGTGCATGAAGTATCAGTGAGCGTGGTGTCCCTGTGTAGAATGAGTTTGACCGAGGGCAGAATGTGATGGCCCAGAGAGAAGGCTTGTCGGGTCTTCGAGGAGTGCTGTGGTCTACACCGCATGGCGAAGTAAAGGTGAAACAACGTCCAGATGTGGGGTTGGGCGGATAACCCTTATTACACATGTCGGACATCGTAGGCTGGGCAGACTGGTTAAATAGGACAGACGGCGAACTGTGGCGGAAATAACAACAGACTTTAGTGGTGGGCACGGGGTCCCAGGTTCGATTTCCGGATGGGTGAGGGATTTTCACCTGCCTCGACCGGGTGTTTGTGTTGTCCTCATCGTTTCATCATCATTCATGAAAGTGGCGAGATTGGACTGAGCAGAGGTTGGGAATTTGTACGGGCGCTGATAACTGCGCAGTTCAGCGCCCCACAAACTAAAAATCATCATCAGTTAATGATGGGCAGAGTACAAGTCTGTATGAACACAAAGTGTACCAAACACTGCTAATGATAGGCTTCCGCGCCCGGTGACCCATGCATGTGCCAATTTTAACACCACGACATCTGCAGCTACGAGTGAAATGGGAACGTGATCATCGTGAATGGACGTTGGCGCAGTGGCAGAGTGTTGCATGGTCTAATGAATCTCGATACCTTCTTCATGACGGTGATGGGAGAGCAGGAATCCGTAGTCATCTAGGGGAACAGCTCCTTGACAGTACTGCAGGACGGAGAAAGTCTGGAGGCGGCTCCATTATGCTCTGGGGAACATTCAAGTGGGCATCCACGGGTCCTGTGGAGCTCATGCAAGGCACCATGACGCTCAAGGGGTAATAGTACACAGGTTGCAGACCAGGTACACCCCTTCATGACGATCATGTTTCCCAATGACAGCGGCATTTTCCAACAAGATAATGCGCCAAGTAACAAGGCCAGGAGTGGTTCGAGAAACACAGTGGCGAGCTTCAATTGATGTGCAGCCTCCCCAACTCACCAGATTTGAACCCGATCGAACACAACTTGGATGTGATTTAACGTGGCATCGGTGCTCATCGCTCCCCACCCCTGAATTTAACCGTTTAATTGGTGTGCCCTTCTACTTGGTACTCTGAAGGTGTTTACGCGCGCCGCATTAGTGGCTCCTGACCTGGGGAAAGCTATTAGGGCAGGTACCGGGATTAGACGCACTCAACGAAGCGCTCGACCCTGCTAGATGGATGCAACACTGCAGCAGCCAAAGGGTTAAGGGAATTACGTGGCTTGTGTGTGCAGACGTGGCGCCAACTCCCTCCAGCGACCTACCAAGTCCCCATTTGCTCCCATTCCACGACCCGTCACTAATGTTATCCACGCTAAAGAAGGAGATACTGGCTGTTAGGTAGGTGGTCATAATATTCTAGCTGATTAGTATGCAATGTCCTCAATACATTGCGAGTGTCAGCCGTGGTCATAATGTAGTTGTAAGCGGTATTTGTTGGTTACTCTAAGCTCATTAGCCCAAAACATCGGGAATCCGTACCATCTCTTAAGATCTTAAATGGAACAAATATTAACTTCTCTCCCTCAGCAAAGACTTTAGGAGTAATATAACTTCCCTCCCTCAGCAAAGACTTTGGGAGTAATAATAGATGAAAATCTAAATTGGACAGAGCACGTAACTGCAGTGTGCAAAAAAGTATCATGTCCTACAAAAACCTAAAAAACTCTTCCCTTTCGATCTGAAAAAGAAATTCGCGACATCAGGAACCGGCCATGAATGCCTCCGTCCGATATATCTGTGACGTTCGACTTTTCGATCACATTTCACCAGCATATGCAAAATTGTGCTGGCTGCGTGCAGACAAACGCAGACATTTTCATACACTCTGTCTCATCTACTGCCTCATATCTCTCCTCGAGTCCTTTACAGTAGCGGGAACCCGACTCTGGAATAACCTCCCTCGTTATGTTAGAGAACTTAAAAACGTGTCCGGCTTCAAAAACCAGTTGATGACGTATCTACTTAAGCAACAGTAATGCCTTCCTATGTACATGAATGCACTTCACCTCATTACTTCCCTCTTTCCCCATCTGTAAATCTCCCTTCCCCGAAACTCGCTATACTAGTAAACATCTACTTTACACACCAGATGGCTGATTCAAATGGCTCTGAGCCCTATGGGACTTAACATCTGTAGTCATTAATCCCCGAGAACGTATAACTACTTAAACCTAACTAACCTAAGGACATCACACACGTCCATGCCCGAGGCAGGATTCGAACCTGCGATCGTAGTGTTCACGCGGTTCCAGACTGAAGCGCCTACAGCTGCACGTTCACAACGGCCGGCTTTACACACCAAGATATTAAAGTACATCTGCACATATCTTCATTACTAATGCCAATTTTTCTCATGTTTATCATTATTATTTGATTTTTTTAATGTTACTATTATTGCTTTTATCATAATTTGTATGTAAAGCACCTGTTGTAAAAATACTGCCATCACTTACTTTATTAGGTCTTAGTCATTACTCGTTATTCGTATTGTCACTAGAGTAATCTAATTATCTTATTTAAACTATTGACGTGATGTAACTCTGATGTGTGAAATGCTGCATGAGTGAAACACTGGTCTGATGTAAGAGAGGGCCTGATGGCCCTAATCTGATCAGGTTAAGTAAGTAAATAAATAAATAAATAAATAAATAGATAAATAAAATATATCCGAGCTAAGTGAATTCTAACTTGGACAGATTGCTGCTGCTACTGAAGCTCGTGGGAGCTTAAGTAGCCAAGTGAGCCGAAAAACTGAGATACATACCGGACGCAGGGGAAACGGAGAAACATCATTCATCATTTGCCACATCACCATGCGGACGAAAGTAAGTGTTCAGTTATCGTGGCAAACGGTCATTGAAGAGGATTGTGATGAAAAAAAACCAGTAACAATTCCGTAAGTCACTTCAGAACTGAATGTCACACTCGCAGACCCTGTCAGTACCAGAACAACATGAAGAGAATTCAAGAAACATGAAGTTACAGAGCGAGTTGTAAATCCAAAATA
The DNA here is from genome assembly GCF_023897955.1 of Schistocerca gregaria. NCBI lineage: Eukaryota > Metazoa > Arthropoda > Insecta > Orthoptera > Acrididae > Schistocerca > Schistocerca gregaria. The sequence continues at coordinate 137,491,344 of NC_064929.1, forward strand.
CTCATCAACGATTAATACACTCTGAGCCGTGCACGGCTCGTGTTCATGCCATTTATTGTTTGCCGTCTTCGATTACGGTATTGCCGCCTCGTTTTCTTATACCATTTACTGGCGCCACTAACTTCCTGCCTTACTTGCCCGTGAGTGTCAGCAGCAGCTCGTATCAGATGGTTCAAATGGCTCTGAGCACTATGGGACTTAACATCTGAGATCATCAGTCCCCTAGAGCTTCTAACATTCTGCGTGGTTTCTGTTTGTTATATGTCACGTCTCCCTACCACTTTCGCGCAACGACTCTCTGAGCGTGTTTAGTTAGGGAACTGACTAGTTTGAACCTGGGAGCTGTTGCTGGTAAGGAGACGCCAGACCACACATGACATGTAGAGTTCAGAAGAGTTCAGTGAGACTAGCGATGATATAACCAAATACTTAATGATTTCAGCGTCAGCTCCACTGCACTTCCTGTAAAAGAATCTTAATACTAACTAAATTTAGTGGAATGGGTTCAAGGCGTTCCTATTTTCAGTTAGCTGGTAAAAATAACGTCGAAAAAGCAGTTAAGTTTACCATTGGAAATTTTTATTCTACTCACAAAACATTGTTTATAAATTGCACTATTAATAAAAGGAAATGTTTTAATACAGGATAGTAAAAACGAACTGCGTTCAACAAAAATGTGAACGAATATTCCCTGAGTGGGTTTCCAAGTTCTACAATGGATCGAAGGATGACCTATGCCATATGACATCTATAATCTAGGTTTAAATTAAGTTTCACAAAAGAGAAAAACTATCAAAATGGTCTACAGTGACTCTCAATTATCTTTAATTAGTAATCTAACTAGTCGTAAATTACAGTGGCTGATGTGGATTATCAATAATGATGTAACAGAAAAATCATCGCGTTCCAAATTTTAACTTACGTAGCAAATGTGAATACCATGAGTTTCAATTGACGATCGACACTGGTATTACGTAAAAAGGGGATGTAACAGATGAGACTTCTGCAGTTCTGAGTGAAGCCTTATGTGCTCAAAAATGCGGCATCACGTGCGTTCATTACCTTGTCAGTGTTCGTCAGGGGGCGGCGGAAGGCGCAGCTCCATCCAGCTCGCCGTCTCGGAAGCAACTCCCTGTTAACTTCTCCTTACCACAATTTACCGAAGTTGGTTTAAAAAAAAACTATCTGGTTGTGTTTTCATCTGACCAATCAGGGTTTCAATGTTAACCTTACGCTCCGCCTACAAAATTCTGTCTATCCAATGAGAAACTTTATACTTTTCGTGGTGGGGCAATGATTTTAACGTTTGCAACGTAACAGAGAGGCGAAAAAGTCTCACGCTAAAACGTGCGGCTGGTGTGGACCTTCTAGATTTATTGTGAGATCTGTACTGTTGTTCTGGAGGGCTAAAGATTTTAACATGGGCTGGGTGGTGGTCCTGGCTGTTAGCTGGAAGGCGTGGGTGCCAGTCCCTTATCGTAAGGCCTTCTAGCATAACACGGTTCTGCTCTCGGCTTATGTTCTCGTTTCTCCCCTCGGAACTGCGTCTGTCTCACGGTGGGAAGGTATGACATGCATTTAGGCATTCTTGTGTTAGTCTGTTATATTCCATTTGCTCACTCGTTACTCGTGTTAGTTTGGTTAATTTAATGTCACAATTTATTCAGAGCTATGTGACATACTAGTGGATTTGCTTATCATGTCAGGGTTTTCATGGAAGGTGTTGGATTTGCGTGACTCCTTACAAGCTTAGAACTACTTAAACCGAACTAACCTAAGGAGCCACACACATCCATGCCCGAGGCAGGATTCGAACCTGCGACCGTAGCAGTCGCGCGGTTCCGGACTGAAGCGTCTAGAACCGCTCGGCCACCGCCGACGGCAGCAGCGTGTATCGATAGTGCACTGTCGTACGATCTCTAGAGTGACCGATAGTATTTCTGGTTGGTCTTTGGTCGGGAAGTGGGTTGGAGACGGACCAGCAGCTTAGTCGGGCACGGAGCAGCAATCGGGGACGGAGCAGCGATCGGGAACCAAGGATCCTCGGGACGGAGCGCCAGTGAGTCGCGAACAACCAGTACTTGCCGACCGCTGGCGACGCACTGTCCGGCGGAAGGAGACTTGAGCGGGGTCGACCATTGATTGGTCGTTCGGTCGGGACGTGTATGTGGTCTTCTCACCGCTTCTGGGCCCCTTCGATTTATCACCTTGCGGGACTAGGGTCGGTTCTTTCCTGGTGCAGGGATGTCGGTTAGCCAATGGGCGTGTTCCCTTTGCATCGATGGGACCTAACTCGACAGCTTGGTGTTGTTCTCCTTGTCTCTTTGAGTGTTTATTGTGCCTTCACTCTCTTCATACACTAGTTGTTAAGACATAATCCTGCTGCGATCCTCGTCTTCGTTGGTACTTGTTGTCGTTTTGCTGGTCGGGGGGAGCAGAAGTGAACTTGTTGGTTGGTTCGTCGGCTGGCTTTCCGTTCGGTCCCTTCCAAGTAACAGGTTGTCGCTCTGGCTGCCTGTCTCACCTAAACATGCGTTAGTGTTACCTTCTCAAGCCGACCATTGGAACCTTCTGAGCGCAGCTCCTTGCAGTTTACATAGTGGTTTCCTTTTTAGTCTTAAGCACTCTGTGTGGCCTCCAGCCGAGTTTTAGCTTATTAAAATTGCAAGGCTTTTCCTTTAGGTCTCAAGCCGTAAAATTGTTTTCTGCATGGCGTGTGGCCTTCAGCCGAGTTTTAATTTCTCTTAAATTAAAAATTAAAAAATCCTTGTCTTGCCCTCAAGTCATAAGATTGTTATTCTTTAGTATGAGGCCTTCAGCCGAGTTTTCACCCTATTTAGATTAAACATTGAACATCTTTGTCTCGGCCTTAAGCCTCTCCTTGACTAAAGTGAGGCCTTCAGCCGAGTTCCATTGAAAAAATTCAAGCTAAGGTTTTCAGCCTACTTATATTGAAGATGAAAAGTTTTTTTCAAGAAGTGAAACCTTCAGAAGAACTCCTGTACCTCCTTGCTTAGGCCTTGCGCCTTGGCTTTTCCATGTGGCCTTCAGCCGATCTAAATTTAATCAAAGGAGGTCTTTCGTTAAAACGTTGAGAGTTTTTGTTTCTTGCATGTGTGATTCTGTGTTTTAACAAATAAAGCTTATATGTTGAGTGCAACTGACAGTAACTTATTTTGGCTCCTTTCCACAAATTGAACCACATCCACTCTGTCCTGCTGGCTGAGAGATTTCCCACGCGTAACAGGAAAGCGAGCTGCCGGAGCCATAAAACCTGGAAAATGGTGCAATGGGAAAAAGCGGTCAGGTCAGATGCGTCTTTGTAGCACACTGTTCTGACTTCTGACTGAGTTTATGTCTCAAGAGTGAAACATGGCGGTGGTTCAGTGATGATATGGATATCCACACCATGGTATACCACCGACTCCATGGGTGCTCTGTAAGCTTACGTTGCAGCCACGGATTACGTGACCATTATTACTGGTCATGTCCATCCTATGGCACAGTGTTTGTTTCTCAGTGACGGTGCCGAGTTCTAAAACGCCAGGGCTCTTGTTGTATTAACAACTCGCATTGTCCAGGGAGAGTTTTGTGAGCTGTCGCATCTACTCCGGCCACTACAGTAACCCAGTCAGTATTACTGAGCCTCTTTGTCTACTTTTTCGAGTAGGATAAGCGATTACTATCCATCTCTATTCTCGTTACCCCAACTTGGCACTGTTTTCCAGGAAGATCGGTGCGCGATTCCCTTGAAAATCGTATAGGACCGGGCTGTATTGATCCATTCCGAGTCTACTGGAAGTTGTTTCGAAGGCCAACGGTTTTCCTTCGCCGTGTAAGGCATGGCAATGTGTTACAATTCTGGTGTCCACACTTTTTTTTTCAAATGATTCAAATGGCTCTGAGCACTATGGGGCTTAACATCTGAGGTCATCAGTCCCCTAGAACGTAGAACTACTTAAACCTAACTAACCTAAGGACATCACACACATCCATGCCGAGGCAGGATTCGAACCTGTGACCATAGCAGCAGCGCGGTTCCGGACCGAAGCTCCTAGAACCGCTCGCCCACAACGGCCGGCCATTTTTTTCCATCGCCTCTGACTCGGTAAAGTGAATGGACATAAACTTTGTGAGGAAGACACAGGGAATTACCTAATGTGTCTGCATATGATAATACGACACTTTGAAACAAAGTTGTATAATATTTCGATCCCTTTAGTCATATTTCTGTTGCGGGACTAACTTTTTTTTTTATGAGGCGCAATCGTCAAATGTTGCGGAACGTAGAATTGAACTGTAGAAGAAGGAACCGCCGCAGATTACAGAGTGCAGGGGCCAGCGTTTCTGATTAATGACGGCGGTGAAGCGCTTTCTCGAGCATAATGTGCTGCGAACAAAAGACTGCCGTGTGTTGCGTACCTGGCGAGAAAAAAAATGGCGACTATCTACCCGTGCGAGGTCCACTCCACAGGAGCGCTACGGTGTAAAATACGGGTCGTTAAAATTATGAATCACGTATATAAAACGCTAAAAGCACGCAGCTACACTTGGCCTCACTTTCACACAAATTAAACACGATACAGGAAAAAAAAGATCAGCTGCATTTCTGTTTTAAATTAACAGCCCTTGAATATAATCATAATGCAAACTGAGTACCTTTGTTAGTTATTTTACAGCGCGACGTTCTGTATCTATACTTAGTAGTTTGTGACTTAAAGTTCATGACGTACCTACTCCTCTTCCGGTCGTGAAGGGTACATCTACATCTACATTTATACTCCGCCACTGTCATTACCTCCCTTTTCTGTTGTAGTCGCAGTCGCGTATGGTTCGCGGGAAGAATGACTGCCGGAAAGCCTCCGTGCGCGCTCGAATCTCTCTAATTTTACATTCGTGATCTCCGCGGGTGGTATAAGTAGGGGGAAGCAATATATTGGATACCTCATCCAGAAACGCACCCTCTCGAAACCAGGCGAGCAGGCTACACCGCGATGCAGAGCGCCTCTCTTGCAGAGTCTGCCAATCGAGTTTGCTAAACATCTCTGTAACGCTATCATGTTTACCAAATAACCCTCTGACGAAACGCGCCGCTCTTCTTTGGCTCCTCTCTATCTCCTCCGTCAACCCGATCTTTTATGGGTCCCACACTGATGAGCAATACTCAAGTATAGGTCGAACGAGTGTTTTGTAAGCCACCTCCTTTGTTGATGGACTACATTTTCTAAGGACTCTCCCAATGAATCTCAACCTGGTACCCGCCTTACCAACAATTAATTTTATATGATCATTCCACTTCAAATTGTTCCGCACGCATACTCCCAGATATTTTACAGAAGTAACTGCTACCAGTGTTTGTTCCGCTATCATATAATCATACAATAAAGGATCCTTCTTTCTACATATTCGCAATACATTACATTTGTCTATGTTAAGGGTCAGTTGCCACTCCCTGCACCAAGTGCATATCCGCTGCAGATCTTCCTGCATTTCGCTACAATTTTCTAATGCTGCAACTTCTCTTTATACTACAGCATCATCCGCGAAAAGCCGCATGGAACTTCCGACAGTATCTACTAGGTCATTTATATATATTGTGAAAAGCAATGGTCCCATAACACTCCCCTGTGGCACGCCAGAGGTTACTTTAACGTCTGTAGACGACTCTCCATTGATAAAAACTTTCTGGGTTCTGTTTGCTACAAACTCTTCAATCCACCCACACAGCTGGTCTGATATGCCGTAGGCTCTTACTTTGTTTACCAGGCGACAGTGTGGAACTGTATCGAACGCCTTCCGGAAGTCAAGAAAAATAGTATCTACCTGGGAGCCTGTATCTGATATTTTCTGGGTCTCATGAACAAATAAAGCGAGTTGGGTCTCACACGATCGCTGTTACCGGAATCCATGTGGATGCCTACAGAGTAGATTCTGGGTGAGTCTATCGAACCGCTATGGGAGATCGTAGCGTGGTCTGAAAAGCAAAAGGGAAGCTAACGACTAAAGGCTATGAAATCGTTATAGACGACGGTGTTCACTCAATGGCGTTGGTTTACTTTCCAGGAGCGGACTGTATCTGGCCATATTATATAATTAGATTAATGTAGATGCCTGGCACAGAGCTGTATGACCTAATTCGAAACAAGTCCCCTGACGAAGACAGCATAACCTTACATTTAATGATATCCTTGGCAGAGCCAGTCATGACGCAACTTTTCCATCAGCTGTGCAAGATAAACATACGTGTAATGTCCTTAGATTTCGAGAATTTATCATTTCCAATTTCACAAGAACGCAGGTGTTGACAGTTGCAAATATTACCAAACGAACAGTTTGATAATACACTCCTGGAAATTGAAATAAGAACACCGTGAATTCATTGTCCCAGGAAGGGGAAACTTTATTGACACATTCCTGTGGTCAGATACATCACATGATCACACTGACAGAACCACAGGCACATAGACACAGGCAACAGAGGATGCACAATGTCGGCACTAGTACAGTGTATATCCACCTTTCGCAGCACTGCAGGCTGCTATTCTCCCATGGAGACGATCGTAGAGATGCTGGATGTAGTCCTGTGGAACGGCTTGCCATGCCATTTCCACCTGGCGCCTCAGTTGGACCAGCGTTCGTGCTGGACGTGCAGACCGCGTGAGACGACGCTTCATCCAGTCCCAAACATGCTCAATGGGGGACAGATCCGGAGATCTTGCTGGCCAGGGTAGTTGACTTAGACCTTCTAGAGCACGTTGGGTGGCACGGGATACATGCGGACGTGCATTGTCCTGTTGGAACAGCAAGTTCTCTTGCCGGTCTAGGAATGGTAGAACGATGGGTTCGATGACGGTTTGGATGTACCGTGCACTATTCAGTTTCACCTCGACGATCACCATAGGTGTAAGGCCAGTGTAGGAGATCGCTCCCCACACCATGATGCCGGGTGTTGGTCCTGTGTGCCTCGGTCGTATGCAGTCCTGATTGTGGCGCTCACCTGCACGGCGCCAAACACGCATACGACCATCATTGGCACCAAGGCAGAAGCGACCCTCATCGCTGAAGACGACACGTCTCCATTCGTCCCTCCATTCACGCCTGTCGCGACACCACTGGAGGCGGGCTGCACGATGTTGGGGCGTGAGCGGAAGACGGCCTAACGGTGTGCGGGCGCTGTAATTCAACAAAAAGCATGTTCTCATTTTTGCGTGGAAAATGGTTACGGCTAAACAAAAAATACTTATTTACTTCGTAAATTTTGATTCGCTAAAATCCTCCCTCTCTCCCCATAGCGTGGGGTTTGAGAGAGAGGAATTAGAGTTTTAGAAATGTTGACTCAAATGTTTGGGTTAGTCTTTTCCTCATTTAGTCTTTTACTTTGTTTAATCTCTTATTAATGAGGTCACTCGTTAGTAAGTAATATGTTTGGTTAGTTAGTTAGCTAGTCAGATTATTTGTTTGGCAATTAATAGTTGTGTGGCCTCATGACCGCGAAACAAACAAAATTTAACCGAATCTGGGGAAAAAATTAATATTTGGGTCAACATTTGTAAAACTCTAGTTCCTCCCTCTCAAACCCCACCCTATGGGAGAGGGAGAGTTTTAGCGAATGAAAATTTACGAAGTAAATAAGCATTTTTTTTTGTTAATCCTTAACTATTTTCCACACAAAAATGAGAACATGGTTTCTGTTGAATTACAGCGCCAACTACCAAGAATTGAAACAAATGTTTAAAACAAATGTACGTTATTAGAAGTATATATTAATACCTTCAGCTGCTGACGGGCGTTGATATGTATCAACAGGGAGTGGTGAAAATGTATATTTCGATTGAGACTCGAACCCGAGATCTCCTGCTCACATGGCAGACGCTCCTTCCATCTGAGCCACCGATGACACAGAGGGCAGTGCGACTACAGGGCCTATCTCACCCGCGCCTCTCATGAGACCCACATTCTCACCTTGTATGTCCACACACTACATTCGTAGTGTCCCTACCCAAGACACCCCCAGGGGGCTGGGATGGCGGGGAATGTTTCCGTGGCATTATCTGGGTTATTAAGGGACAATGGATCAACACAAGTATTCATCTATCTTTGAGGACAATATCCATCCCAGTATGTTTTTTTCACAGTACTGTGCAACGTGTTACACAGTTTACAGTGCTCGTGCGCGGTTCGAAAAACACCAGGATAAATTTAATGTACTCTCTTGCGACCAAATTTTCCGGATTTAAAACTCATCCAGAATATGTGCGACTACCTCGACACAAACCTACCTTCAGAGCCGCACAATCTAGACTTGTTAAACGCTTCTGTTCTTATCTATGCAAATCTGGTCGCGCAGCGCTCCCTTCTGAGTACTTCACTGAACCTTGCATGATTAGGACATTACTTCGAAATTCGGTCGGTATTCCATCATGGGAATAACAACGAAGAAAAGGCTCAATGTACTATTGGACTTGACATCTAAGCTCATCAGTCCCATAGACTTAGAACTGCTTAAACCTAACTAACGTAACGTCATCACACACATACAAGCCGATGCAGGATTCGTACCTGCGACTGTAGCAGCAGTGTGGTTCCGGACTGAAGCGCCTAGAACCACTCGACCACAGTGGCTGGCCAAGTAGCAACATAATATGGTTAAATGAACCATATTTTCGACACCTTTTCCCCAATTACGTTGGTGTAAAAAAATTACAACATTTAAACAACGCTAGCAGTTATAAGAATTCAGGTTGCTTGCAAGCTTAAAATTGTACCGACAAACCAAACAGTTCCATCATATCGATATTAGCTACTCCTACCTGAAATTACTATTACTTTGGTCCTCTGCTACACGTATCTTAGACATGAACCACCAACACAATTTTGGATTTTGCCAGCGATAGGACCTACTATTCCTTCAGGACACAAACTACACTAACACCCCCAGTCTCAACTACACGGTCATCATCACCATGCTGTAGCAACACTGAGCCACTACAAAACTGAGTAACATTATATTTCTAAGAGTTAGCTACACTTTCCCAATACTTCTCTACATAGTTACCGCTCCGTCTTAGACATTTGTCTGAGCGTTATACCAACTTTCCAACACCATCGTCATAGAAGGCAGCCGCCTGCGCTTTCTCGTAATTCCCTACGCTGGTCTATAGCGCTTAGCCTGCGCCCAAGTGTTGTCTTCGTATCCAGTGTTTCATGTGAACAGAGATGATACTCCGGACGAGCCAATTAGAGTTGTGTTGTGGGTCATCGAATACTTCCCATCGAAAAGGTGGCAGGACAGTCTTCACTGCCCCTGCAGAGTGCGGCTGAGAATTTCTGTGAAGAAGGAAGTGCGTGGCAACTGTGTCAGATGGGCTGCGTTCATTTAGGCGAAGCCTCTCAGCGGGCCCTCCTACGTGGCAGGAGACATTGTTGTTCTAGGTACTTCTACTCGCTCACAGTGCGCTCGCAACTGAAAAGAGCGTCTTCATGCGATAGACGGACATACAAGAGACACTGTCCAACATGGCTGTGCAAAGCTTCATCAGGTTTTCACTGTGGTGTCCATTTCGTGACCGATCGCACCTTACTTTCTGGACAGCCCTCGTATCTAGCTATAATTTCGCAAAAATAAATAAATAAATAAATAAAATAATAATAATAATTTTTTGGAAATCGCTTCGACGAACTGCGATTACTTCTTCGAAGATCAGGATGATATATTAATTTCATGTTTCAGATAACTACAACTGCAGTTACAGCGACAACCCTCGATCTACTTCGTTCCATAGCTGACGTGGGAAAATCTCATTTACACAGTGAACATAATAGTACTTTTTAATAAAAAATACCAATAAAGACTTCAATGGATGCTTTATTCAGTGCAGTATACCTCATTTGTCTAGTACGTACTAGTTCGCAGAAGAAAAATCCTGAATTTGAGTAATATTTTCGTCCGTCACCCTGTCATTGCCCCTTAAGATATATGCGTCTGGGTCAGTATACATTGTCAGCAGCAAAAATGCGCTTTGAAACAACAATGAAAATCATCATCTATGCCGTTTTATGTATTCAGATGTTTTAAGAAGGACACACACGAAACTTGTGATGTAGTGAAGATGCACCACCAACTGACAAAGGGCCCATCTCAGAGAAGTCCCGTCAACTTGGAATACATGCGACGGAATAAGCCACCTATAATGCTTCGAAACGCCGTGCGCAAAAACGATATACTTCCGAGGCTCATATCGCGCGATCTGTTTGTAATAAAATTGCAGTGTCAAGTGTTTTTTGTATTCTCTTAGCTAGGGACCGTTTGTATTTATTTATTTATTGTTCCGTGGGACCACATTAAGGAGAAGTCTCCATGGTCATGGAACGAGTTAATACATGAAATTATAACACCATTGTAGAAACAGATAAAATGAAATATAAGAAACATATTCAGTTGTAGATTGTTCAAACAGATAAAATGAAATATAAGAAACATATTCAGGCGACAAGTCGTTAGTTTAAATAAAGAAAATCAAGAATGTAATACTGGAATTTGCTAAATTTTTTAGCTCTTCCAGGAGCTCCTCGGCAGAATAGAAGGAGTGAGCCATGAGGAAACTCTTCAGTTTAGACTTAAAAGCGTTTGGGCTACTGCTAAGGTATTTGAGTTCTTGTGGTAGCTTATTGAAAATGGATGCAGCAGAATACTGCACTCCTTTCTGTACAAGAGTCAAGGAAGTGCATTCCAGATGCAGATTTGATTTATGACTAGTATTAACTGAGTAAAAGCTGCTAACGCTTGCGAATAAGCTAATATTGCTAACAACAAACGACATTAAAGAAAATATATACTGTGAGGACAATGTCAGAATTCGCAGACTGTTGAATAGGGGTCGACAAGAGGTTCTCGAACTTACACCACATATAGCTCGAACAGCCAAAAATACCCTTTTTGAATCAGAAGAATCACCCAAAAAAAAAATACCATATGACATAAGCGTATGAAAATATGCGAAGTAGGTTACTTTCCATGTTGAAATGTCAGTTATTTCAGGTACTGTTCTAATGGTAAATAAATCGGCATTTAGTTTCTGAACAAGATCCTGAACATGGGCTTTCCACAACTGCTTACTATCTATCCGAATACCTAAGAACGTGAACTGTTCCGTCTCGCTTATAATATGCCCATTTTGTCTGATTAAAATATCAGTTCTTGTTGAATTTTGAGTTAGAAACTGTAAAAACTGAGTCTTACTGTGATTTAACATCAAATTATTTTCCACGAGCCACGAACTTATTTCATGAACTACATTATTTGATAATGTTTCAATACTACACACAAGATCCTTCACTACCAAGCTGGTGTCTTCAGCAAACAGAAATATTTTTGAATCACCTGTAATACTAGAATGCATATCATTTATATAAATAAGAAACAGCAGTTGCCTTGGGGAACGCCCCACTTAACAGGGCCCCATTGGGACTCAACACCACTACCACTCTCAATACTGCGGAGAATTACCTTCTGCTTTCTGTTCTTAATGTAAGAGGCGAACCAATTGTAAGCTACTCATCTTACTCCATAATGGTCCAACTTTTGCAGTAATATTTTGTGGTCAACACAGTCAAAAGCCTTGGTTAAATCAAAGGAAACACCTAGCATTCGCAACTTTTTATTTAATCGGTCCAAAACTTCAGAGAGAAAAGAGAATATAGCATTTTCAGTTGTTAAACCATTTCTAAAACCAAACTGTACATTTGTTAGCAAATTATGTGAATTTAAATGCTCCAGTAACATTGTATATACAACTTTCTCGATAACTTTAGCAAACACATAGAAATAGGTCTATAATTGTCAACATTATCCCTGTCTTCCGTTTTATAAAGTGGATTCACTACCTAGTACTTTGATAGGTCAGGAAACCGACCACTCCTAAAGGAAAAGTTACAGATATGGCTAAGTACTGGGCTAGCATACATAGAACAATACTTCAGTATTCTTCTAGGTACCCCGTCATATCCATGAGAGTTCGTGGTCTTTAGTAATTTACTTATTAACTCAATCTCCCTCTTGTCAGTATCATGGAGGAGCATTTCAGGTAACAGTCTTGGAACACTTTTTTCTACGAGCGCTATATGATTCCCTGTTGGAACTAGGTTTCTAATTAGTTCACCGGCTATATTCAGAAAATGACTATTAAATACTGTACATATATGCGACTTATTAGTAACACGGACATTCCCACTACGCACTGATTCTATATCCTCGACCTGTCTCTGCAGACCAGCCACTTCCTTTACGACTGACCATATGGGTTTAATTTTATCCTGAGACTTAGCTATTCTATCTGCATACCACATACTTTTTGCCTTCCTAATAACTTTTTTAAGCACCTTACAATACTGTTTGTAATGGGCTGCTGCATTTAGATTGTGACTGTTTCTAACGTTTTGATATAATTGCCACTTTGTTCTACAAGATATTCTTATCCCTTTAGTCAGCCACCCAGGCTGCCTGTTTGTGCTAGTACCCTGTTTTGAACGTGCTAACAGAAAGCAACTTTCAAAGAGCAAGGGAAAAGTCTTGAGGAACGCATTATATTTATCGTCTACTATATCAGCACTATAAACATCTTGCCACTCTTGTTCCATGATAAGGTTTACAAAATTCTCTACAGCAACTGGATCAGCTTTCCTAAAAAGTTGGTAACTATATTTAATATGTGTTGCAGCACAAAAATCTTTTTGACTTAAAATTTGTGCATTATGATCTGAAAGGCCATTCACCTTTTTGCTAACAGACTGCCCTTCTAGTAATGAGGAATGAACAAAAATATTGTCTATGGTTGTTCTACTGTTCCCTTGCACTCTCGTTGGAAAGAATACGGTTTGCATAAGATTATACGAATTACGGAGGTCTACCAGCATCCTCTTCCTTGCACAGTCACTTACACAATTAATACTGAAGTCACCACATATAACTAACTTTTTGTATTTCCTATAAAGTGAACCAAGAACCTCCTCTAGCTTTAGCAAAAATGTTGTGAAATCAGAGTCTGGCGATCTATAAATAACAACAGTAAGAAGTTTAGCTCCACTGAATTTAACCACACCTGCACAACATTCAAACACCTTTTCAGTGCAGTACCTTGAAACATAAATTGACTCAAATGCGATACCGTTTTTCACATACATGGCTACTCCACCACACCGCAAAGAGCTCATAGAAAAGCTGCCAGCCAACCTGTATCCTGGTAAACGAAGCCTCTGAATTATCTCCTATTTTAAAAAGTGTTCAAATATACAAATAATTTCGGAGTTAACCTCTATAAGTAGTTCACTGACTTTATATCTAATACCCTGTACATTTTGAAGAAATATACTAATTCTCTCATTAATCGGATACCTAAGCTTAAGCAGGAATACCTATCAGCTGACTTCAATCTAAAAATGTACAGCTCTAACACCCACAGCTACCTGACTTTTCCCATGAGTGATCCCACCACCCCCGCCTATGCTGTCACCTATAAGCTTTGCCAACCTCCCCTTTCCATACCTGTTGAGGTGCAGGTGAAATCTGTCCTGCTGATAGACTCCACCGACACCAGTGAAATGTGAACCATGCTTTCTGTCATCACCGCACCCCCAAGTCTCATGTTATTACGCCTGACGGCTGTATTAAGATGAGGCCGATCGTGGCGCTGAAACAGTCCCACGAAATGCACATTCGTGTTGCCAGTCTGAGTGGCTATCTTTTCCAGGTCACCATCTATGTCATACTCCCCATCCCTATCAATACTATTACCAGCCCCACCCACTATCACTACCTGATCCTCTTGAGTAAAATCCCTACATAACCCCCCCTATGTTAACAGTCACCTGAGCCAATCCTGCATTAGGCTTGACAATGCTGGTGACCTGGTACTCACTCCCAAACAGTTCCTGCAACTGCTGGCCTACACCTCTGCCATGAGAACTACCTAACAGCAGAACCTTCTTCTTTCTCTTGGACTTTGCAACTGTCCTAGCCACCGGAACTGCTGAGGTCTGCTGCATACATCCTACATCTTCAGCTACTAGAGATTCCTCTCCACTAGACTCTGACAGTTGGTCATATCTATTACAAACACCAATAGTAAAACTATCTGAAAATCTCCTTCTCCTAGCAAAGGGTAGTCTTACTGTCGCTAAACTACTGTGCGGGCTCAATGTATGAATATTACACCCTTCCTCCACCTTAGGTAAATGTTATTTTTATTTATTTATTTCACTTACAGTACAGAGTAACCCACCCTCTTGAAATGTAAGGTGGGTCGGATGCCGCTGAATCTAACAGCGAAGACTTGTCAGTGTTACATTCTTATTGGTATACAGTTGTTAAAGCTTTTTTAATAATATAAAGAAGATTATAGGTAAAGATTTCTCTGAGGTTACAGCGAATTGAATGTTTATCAATTGCTAAAATGGTTCCATATAATTTGTTACTACCTAGTTGATGAGAATATAATTTATATAATGCAAATGTCAGAAGTAAATATAAAAAGTAACACAATGATCATGGTGAAAATAATTTGCGGTATGTAGAGGGAAGTGATATGTTGTACTTGGATGTGTAATACAGTCCAAGTAGGATGTTGGTTAATGATGGCCTATTTCTACCTATTGCAGGCTCGAAGGTATCGGTGCAACCTTCGAGCTATTCTCATCTGAAATGGTTTGTGTTGGTGTATGTTTATACAGATTAAATACTGATTGAGCACTTCATACATGGGGTACATGAATTTTAGCTTTACATGAGAAATACACTGATGTTCGTAACTTGTTTGTAGAAATAGAATATAGTTCATTGCTACTAGAATGCATTATTCCTTAAATGACTTAATATATTTCTGATGTATTAAATTCATTGATTGTAGCTTTGAGCAGAGAAGAGAGTATACTTTTGTCTCCACGCAATAAGAGGAGCAATACTTTAGTGCTTTGGTGCAGTATACTTTAAACACTATGCAGTATGTCATCGGGGAGGAGGAGCCTCGGAATAAAAGTTCTTCGAGCCTTCTCCTCCCAAGCAACTTTACCTTATTACTACAGCCTTAATATGTTGTGTCGGTGTTTATTTGTTTTATGATTGTTGTGTTGTTTGTGACTGTGTTGTGGCATGCAGTGTCATACATTGCTGGTTTTTGTCCCTTACATGTTGATCCCTTCTGAGTAACGTTCACTTAGTGTTCGGTCCTCGGTTTCGGAATCTGTGGTCGTGTTTGTGTACTCCCATTTGGTTTGTTGTGTTGTTTGTGCTTGTCTATGCCTCCTTCCATATGGGCTTTGGCGCTTGGATTCTTCGTGCGGAGTGTTCGATACAATATCGGCTACGCTATTTATTGCTTTCCAGTCACCAGGATTACGTGTTATTCTGGCGATGTCTGTCGTTATGTATAGGTCTCACTTGTGCTAGAGTGTTGCACGTCAGTGAGACATGTTCTGGTGTCCCAGTTGCTCCACATACGTATACTTCATCGTTAGTTAGTCCCATATGGTTTAAATGTACCGGATACGGCCCGTGGCCTGTCAGGAAATGGAGCAAATCGGTTGGCTCATTTAGCTTTAGGTGTGGTCTATAGTGCGCCTTAAGAAGCTTTATGGAGGCAGCATTTAGTTTATGGGCTCCTGAGAAAAAAAGAAGCATGCGTTTTTGGGCACCAGAACATATTCCAAAGCCGCTGTCCACAGCGAATAGTTGAAATTTTTACGATCGATTTGAAAGGTCCCTAACTCGAACAACGTCAAAAATTTTCATTATATCTTTACCCGTTTCCGAGGTATAGAGGTTTAAACATACCCTAATTGTCCAGGTAAATTACGCTCTTAAAATCCCCTGTGAGGCAAAAGTGTTTTCTATAAAGCGATATACAGCGGAGGAATATTGCGTTAAGTGCCTCCGTTATCACCAGAATTGTTGTGGCAGCTCCATGTTGTAGTAGTACATGCAAAAATTTCGTGCACTTGAAATCCGGTCTGAGATGTAAAAATACTTTCGCGATATTTCAATTTCACGTAAGAAAACTACCATAATTTTACTGGACCTTAAGGTCCTTTCCATAATAGTGACATGCCGGCTGTTGTGGGGAAAGAACAGGGAATCAGCCGAAAACTGTTCCTATCAGGGCACAAAAATGGCTAGTGTGCTTCTGTTTTGAATACTGACTCAGTACTGGGGTACCACTACCTCATCCTACCATCCTCTGCATCTTTAAAAATGTTTACAAACTTTTGATATGTGAACGCATTCGAGCTTTTTTGTACTGAGAGAGAAGAGCCACTAGATGGGTAGATGGATAAGTACGTAAATCGATACAGATAGAGGGCCAGAAGACTGAAAAAACCGGCAGTTCCTAGAAATCCGTTAATTCAAGGGAAATGAACAGGACCCGGCGTAGGTGAATCTGGCTCTACATACATACTCCGCATTTCATTATATGGTATGTGGTGTGGGATACTGTGTACGACTACTTTTTCTTCCATTTCGGGGTTCCATTCGCAAATAGTGCGAGGGAAAAACGTCTGTCTGTACGGCTCCTACGAGCCCTAATGTCTACTGTCTCATCTTAGAGCTCCTTACGCGATATGTACGTTGGCGTCAGTGGAATCGTTCTGAAGCCAGTTTTAAATGATATTTCTTCAAATTTACTCAATAGCGCTCCTCGAAAAGACGTCGTTTCACTCCTGGCATTCCAATTTGAACTCGCGAAGCTCCTCCGTAATACTCGTTGTTGATCGAAACCATCAGTAACAAATCTACACTCAAGCTCATAAATTAGGGATGATTGCAGAATGTGGTGCCACACAACGTGGTACTACACAAAACTGGATCTAATAGCATAGATTCATAGGGAACACACACGACACAGATCTGTAAATCCACAGTATTGGTGATAAGTTGAGACAATCGCCGCACAACCGGTTGGCCTATTCTGGATAAAGTGGTCCAGCAGCTGCTGGGGTATAGCCTCCCATTCTATCACCAGTGCATGTCGCAGCTCCTGAAGAGTCCTAGAGGTTCCAACACGTGCAGCGAGAGCATCCTAGACGTGCTCGAAGGGGTTTAGGTCTGCAGAACAGGCAGGCCACTCCATTCGCCTGATATCTTCTGTTTCGAGCTACTTCTCCACGATGGCAGCTCGGTAGGCCGTGCGTTATCATCCATCAGGAGGAAGGTGGGACCCGCTGCACCCCTGAAACGGCGGAGATCCTGGTGCAAAATGACGTCCCGATAAACCTGACCTGTTACAGTTCCCTTGTCAAAGACATGCAGGGGTGTACGTGCACCAATGACAATCCCACCCTAAACCATCAAACCACGACCTTCATACAGATCCCTTTCAAAGACATTAAGGGGTTGGTATCTGGTTCATGCTTCACACCAGATGAAGACCCGGTGAGAATCACTCTTCAGACTATACCTGGAGTCGTCCGTGAACATAACCTGGGTCCACTGTTCCAATGACCATGTACTGTGTGCTTGACACCAGGCTTTACTGGCTCTCCTGTGACCAGGGGTCAGTGTAATGCACCTTGCAGGTTTCCGGGCGACTAAACCATGTCTGTTCAGTCGTCTGTGTGTCTGGAGACAACTGTTCCAGTGGCTGCGGTACACCGTGGCCCTCTGCGGGCACTGATGGTGAGATACGGGTCTTCTTGTGGTGTTGTACACTGTGGACGTCCCGTACTGTAGCGCCTGGACACGTTTCCTGTCTGATGGAATCGTTGGCGTAATCTTGAGATGAGAATTTGTGGCACACGGAGGGCCCGTGCTACGATCTGCTGTGTTTGACCAGCCTCCAGTCGCCCTAGTATTTTGCCCCTCATAACGTCATCAATATATGTTCTTTGAGCCATTTTCAACACAGAGTCACGTCTGAAAACGTCTGCACACTTACTCGCTGCACCGTACTCTGACATGCACCAACACATCTGTGTGAATGTGGACAGCTGCCAGCGCCACCGTGTGACGACTGCGAGTGAATTGCACTGCATGGTCATATCCCGAGGAGATTTAAACCCGCAAACCGTCCACCAGAGCGCTGTATCACCATGTATCAGCATTATGCTTAACTTATGAGCATGGGTGTAGCAGCCCCTCTCTGAATTGCTTTGACGTCTTCCTTTGTTCCGACTTGGTGGGGAACCCAAACACTGAAGCAACAGATCTCTCTAGTGTTCTACATGGGCTCTCCTTCACAGGCGAACGTCACTTTCCTCAAATTTTCCCGACAAGCTGAAGTTGGCCATTAGCCTTCCCTCATACCGTCCTTATGCGTTCGTTCCCCTTCACGTCGCTTTGCAATGTTGCCCACAGATTAGCGTCCGACGATAGTGTTTCAAGCTGCCGTTCATCACAACAAACATAAATTTTCTTTAAGTCAATCTGTATGGTATCCTCTTACACTCACTCAACGACGACACCTTTCCGTTACTCCCAACACCATTATTAAACAACTGAAGATTGTTGCCCACCCTGTCCAGAGAGAGAGAGACCATAAGCAGTAAGAGCGATCCTATCACACTTTCCTGGGACACCAGTGACCATATCCTTGTCGATAATGAGTACTCGCTGTCGAGGAGAACGTACTGGGTTTTATTACATAAGAAGTATTCAAGCAAATCATAAATCTGGAAACCTGTTTCGTATGGTCGCACCTTCGTGAACAATCTCCAGTGGGGCACAGTGTCAAACGCTTTGTGGAAATCTGGGAATATGAAATCTATCTGTTGGCCTTTTATCCGTGGTTCGCAGTATATCATGTGCCAAGAGGGCAAGCGTGAGCAATGCTTTCTAAGTTCGTGTTTAGCGAAAGCGTGTATCTTAATAGACACACAATACAACTTGAATAATGACTGTATAGTAACTGTGAGGGCTGCCCAGAAAGTACCACACCGCACTTCTATTCTCAGCAGAAAACAATTCTACGAATGCGAAACATTACGTATGTATTAGTTGGAGCCTCCTTAGTGAGCGCGGCATTTTCCGTCACTTTCGACAGATAGCGTAGCTGCAGGACAGTTTCAAACTGGAGTCTGTAGGTGATGTACGTTACAAGCAACGGTCCGTCATTGAATTTCTCACTACAGAGAAAGAAACTGTGGGGAATATTCACAAACGCTTGTGCAAAGTCTATGCAGCATCTGCTGTCGACAGAAGTACAGTTAGTCGCTGGGCACGGAGGGTGAGGTGATCAGAAGGCGGTTCGGTGGAGCTCCACGATTTGCAGCGGTCGGGGAGACCATCCACGGCTGTCACACCTGACATTTTGTCATTCGCGACGACAGACGTATTACGATTCGGCAGTAGGCGCTACGTCTGTCAATCATCAAAGCAAGTGTGGGTGTAATTATATCTCTCGGATATTCAAAAGTGTGTGCAACATAGGTCCCGAGGCGTCTAACGGTGGATCACAAATATCACAGAACAAACATTGTCTTGATTTGTTGCAACGTTTTGAAGCTGAGGGGCAGGCCTTCTTGTCCTGGATTGTGACAGGTGACGAAACCTGGGTTCAGCAAAAATGGTTCAAATGGCTCTGAGCACTATGGAACTTAACATCCGAAGTCATCAATCGCCTAGAACTTAGAACTACTTAAACCTAACTAACCTAAGGACATCACACACATCCATGCCCGAGGCAGGATTCGAACCTGCGACCTTACCGGTCGCGCGGTTCAAGACTGTAGCGCCTAGAACCTCTCCGCCATGGCGGTCGGCTGGGTTCATCGTTTTGAGCCCAAAACAAAACGACAGTCGATGGTATGGCTCCATTCCCACTCGCCACAGAAGAAAACTTTAGAAGCCACTGCTTCCGCCGGTAAGGTCATGATCACCATGTTCTGTGTCTGTGGAAGGTGTGATTCTCACTGATGTGATGCCAAGAGTACCATTAATTCAGAAGCATGTGTCAACAGATGAAAAAAATTCGAGTCGCGCTTCCGGAAACTTTGGCGCCACAGGAACGCAGGAGATGTTTTGCTGCAACACGATAACGCTCGGCACCATGTAAGACTGAAGTCTGCTAAACACATGGCGAAGCAGGGTTGGACAGTGTTACCCCATCCGACCTACAGCCCATAACTAACCCTCTCGTACTTCCACATGATTGGACCATAATAATAATGTCGCGTGACTAGGGCCTCCGGTGGGGTAAACCGTTCGCCGGATGCAAGTCTTTCGATTTGACGCCACTTAGGCGACTTGTCCGTGGTCTAGGGGTAGCTTCTTTGATTCATAAGCAAAAACGTCTTCGGTCCCGGGTTAGATCCCCGCCACTGCCTAAATTTTGATAAATAATCAGCACTGGCGGCCGAAGACTTCCGCCATAAGAAGTCAGCCTCATTCTGCCAACGGCCTTGTCAAAGAGGGCGGAGGAGCGGATAGAGGTTCAGGGCACTCTCATGTCCTAGGGGTGGGAAATTGCCTCTAAAGGCGGAAGAATCAGAAATGATCTACGATATGAGGATGCAGAAGGCAATGGAAACCACTGCATTAAAGACACGTAACGTGTATCCACAGAACATGTGGCCTGTAGTTGAAGAAGTGTCATGATGATCTCTCCATTGGCAAAAGATTCCGGAATAGTCCTCCATTCGGATCTCCGGGAGGGGACTGCCAAGGGGGAGGTTACCATGAGAAAAAGATTGAATAATCAACGTAAGGATAATGTTCTACGAGTCGGGGCGTGGAATGTCAGAAGCTTGAACGTGGTAGGGAAACTAGAAAATCTGAAAAGGGAAATGCAAAGGCTCAATCTAGATATAATAGGGGTCAGTGAAGTGAAGTGGAAGGAATACAAGGATTTCTGGTCAGATGAGTATCGGGTAATATCAACAGCAGCAGAAAATGGTATAACAGGTGTAGGATTCGTTATGAATAGGAAGGTAGGGCAGAGGGTGTGTTACTGTGAACAGTTCTGTGACCGGGTTGTTCTAATCAGAATCGACAACAGACCAACACCGACAACGATAGTTCAGGTATATATGCCGACGTCGCAAGCTGAAGATGAATAGATAGAGAAAGTGTATGAGGATTTTGAAAGGGTAATGATGTATGTAAAGGGGGACGAAAATCTAATAGGCATGGGCGAATGGAATGCAGTTGTAGGGGAAGGAGTAGAAGAAAAGGTTACAGAAGAATATGGGCTTGGGACAAGGAATGAAAGAGGAGAAAGACTAATTGAGTTGTGTAACAAGTTTCAGCTAGTAATAGCGAATACCCTGTTCAAGAATCACAAGAGGAGGAGGTATACTTGCAAAAGGCCGGGAGATACGGGAAGATTTCAATTAGATTACATCATGGTCAGACAGAGATTCCGAAATCAGATACTGGATTGTAAGGCGTACCCAGGAGCAGATATAGACTCAGATCACAATATAGTAGTGATGAAGAGTAGGCTGAAGTTCAAGACATTAGTCAGGAAGAATCAATACGCTAAGAAGTGGGATATGGAGGTTCTAAGGAATGACGAGATACGTTTGAAGTACTCTAACGCTATAGATGCAGCAATAAGGAATAGCGCAGTAGGCAGCACAGTTGAAGAGGAATGGACATCTCTAAAAAGGGCCATCACAGAAGTTGGGAAGGAAAATATAGGTACAAAGAAGGTAGTTGCGAAGAAACCATGGGTAAAAGAAGAAATACTTCAGTTGATTGATGAAAGGAGGAAGTACAAACACGTTCCGGGAAAATCAGGAATACAGAAATTCAAGTCGCTGAGGAATGAAATAAATAGGAAGTGCAGGGAAGCTAAGATGAAATGGCTGCAGGAAAAATGTGAAGACATCGAAAAAGATATGATTGTCGGAAGGACAGACTCAGCATACAGGAAAGTCAAAACAACCTTTGGTGACATTAAAAGCAACGGTGGTAACATTAAGACTGCACCGGGAATTCCACTGTTAAATGCAGAGGAGAGAGCAGATAGGTGGAAAGAATACATTGAAAGCCTCTATGAGGGTTAAGATTTGTCTGATGTGATAGAAGAAGAAACACGAGTCGATTTAGAAGAGATAGGGGATCCAGTATTAGAATCGGAATTTAAAAGAGCTTTGGAGGACTTACGGTCAAATAAGGCAGAAGGGATAGATAACATTCTCTCAGAATTTCTAAAATCATTAGGGGATGTGGCAACAAAACGACTATTCACGTTGGTGTGTAGAATATATGAGTCTGGCGACATACCATCTGACTTTACGAAAAGCATCATCCACACAATTCCGAAGACGGCAAGAGCTGACAAGTGCGAGAATTATCGCACAATCAGCTTAGCAGCTCATGCATCGAAGCTGCCTACAAGAATAATATACAGAAGAATGGAAAAGAAAATTAAAATGCGCTAGGTGACGATCAGTTTGGCTTTAGGAAAAGTAAAGGCACGAGAGAGGCAATTCTGACGTTACGGCTAATATTGGAAGCAAGGCTAAAGAAAAATCAAGACACGTTCATAGCATTTGTCGACCTGGAAAAAGCGTTCGACAATATAAAATGGTGCAAGCTGTTCAAGATTCTGAAAAAAGTAGGGGTAAGCTATAGGGAGAGACGGGTCATATACAATATGTACAACAACCAAGAGGGAATAATAAGAGTGGACAATCAAGAACGAAGTGCTCGTATTAAAGAAGGGTGTAAGACAAGGCTGTAGCCTTTCGCCCCTACTCTTCAATCTGTACATCGAGGAAGCAATGATGGAAATAAAAGAAAGGTTCAGGAGTGGAATTAAAATACAAGATGAAAGGATATCAATGATACGATTTCCTGATGACATTGCTATCCTGAGTGAAAGTGAAGAAGAATTAAATGATATGCTGAACGGAATGAACAGTCTAATGAGTACACAGTATGGTTTGAGAGTAAATCGGAGAAAGACGAAGGTAATGAGAAGTAGTAGAAATGAGAAACTTAATATCAGGATTGATGGTCACGAAGTCAATGAAGTTAAGGAATTCTGCTACCTAGGCAGTAAAATAACCAATGACGGACGGAGCAAGGAAGACATCAAAAGCAGACTCGCTATGGCAAAAAAAGGCATTTCTGGCCAAGAGAAGTCTACTAATATCAAATACCGGCCTTATTTTGAGGAAGAAATTTCTGAGGATGTACGTCTGGTGTACAGCATTGTATGGTAGTGAAACATGGACTGTGGGAAAACCGGAACAGAAGAGAATCGAAGCATTTGAGATGTGGTGCTATAGACGAATGTTGAAAATTAGGTGGACTGAAAAGGTAAGGAATGAGGTGGTTCTACGCAGAATCGGAGAGGAAAGGAATACGTGGAAAACACTGATAAGGAGAAGGGACAGGATGATGAGACATCTGCTAAGACATGAGTGAATGACTTCCATGGTACTAGAGGGAGCTGTAGAGGGCAAAAACTGGAGAGGAATACAGAGATTGGAATACGTCATGCAAACAATAGAGGACGTAGGTTGCAAGTGCTACTCTGAGATGAAGAGTTTAGCACAGGAAAGGAATTCGTGGCGGGCCGTATGAAACCAGTCAGTAGACTGATGACAAAAAAAAAAGGCGACTTGCCCGTCGATGGGGATGAAATGATGATGATTAGGACAACATAACACCCAGTCCCTGAGAGGAGAAAATCTCCGGCCCAGCCGCGAATCGAATCTGGGCCCTTAGGATTGACGTTCCTTCGCGCTGACCACTCAGCTACCGGGGGCATTGGACCATTAAAGGATGCCATTTGAGGACGGTGAGGAGGTGAGTCACACAGATAAGCACTGGCCCCACCAACAGTACAAGCATTGGTATCGACAGGGCATACACGCCGTTTTTTCGCGCTAGAGGAAGGCCACAGAACGTGTAAGGTTCTAAGGACAAAACAACAACTGTGTAACCTGAAAATGTTTTTAGTTTAATGTTGCAATATTATCACAGAAATACACGCATTTACACAGTTTACAATGTGACAACGTTACGATAGTTGTCAGATGAAAGCATCTCGTCCTCAGAAAATGAAATAATCCCAAACAGAACAATGGTACATTTTATTGGTTAAAAACAGTCTTGGTTGTAATTTTATATTTTTATTTTTCAACTACGCGTTTCGCCTTATTTAGGCATTTTCAGGTTGTACTTCATTTGATATTTCTTAGAACTAGCCTTTAGACAGTGCAGCCAAACGGCATCGTCAATACATGAGTCCCACAACAACTTGGTTTAACACAGTAAAAACTTTTCTAGATGGACATTCCCGTTCACAGGAGCGAGTACGAGAATAAGATAGGGCTCAGGTAGTAAGCATAATGCACCAATAGAAGTTTCTGTACAATATTATTCTTATGACTATATATGCACGGTGCTGTCATGTCATGATACTGACCAGTACTATGATAAGTCATCCGATTGCAGTTCAAAGTTCAGTAGTATTTAGGATGACAATAAAGTCTATGGAGGATGGTTAATTTTGCGACAAGTTGAGAAGTAGGTTACCAAAGGTCGCTCGGTTTACAGTGGACGCAAGCTGGTGAACCAACAAGTTTACACCTCTGCTGACGGTATTTACCTTAGCTGCGATGAGCTGTCGTCTGCATGGCTGCTCTCGTTCTCTGATATTCCTACAAGCACTAATTAAGCAGACACTCTCCTTATGTTTCTTGTTATGCAAGCATATATTTACTCATCTCCAGTCTTGGAATATGGCGATATGCATGATCATGGCTGAAGCGCCGTGCATACCAAACTGCCCCCTCAGTCCTCGCAAGAACAATTAACTAACTGGCTGGTTCGTTTCTCCACAGTTGGAGCTCTACGCCACTACAACTAATATCTAGCTGAGTATCAGCCGTAGTGAACAGAGTGTTCAAACAAATTTCTCCTCTCGTTATGCGCCCCATTCTGCGCTTGACGCCAGTTCACTGAAGAGACCCCAAAAATTTCTCTCTTGTCTTTCTCGTAGCCGAACTCACTCCCCACCTGGGTTCTTTCAATCTCCATGTCACGGGTTTTTTCGACCAATAGGAGCGTTCCTCTTATTTTTGTGGAAACTCTCTCTGCAAACGCTAGGTTCCTACCATTAAACTGTATCGAAATCTTGGCACTTTACTCCTTCCTAGTTCGTTTCTTGGAAGAGCAGTTGAACAGAATGGACAGTGTCATTAAAGGAGGCTATAAGATGAACATCAACAAAAGCAGAACGAGGATAATGTGAAACGTCCCCTTAGAACAATTATACAAGACTGTCCTTAAACTGACACACAATATTCTTAGCGCAACGCAATCTGACTTTCAAAAATCCCTACAAAAGAATGGCCCTGACTAACATTAACCTATACGTTTCACATATTACTTACCTCACAAAAATCTTGGTTACTCGAACTACTGCAATATAGCGAGCGCCAATACTGCCAGCTAAATAAAAGATTCAAACTACGGAAGGCACTAACTTCTGATAGGGATAGTTAGCAAATGAAAGATTTTAATAGAGAACAATCAATGTATTTACCTTAATATCATCAAAAGTCATAACATATATAGCAGTTCATGACATACAATCTTACAAATTTCAAAATTCCGCCATCTCTCTCCCCACATCCACAACTGCTGGCGGCTCACCTCCAACTGCGCAACGCTACGAGATGTTAACATCCAGCTGCCCAACACTACAATGGCGAGTATTCCAACAGTGCCAACCAGCCACAGACTGCACACAGCACAGTCAGTGATTTTCATACAGAGCGCTACTTGGCGTTCCCAATAAAAAAACTTAAACAGCCTACTTACATAGCTGAGCCGCCATCAGTGGTGGATGTGGGGAGAGAGATGGCGGAGTTTTGAAATTTGTAAGAATGGATGTCATGAACTGCTATATATATATATTATGACTTTTGATGATATTAAGGTAAATACATTGATTGTTCTCTATTAAAATCTTTCATTTGCTAACTATCCCTATCAGGAGTTAGTGCCTTCCGTAGTTTGAATCTTTTATTTAGCTGGCAGTACTGGCGCTTGCTATATTGCAGTAGTTCGAGTAACCAAGATTTTTGTGAGGTAAGTAATATGTGAAACGTATAGGTTAATGTTAGTCAGGGTCATTCTTTTGTAGGGATTTTTGAAAGTCAGATTGCGTTGCGCTAAAAATATTGTGTGTCAGTTTAAGGACAGTCTTGTATAATTGTTCTAAGGGGACGTTTCAAATGGAATGTAGTTGAATTAAGTTGGGTGATGCTGAGGGAATTAGATTAGGAAATGATACGCTTAAAGTAGTAAAGGAGTTTTGCTATTTGGGGAGCAAAATAACTGATGATGGTCGAAGTAGAGAGGATATCAAATGTAGACTGGCAATGGCAAGGAAAGCGTTTCTGAAGAAGAGAAAATTGTTAACATCGAGTATAGATTTGAGTGTTAGGAAGTCTTTTCTGAAAGATTAGATGAGTAGATCATATAACTAATGAGGAGGTATTGGATAGGATTGGGGAGCAAAAAGAAGTTTGTGGCACATCTTAACTAGAAGAAGGGATCGATTGGTAGGACATGTTCTGAGGCATCAAGGGACCACCAATTTAATATTGGAGGGTAAAAATCGTAGAGAGAGACCAAGAGACGAGTACACTAAACAGATTCAAGAGGATGTAGGTTGCAGTAGGTGCTGGGAGATGAAGAAGCTTGCACAGGATAGAGTAGCATGGAGAGCTGCATCAAACCAGTCTCAGGACTGAAGACCACAACAACAATAGTTTCCACCAATCGGACTTTTTGTGCCCACTCCTGACACTTGAAAGTTACATGCGTACATCACATGTGTACCACGTGCTGTTCACGTGATAAACTGCGTTGCTTGTTTTGTTCGTATCCATGTGGAATTGTGAAACGCATTTTTCTAAACTTCAACTACTGGTGGCCCATTACTTGCTCTCCAGTATGCGCCACCTATCAGGTCGCTGACTCCCGCCGCGCTACGCCCCCTAAGAGGTTCACATGGTGCGTACTGTGGTGTAGCCTCTGCTTCTGTCCGTGTCTGCTTCCCCACAAAACGTTTCCTCTAACTGCTTGTTTCACCTTCTGGTCACTGACATGCATTATAGGAGTGGCGTGTTAATACTGTCAATTGAGTGTCATCCCTTTTGCATTACACACTTACAGGCATATCTTCTCATTACCACTGGAGCAAGTTTGGTGTCATATTCACCTTCTCATTACGTTTTATAAAACTCTTATGTAAGGTGTGTAACTGACCATTTGTTCTGCACGTTACAAATGGGATGGAGGTGATGTGAAGGAACATAGTGTGTAGATAAGACACCATTCTTCCATGCATGTAATAACTTTTGGAGAGTTTCGTGAAGCAACTCAAGAGCACGGTTGAGTTTCTTTGATTAATTATACTCCATGGCCCGTGTACGTTTACTGTAGAGCCAGTTTACGGCTCCAGAATGTTCTGAACGAAGCAAGAATTGCTTGAGACTCATTACGTTCGTTTACATTTCAGTGGCCGATTCAGACAGCCACTGCTGTTATAGAGCAGTACACGGCACCAGCAAGTGTTCTATTGTTCTCTTTCGACTGTGCGTGCTGTGTCTCCAACAGGCGAGACACTGGCCGCGTGTGTACTCACACAACAATGCAGCATGCTTGCACAGGAAACACGGCCATTCCGCACAGTAGTGTTACTCCAGGCTGCTGACGCATGTGTTGAATAACTGCGTGTGTCGAGTTGGACGAATGGGGAAAGCTGGGGCAATAATATTATAACAGTGGGATTTTACTAGATGCACCATCTCTCTCTCACACACACAGACATTAACTGCTATCAGATTATCTGGTCTGTATTTCGTGTTACATTTGCCGGTAAAGCTTTGTTTACCTGCAATTGCCGTTATCCGATGAGCAAGTAATGTGTTTCAGACTGTAGAAACAGCGTCTGTATTTTCACTGCTCGATGCAGAAACTGCCTATACACGAAACCGGAAGTTGCGAATCGGAAAGTTTCTGACTCATGCATTGAGTTCTCTTAAGGTATTTATATTAGTTGCCACGTCAATGGTGAACAGGTTCTAGAAAACGAAATTCGAGCCCAAATTCAACTAGAAAAAAATTACTCAGGTAAACGTTGAAGCTGGCCTTAGAGATCGATGTGGCACAACTAACAATGCGCCTGTCCTGAGAGAAATTATAGAACAGTGCACTGAGTGTCAAGTAGCTGTGTATTTGGAAGTTATAGTTTTAATAAAAAAGTTAAATAAAATGTCTAAATTTCAGACAGTTCAGTTCGGAGCGCATTTAGTCAGGCGGAGAATACTCTTCGTCGTCGTGATGGACTGAGGCCGATTCCGTGTATATTGTAATTGTCCGTCAATATGTGAAGTGTCTTAGGCACTGAACGCAAGGCTGGATAAAAATGTGAATGGAAAAGAAAATTGATAATTCGCTAGGTGACGATCAGTTTGGCTTTAGGAAAAGTAAAGGGACGAGAGAGGCAATTCTGACGTTACGGCTAATAATGGAAGCAAGGCTAAAGAAAAATCAAGACACGTTCGTAGGATTTATCGACCTAGAAAAAGCGTTCGAGAATATAAAATGGTGCAAGCTGTTCGAGATACTGAAAAAAGTAGGGGTAAGCTATAGGGAGAGACGGGTCATATACAATATGTACAACAACAAAGAGGGAATAATAAGAGTGGACGATCAAGAACGAAGTGCTCGTATTAAGAAGGGAGTAAGACAAGGCTGTAGCCTTTCGCCCCTACTCTTCAATCTGTACATCGTGGAAGCAAAGATGGAAATAAAAGAAAGGTTCAGGAGTGGAATTAAAATACAAGGTGAAAGGATATCAATGATACGATTCGCTGATGACATTGCTATCCTGAGTGAAAGTGAAGAAGAATTAAATGATCTGCTGAACGGAATGAACAGTCTAATGAGTACACAGTATGGTTTGAGAGTAAATCGGAGAAAGACGAAGGTAATGAGAAGTAGTAGAAATGAGAACAGCGAGAAACTTAAGATCAGGATTGATGGTCACGAAGTCAATGAAGTTAAGGAATTCTGCTACCTACGCAGTAAAATAACCAATCACGGACGGAGCAAGGAGGACATCAAAAGCAGACTCGCTATGGCAAAAAAGGCATTTCTGGCCAAGAGAAGTCTACTAATATCAAATACCGGCCTTAATTGGAGGAAGAAATTTCTGAGGATGTACGTCTGGAGTACAGCATTGTATGGTAGTGAAACATGGACTGTGGGAAAATCGGAACAGAAGAGAATCGAAGCATTTGAGATGTGGTGCTATAGACGAATGTTGAACATTAGGTGGACTGATAAGGTAAGGAATGAGGAGGTCCTACGCAGAATCGGAGAGGAAAGGAATACGTGGAAAACACTGATCAGGAGAAGGGACAGGATGATAGGATGTCTGCTAAGACATGAGGGAAAGACTTCCATGGTACTAGAGGGAGCTGTGGAGGGCAAAAACTGTAGAGGAAGACAGAGATTGGAATACGTCAAGCAAATAATTGAGGACGTAGGTTGCAAGTGCTACTCTGAGATGAAGAGGCTAGCACAGGAAAGGAATTCGTGGCGGGCCGCATCCAACCACTCAGTAGATTTATGACAAAAAAAAGGTCTCAAAAGACCAAAGGCATGATTTTATGGGTAGATGGTCCAGCTTTGAGATTTCTCTTCGCGGGAGTGTTGGTGTGGTGCTACTTCGTGGATTGCCATTCTGTTTCCGGTTCAAAGTGACGAACCCATGCCTTATCACCTGTGACGATGGTTGACAAAAAATTGCCACGACCAGGCACGTAACTCGCAAGCAATTGCGCACAGAAGGTCCTTCGTTCTTGTTTACGGTCTTATTGGCGAGGAATCCAGTGGGCAGACACCTTTGTGTCCCCCCGCTGGTGGACGACAGAGTTAGCACTACCAACAGAGACGTCCAGTAGCGAGGAGTTTCAGAATGATCACCGACCACCTCGAATGACAGGGCCCGCACATTCCAGCATTGCAGGACTCACAGCGGACTGTGGCCAGCCGATATTAGGACTGGTTTCGCGACCTTGCTGCGATGATGACAGACGCCTCGCCCAGTGACACAGTGATTCTGTTCACTGTCAGGTCCCCACAAACATTCTGCAAGCGCCTATGAATATTTGCGATGCTCTGGTTTTCCTCCAAAAGAAAGCCAACGACAGCTCTCTCCTTGGAAAGCACCTCTGTGAAAGACGCCATTTTGAAGGATTTAATTGTAAGTACCTCGGCCAATCAGACCTTCATAAAACTAGAGGGGCTGGAATATTTCACTACGTCCCACAGCAAATTCTGCATATTTTCTGACAGAGGAAACAAAATGTGTTTCGTGTTGGATTACCTTTTGAACGCCCGTCTGCAGTTCGTAAGCGCTACTCGGAGCCTCAGGGACAGCGAGGACGGGGCTCTGGTCGGCCTCTCTCAACCCGGAGACGGCGCGTTAACGACGGGCAGGCGCGGCGTCGGATTGTCGGCCACCAGCGTAGAGTCTGCACTTACCGCGTCGAACCGGTGGGCGCCATCTGGGTTAACAGCACATTTACGACGCCGCTGTCGCCGTCGGGGTCAGCAGAGTAGCCACTTAGCGTCCAGAGGACGACTTACAACGGCCGCACACTGGGGATGCCCCGGTGCATCGTCAGGACAGTTGCAGTAGCAGCACATTATGAACTGGAATGAGATTTTCACTCTGCAGAGGAGTGTGCGCTTGTATAAAACTTCCTGTCAGATTAAAACTGTGTGCCGTACCGAGACTGGAATTCTGGACCTTTGCCTTTCGCGGGCAAGTGCTCTACCATCTGAGCTACCCAAGCACGACTCACGACCCTTCCTCACAGCTCTAATTCCGCCAGTACCTCGTCTCCTACTTGCCCGTGAAAGGCAAAGGTCCGGAGTTCGAGTCTCGGTCCGGCACACAGTTTTAATCTCCCAGGAAGTTTCGCATGTTGAAGTCTTACATACCTGTGGATATCTACTACTTCATTTACAAAGAGCTATAGCCCGGTGTAAATCTAAATAAAGTAGACGAAATATTCTGTAAACTGCTGCTTTCATGCGATAGGAACAGAACATCTACGAAGTTCATTAACTAGGACATGGTACTCCACTCCATACTTTTAACAAAGGTGCGCGTCTACGGAATAGGTTCCCAGATATGTAAGTGGCTCGAAGATTTCTTAACCAATACATCCCATTATGTTTTTCTCGACCGCGGGTGTTCATCAGAGACAAGTGTACTGTTGGGAGAACCTCAAGGAAGTGTGACACGTATACATGAATGATCTGGCGGTCAGAGTCGGGCAGCAATCTGCGGTTGTTTGGGATGAGGTGATGTACGGGAAGGTGTCGGAATTGAGTGATTGTGGGACGATGTAGCATAACGTTTCTTGTTGGTGTCATGAATAGCAGCTAGCTCTCTCTCTCTCTCTCTCTCTCTCTCTCTCTCTCTCTCTCTCTCTCTCTCTCTCTCTCTCTCTCTCTCTATTATATTCATATATGAGTTTATGCGGATGAGTAGGAAACAGAGAGTTGTTGTGCTTGAAAACAGTATTAGTAGTGTCCTGCTTGACACAACACGTCCTTTAAAAATATGGCCGTAACGTTGCAAAGCGATGTGAAGTGGAAGCAGCATCTAACGAATTTGGTAGGGAAGGCGAACGGTCGACTTCCGTTTATTGGGAGAATTTTGGGAAAGGGTGGTTTACCTGTAAAAGAGACCACATATAGAACACTAGTGTGATCCATTCTTGAGTACTGCGCGAGTGTAGATGCTTAGGGTGCTGAAAGGGGAATCCCTGCAGGGAAGAGGACCTCCTCTTCGAGGAACTTAGAGAACCGGCATGTGAAGCTGACTGCAGACTTTTTCTACTGACACCAATGTACATTTGACGCAAGGATTACAAAGATAAGATCAGAGAGATAGGGCTCTCTTTGAAGCATACAGACACTCGTTTTCCCCTCACAATATTCGGAAGTGGTATGGGGAAAATAAATCAGTAGTCATGGTACAGAGTCGTGCTTGGGTAGCTCAGTTGGCAAGCACTTTGCCGCGAAAGGCAAAGGTCCCGAGTTCGAGTCTCGGTCCGGCACACAGTTTTAATCTGCCATGAAGATTCATATCAGCGCACACTCCGCTGCAGAGTGAAAATCTCATTCTGGGAACATCCCCAAGGCTGTGGCTAAGCCATGTCTCCGCAATATCCTTTCTTTCAGGAGTGCTAGTTTCGCAGGAGAGCTTCTGTAAAGCTTGGAAGGTAGGTGACGAGGTACTGGCAGAAGTGAAGCTGTGAGGACTGGGCGTGAGTCGTGCTTGGGTAGCTCAGTTGGTGCCAGCACGGTATCTCAGCGTGTTCGGTCAGAGGGTTTAACTGCCCTCTGTAATAAAAAAAACTGAGTCAACGGCTCAGCACCGACCTTGAACGGGTGTCATGGGACATTCGCACCGAACAAATGCAACGAAAATTTAAAATTGGTAGTGTACTTGCCCGCCAAGAGCAAAGGTTCTGAGTTCGAGTCTCGGCCCGGCACACAGTTTTAATATGCCAGGATGTTTCATGGTACAGAGTACCCTCCGCCACACACCGCATGTAGATGCACACCATGACTGTGTAAATTTGATAAAGGTATTTACAGAAGTGTTTGCTCTAGATTTTATTATATTTATATAGTACATGTAAGAAAATTCAATTTAAGTACTTTCGTTCCTAGCAACGTAAGGGATTTGTCCGTCTGTAATTTTAATTATTCCGATCTCTCTCGCCTGGCGGGAGATAATAGGGAAAAGTCAGACATCTCTGTACCGCCGAAGAAGTAGTCGAAATTTTGTAGTTGATGTGAGCAGATGCAAATTATCTTACCATTGACTTGAAAGATGTTTTTCAAACTAGTTGTTTCAGTCATCAAAAACTTCAGAAACTGCAACGAATAATTTTAAATCATAAGGGACAGTCAAAGGAAAATGACACGAATGAATAAGAAAGAAAAATTATTGAAGTATTATTTAAAAAATAATCGCCTTAACTGCTATTACACTGATTCAGTGAGACAAGACGGTCCATGCCTTTTTGGACTAATATTTCCAGTTGCCTGTGGAACCATGATTGTACCCAAGCTTGCAGCTCTCCGTCCAAGGCAAGGAGACAGGCACGAATGTGCTTCCTGAGGACTCAAAAAATATTGGAATAGCGGGGTGAGAGATCTGGACTGTGTGGAGGTTGTGTAAAGGCACCCCAGCGAAACTTCTGTAGAGGAAACAACCTTACCACCGTGTCGACTCGCGCTCACATTTCTAGTGAGCTGCGAAAGTCCCACTGGCAAACGTTAACACATTCTTAACACAGACCCGATATCTCCCCATGTCACCTCCATATTTTTAAAGCCTTGAAGGAAGACCATCTTAACAATAATGACGATTACTTTTCGAACAAAAACCAACCGATCACTTACTTTTATTCCATGTATACCTTTTCCATCTGACTGCCCTTATATTTAGGAGTTAAAGTCACCCATTGAGCTGTTAGGGTTATGATGAACGGCAGGTTTCTCTGTACGGCAGAAAATGGAGATAAAATTCAAATCCTGAAGAAGAAAACATACTGCCAGAAACAACCACGTTTTTAGTTTTGCAAAGTGGACATTACTACATTCAGTTTTTCTTCAGTCGCGGAAGTCTGTAAAATTAATACGTCATGGGAAATAAAACCGCTTTTAAAAGAGCATATCACATAGGACAGTGCAGAGTCCACTCGCGCTTGTGTACCTTAAGAGACTTTAGCGGCTCAAAAACTGGTTAATGTACACTAAATTGTACCAAGTTAAAAAATCTAATCATTGTACACCATACTTGCACAGAGGATTAAATGATTGTTCTGCCTTTTTGTATACACAGTGAATATAAAATCTATGTTGCCAACTGCGAAACATACTTAGTGTCCTATACACACTTTCATTCTTCAACTATTGTGTTTATACCTCCAAATACGTGTCTTTAATGTTGCTATACGAAAACTTCGTTTACGCTTCAAAAGTTACATATTATTTACATTTTTTTGGTTGTGGATGAAAGAGCGCATTTGAAGCAGGAGACTTCGGAGTGTGATTTCGTCCTCTGTGATCAATGATTTTTTTTTCCAAATGTTATGCAGGTGGTTGCCACGACTGCTCCCACTAACTGCCTATGCTTGTCAACTTGTAAGGGCACGAGATTTTCAAAATATTTGTAGGCAAAGTTTGGGAATGTATAATTTCGGTGAGTGGAAGTGAAATCTCGTACTAATTTTCAATATAAATGAGCAAGCTTTATTAGTAGAATTACAAGCATTTTTTTTATATAAAATAATCATTCAGAATATAAAGTTTATTTTAAGGTAAGTTAGCTTTAAAGTTTACTTTAATTATTGTGAAAGACGAGTTATTAGGGGACAAATCTTGTTTTGTGCGTTTAATTCTTTGCATGAGGTATTACACGTGATCTCTGTGCTCCTGCAAGACAGTTGAACACATTTGTGGAGTCTTGGGCAAAGTAGTCAACGACGGCAAACAGTCTTCTGCGCCAGCTACACTGACAAGAAATACCAATGTACATATATTTATATCAGTAATGTATGTATGTATGTATGTATTGAAGAAACCCTTGTTATTCGTCACCCAGAAGGCCTCTTGTAACAAGATACTTATCATATAATATGTATTATATTTAAAAGCGCAATAAAAGCCTCAAGAGATCGGAAATGCCAAGTCCGGGTTAAGTTATTCCACAGATAAGAATAGAATTTAACAATCCGACGGTTCACAGACTATTTTGAGTTGAAGATCACAGTGATGCAACTTAACATGTGAATTAACCCTCGTAGAATCTTACAGTAATAATAACATGTTAGAGTTAATACTGGCACCACAATATATTCAGTGTCAACTGTATTGCTTTATTTTTTTTATATTTCCATTTTATTTGGTGTCAGATACTTATGTGTATGTAGTGACAATGAATTACATATGGTAAGGCAGTTTTATATTTAAGGAAGTGCTAAAATTAATAAATTTTGAATAACTTAAGTTCTTTCTGTGACAGATTTTCTGTTCTTTCGAATTCCAGATTTGTGTTGGTATTGTAAGGGTTTTCGAATTAAAATATGTTTCTATTGACTGCTATTTACTAGTATGGAATATCTAGTGATAATTTAGTCGATGTAACATCACAAAACCAGTTTTTAAAGAAGACAGTAATTTTTAAGTATGTAATGACAGTCTTTTCATTAAGTTGTTTTTGCAAAGAATATTAACTAATTTTGGTCTAGAAAGCGATTAAGAAATTACCATTTTACATCAACATTTACCAGCATTATGCACAGACATTAAAATGAAGTTACATGCAGGACTTACCCTTGAAGTTGTTCGCTGTAGCAAGCTTATCACATCACACACAGTGGCATGCTTTAGGATTTCTTTTTTTACACAAAGAAATAAGCTTTTAGAATGGTGCGTAGGAGATACATCGTCTACTTACCACCACCACGTGGCTGTTTCACTGAGGGATAAAAAGGCTTCAGGCAACATTTATCAGGCACAAACCAGGCGCACTGTTTGAGAAGAGAACTACACACAAACAGCTTTACAACAGACGAAAGGTAAAAACCAACAACAACAACAACAACAACAAACAGAAGTAACACATTCACCATCACAACATCAGCAAGAGTAACATTGACAACAACAACAATAACAACAACAACAACGACAACAACAACAACAAAATCATAGCATAGCTTCCTCACATCACACAAAACACTGAGACGACAGCAGAAGGTAAAACAATCCAACACTTAATAGTAACACCAAACACGAAGGTAAACGAAAATCTAAAGAAAGAAAAAATAAAGAAACATAAACATCAACCACAACAATAACACCAACAACACAAAAAAGAGAAACAGCCAACAACAAAACATATCAAGTTGGCAAACAACAATGCGGTTGTGATTGGTTGGTTGGTTGGTTAGCTGACTGACTCAAAAAAACATTTAGCGGGCTCATTCTTATCCCTGTCTCTTAGCAAACACATTTCTCTTTTTTTGGAAAGTATGATTCTGGGTTACAAGACTGGAAGATGCCAAGACCACAACGACAAACAGACAACATCAACAAATAGTAATAAAGAAAAGAAACACCGACATTGAACATTTAAGGTTTAGGAAGTATGGGCAGCATGGGGTTGGCCACTCTTTGGTACATTCGTTTTTGCGTAGTGCCAGCTATGGCACACAAAATTTATGTAACAGTTGGTCTGAAAACTTTTAATCAATGTTCACAAATTTTGTATACTAGTCGTGCGCTTTTAGGAACTCAGGTCTTGACATAATTCTGTTCTTTAGAGTATTTTGGTATTACAACAGCAATATGTTTATTGTATCTCTCTACATTCCTCTCCACTCCCCCTCTCACACTCAATAAAGAGAAAAGTCGGGATGGATTTCAAATATAGCAAAATGTTTAGCCGCAAATTTTGCGTATAAAATGATACGTTTTCAAAGGACATGTGTAGTTCAATGAAGGTCAAATAAGCAAATATATTTTTAGTTCTAGTTCTAGTAAGGATTAATTTAGAACAGAGGAAGGATACAGCAAAATAAAGTGTTAGATACAAACTGAAAGGGGCATCCAGCGGAATAAGAGGTGAGGGCACTCATTCAACTACTTGTAAATCGAAGAGTTACGTTTTGTTTGTGTTTGTTCTGTCTTGAAAATGCCACAATAACATTTAGATGCTGCGATGTATTTATTTTTGCTAATAAACAAATTATTTAACATTTTAAAGTTCATATCTTGCTTGGCTTATTAAAAATCCGACATCAAAGATAGGTATTTCTGTGAAACAAAACTCAACCTTCGAATGACCTTCGATAATTACAATTAAGATCTTGGTTGTTAGTAGTGATACATGACCCGTTATGCCCCTTCCAATATGCATCTAACAGCTTAAACCTTGTCTCTCTTTTAAAATCTCAAAACAAATATTACGGTTACTACTCAAAAAATTAACTTTAACCTCCAAATCACTTTGAAAATCACTCACTATAACATTGCATTAGTAGCAATGAGTGATACGCTTTGCCACCTACAACTTTTATCTAAGACATTTTGCTGTATATTTTGTGTGTATTTGTTGGTTAAGCGGGAGAGACGCATGCTACAGTGTGTGTTCTATGGTGCATTTCCTACCAAGACAGTGGCTATAGTGGTTGCAGAAATGGCTATATACAGCCTGGTACAGTTCTATGAACATTAGGCCTCATGAAATCTTTTCAACAAATGATAGGATAATGATGATGTTCTGAATGTAATGTTTCACATCATGTATACACTTCAGTCATGTTCTAGATCTTCCATCTTTTGCTGTCTCTACGAAAGTCTATCATTTATTTTGGTGCTAAAACTGGGTAAGCATGGCCACTTTGGCAACTGAAATAACTGTACTGTCCTCTACGTTTTCGTCTTTCTTCTTAGCATTTAGAAACACACTATCAAATTCAGTTTTAGATTATTCAGATGTATATAACTTTAATCTGTAGTATTTGCTTTTTGTTTGATTATGTAAAACTAACTTCACGATTATTCAATTGTATTATTTGTTTTACGAAAGTTACAGGAGACACCACAATAGGGATATATTGGGCTTCTGTCATGCCATCTTCTCTTGTTCCACCCATATTTAAATGTCACCCAGATCCCTACTAAAGCAGCCATCAAATTTCTATGCCATACAATCTGGGATAATCTCTTTGATGTACCATGTACTTACGATGTTATAAGATTATCAATCTCATTTCTGAACTTATTACATCATGTGATTTGAAGTAATGCTTTCATTCATACTGGGATGGACTGTAACTTCCACTACAAGAATGTTTGTCTGTTCGCTTTCGTTGCCTGTTCTTGTATCACTTGAAGTTACCATTTAGTATAGAATTGCCTTAATGACGAAGCGCTTCTTCATGCTAACGATGCCCTTTAGATGCTCCTTTATGCTTACATAACTAACCCCCAGTTTCTTCTAAAGACTTCTGTATTTATTGCTAGGTCTTTTTAATTAGATTACGAAGCTTTGATGTCATGACTACAGATCTATTGCACCTATGACAAAAAGCTAATTCTCAGCTGAATGTAAGGCAGATCTGAGATACATCAGATAGAGATAATTTGCTGGATTTATCGAGCACCGAGACGTTATATTTTTCAGTATCTGCTAAAAGAGTTTTGAATCCGAAGTCCAATATATTCAAAATAGAATTGGTATGACCATAGTGTTGGTATGGTGTACAGCATATTGCACAGCATTATATATCGCACAAATTTGCTATTACATATGTTTTGAACGTCTATCAAATGTGACTGTACTCTGTGTTGTCAAAAGAAACGTAGCTATGCCAAGTTTATGGTTCCACATGCACACGACATGAAACTGGAGAACGCACAAGAGAGAATTCGTGAATTTGTTTCTGAAAGAGTGGCCAGCCTGCAGCGCCCACAGGTGGAGTGGTGTGGTGTGCTGCGGACTTGACGTACCGGCACAAAACCACTTGGTTAGTTGGTGATTTGAAGTTGTAGGGTGGAGGGCGTCCGCTCTGAACCGCCTCGCACATTGCTTGCCCTGCAACACAAGAGAACCAATCAGCGGCGCAGTCTAGGCACGTGCTCTGCAGCAACAAACACAGGCAACCAATCACAACCAGCAGCGACAGTGGACCACCCACACATTGCCTGACCTGCAACACACGAAAACCAATCAGCAGTACAATGTAGACACAGGATCAGCAGAAACTGACGCAGGCAACCAGTCACAACTGGAACCACATTACTTATCCCTACACACATGGTCTGCTCTACAACACAAAAGAACCAGTCAGTATTGCAATCCAGGCACGGAATCAGATGCATCGAGTCACAGTCTTCGATTGTTCTTAAGTAGCTTCTACATCATCTGCATACCCTGCAATATAACTCATTAGCAGTGCAATCCAAGGACATGATTAGTGGCAACACACCTTGCAGATAGCCTGCCCTGCGATACAAAACCAGTCTGTGGTATAATCTAGGTATGCGGTCAGCAGCAACAAATCCAGGGAGCTAACCATAAGCAGTAACAGGTTTGAATCTCTGCACATGCAACATTCACTGTAGTCCAAAGAACCAGTCATCATCACAACAGAGACACCTGTGGCGCTTGTCAGCTGCTCTGGAGAAACATGTAGCATAGCTTTCCTTGCGATAAAAGAAGAGAACCAGATAGCAAACCAACATGGGCCATGATTCACATCAACAGTCACCGACTACCAATAATAAAAGTCCACTGCTGATGTTGTGTCTCTCGCACATAGGCTGCCCAGAACCACAAGAAAACCATTCCACAGTGAAGCCTCAATGAACAAACAGAACCACCATTTGGGAAAAAAGAACAGAACTTGTCGCTGCTGTGATATACCTAACCAACAGACCACCTTGAAACTCAAGGAAGCAAGCAACAAATTACATATTCAGAAAAAAGTTGTCCAGACGTGTCATAAGCTCATTTTGCCCTAACACAAATTTGTTATTGTTTGGTCTTCGGTTCACAGACTGGTTCAGCCAGCTCTATTTTTTGGGAGCGTGTTCATCTCCAAATGACAACTGCAGCCTACTTCCATTTCCACTTGCATGCCATGAAAAAGCCTTATTATATCTGTACAATTATTACTTCTGCTTCGATCCCTCCCACCCCCTCCTACATGTAGACTCACTTCTGTCCAGCACTAAACTCACAACTTCTTGATGCCGCAGGATGCACGATATCAATCGAGCCGTCCTTTTAATCACGTTATGCCAAACATTTTTCCCAAGTCAGTTGAGTTGGCCAATCTACACATTTAACCATGAACATTCTTCTGTACCATAACATTTCAACAGTTTGTTATCTACCTTTCTGATATAGTTATCATCCATATTTCACTTCTGTGCGAATCTCATACTGAAATTTATATTCGATATCAATAACTTTCTATTTTTCAGAAATTCTCTCCTTGCTGTTAGGAGTCTGCATCTCATACCATTTCTAATTTGTCGATCGTCAGTTATTTTGCTGTACATCTTGTAGAAGTTATCTCCTTCTTTTATTGTCTCCACTCCTGGTACAATTCTCTCTGCATCGCCTTATTCACATACACTATGTCGCATCACCCATTTATTTTTAGTCCATATTCATAAGAAGTATTCCGACAAAATTTTACGTAAACAAGTTGTGGTAAATGTCTGGATGGGCTCTTTAATCAGAAAAAATATCATTTCTATCCACACTCCGGCTTGACTGAACCATACATAGTGCTGTGATTACCTGCTTAGCAAAGAGGCGTTCAGATCAACTGTATACTAGTTCAGTCGAATTTGTCAGAGTGAGGATTTACAGAGCTGAACTAAACAACTTTTCATGTTGTGATTGTTAGGTTCTGGACAATCTAAGTTGCTGAATTGATGGAGAATGTTATAATTAGCAATAAGAAGATCAACTAAACGGAAAATAGCATTAGCAGTTATAAAAATTATGGTCATAGCTCTTATAACACTTACCAATATATACAGTTAGTTTTAAAAATGTATTAACTTTTATTTTATATGCATAATGCAATTTATATTGTTAAGAAAATTAGAAATTCGAGGGTCCAGTCATACTTAAAAAGTAAATAAGGTACATAAATCGGACTCATTCTCATAACCTTGTCCTTGGGTAACTGTGTTATCTGCAGTATATATCAAATCTGCATGTCTTTGCCCGTTTCATAATACTTCATGTCATAATAATTGGAATTAATCGTCATAAACAGAAAAATTATTACACCAAATACTGGGTAAATTTGCAATCGGATCAGGGCAAATTAATAATTAGTCATACTTTCTACATACTTTCTATGTATGGCTGCTCTTAAAGCAAACAAACACACACCCACACCCACACCCACACACACACACACACACACACACACACACACACACACACACACACACACACACACACACACACACACACACAGAGAGAGAGAGAGAGAGAGAGAGAGAGAGAGAGAGAGAGAGAGAGAGAGAGAGAGAGAGAGAGGACTAGTATGTATATATGTAGACGTAGGAACTGATACAAATTACAGAAAATGAAGACGAACAGCTACATTTCCTGTGAAATATAGTCTCACATGACTGCACCAACATCTTGAATGAAAGCTGAAACTTAATAAACGAAATTAAGGATACATTTAGTACATAATCCTTGGTAAACGTTGCCGTTACTTGAAA
This sequence comes from Schistocerca gregaria, assembly GCF_023897955.1. NCBI lineage: Eukaryota > Metazoa > Arthropoda > Insecta > Orthoptera > Acrididae > Schistocerca > Schistocerca gregaria. The sequence continues at coordinate 137,532,661 of NC_064929.1, forward strand.
CGGGGAAAGAAGAAAACAATGGAGGTACACCTTAAAAACTCCGTCAATCTTTTCAATTAATTCTGAATAAGAATGCGATTTTTGCGAGTAAATTATTGTCGAACAAATTTTCTTACAAAACATTCTCTGTCATGTTAGAAATGTAGGGATAAGTATACACGATTAAACAACACTGCAATCCATTCAAAGGTTCACAGTCTAAAGGCTCAGTATGTGTGTAACCCTCTGCGTATTTCTACGGCCCAGCGACTGTCAGTCGCACGTTGTTCATCGTTTTCCCTGCCTCCTTCGGATGGAAATTCCTAACATTCGAAAAACACGATAAACATCTCTCAATCTTTGATTTTGTCAGCCGATTTTTTTTAAAGGCGGGTAAGACGATAAACACCATGCCACTGACGGTCATTTGGACTCCGAATGGTATTGATACGACAAGGTCTCGTCCCCTGTAATTGTGCGGATGTCCATCAATGCATCATCATGGTGTTCGGAGCGATTCCACAACAAGCGTTGATTGACTGTATCCAATAGCTTTACAGTCGATGTCACAACTGTGTTGTTGCTGATGGTGATTTCTTTGAAGACCAGTGAAGGTATTCTGTTCTATTTATATTCTGAAACTTTTCACTGAGCTTTTAGTGAAAAATGCTGATTAGCATATGTCATGTTTGCTACTTCCGAAAACCTTATTCCTGCTTTTTCATACTTTGAAAAATCGTTAGACTTATTCATATCTTATTAACATGTGTGTAAGTTTTTAAAAGTATCAGCCATTCCGGTTTATTGCCCTGCTAAAGTCTTCAGAAGTAGAGAGCTTTTCTCTTCATCTTTCACTGTTCTGTCATTTCATCCTCACAGGTCTGAACACTTCCACATAATGACCAAACTTTGCAGGCACAACATTCTCTTCTACAGGAAATTATTTTCTGCTATGTTATGAAATGTAAAGCCTCCGGAGAAGTTCTGACGTCGTTCTTGCAAGCAGACAGGTATTCTTGCGAAACCGTTCTCGCTTTGTTGATTACAAATGTCAACTTGGACATTTTTTGTTTCCTTTTATCTAACTAACAGACTACTTTTGCTGCCGTCTTCTATCACCTGGGGATGCTCACTTATGAGAATAAATTTTGGTTTCCCCAAAAGACATCTGAAGTGAACAAACAGTGTTACCCTGCAAAATGTTTTTAAATATCTTCAAAAATTTAGATATACATAAAAGAGTGTTATAAAAACCAATAGTATTAAAAAAAGGAAATATATTTCCGTTTTAATATCCATTGTGAGTCTATGTATTGTTATAGTATATCTGCATCTTATTTTTCATCTGTTGTACCTTTATTCACTACAAATGTTGCTCTTCTATGTAAAATTTATTAACTATGTAAGTAAAATATGTAATATTAATTACTTCACATTTTTTAAAAATATCCCGTACACAAACAGCCAGTAACGCACTTAATAAATAACTGTACACTCAATACATACATTCTAAACAATTTCAACTTTTTAATTATACAGTAGCTTAAATTAAAAATGTTTTAATGTGTGCATCAAACTAATTTTGCCAGTGGTTTCCGAACATGTGAATAAATGCTAATTCTGACCGCAGACATAATTTTTCAATGTAAACAAACATACCATCGGAAAAATGGCAAATACTGCGCCGCTTTTGTACAATATGCAAAGAAAAAATATTTTTGCCACGTTTATAAATGGGAAAGATTGCAGCAACAACAATCAAAACAGAATGTAAGTACATGGAAGAGGTAATATATGGTAAATATATAACTCACGGAGTGCAGTAGTCAAACAAACTGTTAATTTTCTCAATGCTGCTGCTGCATCAAGACTTAAGCTGATGTTTTAGAGATGGGCTAACTGAAGATTAAATATGTACGTCGACTGGAGATGGGTGAAAGCTCGGAACATATATTGGCATAAATAAAACTAAAAAGAAAGCGATGGTTGCTGTGTTTCTTAAGAATTACACTAACCTCCATCTTATGATCCAAGGAATAACGTCACTTCGTTATTTCCGTACCCCTTTTTATTGCGGGAGTATACCTACAAGTTGTTGTAGGTGTGCTGCTCTGCAGCTTACAAATATTGGAATATTTCACACGGGGCATGAAACATTTGGTTTGCAAGCTAAATTCTGGCAACACCTTGTCGCCAGAAAATCCAGCGTCTAACCGTCCAACCCGCATACGACGTCTGTGCCCCTCCCCCCTCCCCACAACCCCTCCCCCTCACCACCCGCCCCAAACCTCTCTAGCCGACAATGTAAACAGTGATTTCGATTTCCGGACTCAAAAAAGAATCGGATAACCTTTGCCGGCCTGTCACGGTAATTTATGGTCTGAGTTACGACCTTTTGGTGAATCTCGTTTAGGTCCCGTCCTGTTCTGGTCGCAGCTCTGGAACTGTGATGCGCAGCTGGGGTCTGGGAAACGCTGGCCCTGTCTTTCATGTGGGCGGGTAACGGTAACCACCCGCCACTTTGAACCGCTCGGACGCAAATAAAAGCGGCAGCCAATTGCGTCGTTAGCGGTGCACAAACGGGATGGCGATTGGGTGGTGGAGTTGGAGGGGAGGAAGGCGGACTTCCGGCGGAATTCGTGCTCTGCGGTCTGCTCTTTGAAGTCCGGCGGTCAAAGTCGGTCGTAGGTCTACACACACACACACACACGCACACACACACATATCACTGTCCTCCTCTGTCTTTTGTTACTTTGTTGCTTTTGTCTGCTTTCCCTTCACACAACCACCCACATACATTACGAATACACACACACACACACACACACACACACACACACACACACACACACACACACGTGCTCGCACACACTAATGCAAGGTGTTTCAGTCTGGTGATCGCTGTACCTTACAAAATTGTAAGGGATAGGGAAGTTCATTTAGACAGATAAACATGAAACAGGTATTACTCTTTCCGTGTAGTTATTAATATAGTTTATCTGTTTATTTTCCAGAGAGTTGCAGTAACTAGACACATTTCTCTTAAACAGGACACTATTTTTTCTGTCACGTAGTGATGTAATTAAACTACGCAGAAATATTTTTATCAAATTCCTATCAGTTTTAGTTAGAAAGATGGAAACGATCAAGTGTGAAATCCAGGTAGCTCTATTCGTCCAGGAGACCAAGAAAGCAGTATATGCCGGTGCCCAATTTGATCACACGTTCCTTTACTACCGGAAGACGTTCGGTATAGTTCCGCACTGTCACCTAATGAGGGGTTCCCGGGTTCGATTCCCGGCGGGGTCAGGGATTTTCTCTGCCTCGTGATGATTGGGTGTTGTGTGAAGTACTTAGGTTAGTTTAGTTTAAGTAGTTCTATGTTCTAGGGGACTGATGACCATAGATGTTAAGTCCCACAGTGCTCAGAGCGATTTGAACCATTTGAACCTAATGAGGAAAATACGAGCATTCGAAATATCACCCAACTGTTTGCTCCGATTCGGAAAGTTCGGCCGCCAAGTGTAAGTCTTATTGAGTGCGACGCCACATTGGGCGACTTGCGCATCGACAATGGGGATGACATGATGATGAAGATAGCACAACACCCAGTCAAAAATGGCCCTGAGCCCTATGCGACCTAACTTCTAAGGTCATCAGTCCCCGACACTTAGAACTACTGAAACCTAACCGACCTAAGGACATCACACACATCCATACCCGAGGCAGGATTCGAACCTGCCACCGTAGCGGTCGCGCGGTTCCAGACTGTAGCGTCTAGAACCGCTCGGCCACCCCGGCCGGCACAGCAACCAGTCCCTGAGGGTAGAAACTCTCCCACCCCAGCCGGGAATCGAAGCCGGCCCCCGTGAGTGACATTCCAACACACTGACCATTCAGCTAACGCGGCGGACTCCTATTGAAGAGTTTACAGCTAACAGAAAACAGCAAGTCGTGAACGGATAGAAGTCTTCAGATGTAAAACTTTGCGTGTGCCCCAAGGCCATGTTACAGGATAATTATGAAAATGCCGGCCGTGAAACCCTACATGTTATTACTAGCAGAGTTATGTTTCACAATACGTACATTTCCAAGAGCATATGTGGATCAAAACCAGAAATTAAGGAAATGGGATGAGTAGAAAGAACCAGAGGTAGCCGAGAGATTCAGAGGGAGTATTAGACAGCGAATGAGTGGAACAGTAGAAAACAGAGTAGAAGACGAATGCATAGCTTTGGCAGAAGAAATAGTGAAGGCAGCAGCAGATCAAAAAGGGAAAAGACAAGGCCTAGTAGAAATACTTGAATAACACACGGAATATTGAATGTAACTGACGAAAGGAGACAATATAAAATGGCAGCAAACCAAGCAGACGAAAATAAATACAAACATGTAAAAAATGGGTATCTGTATTATGTCATTCTGCATCTCCATCACTCGGAAGAGAAGCAGCAGCTATAAGTGTGATCCAAAAGTGACCTACCCATCACAACTCATGATCTGTACAATGAGCTAAAGAATATCCAGGCTTGCAGAGTTTAATCCAGAAAACCAAGATGCGTCTCTTGTTTTACGATGTGAACCAAGAATGAAAAGAGGTTCAGCAAAAGCTTCCTCCAGCAACCACTTGCCCAATTTTGAGCCTAATGAGGGTGTCAATGGATTTGATTTTTCCAGTGGCTATGGGCAGCTCTGAATCGGCTGTGTACAGGACGTGGGAGATGTGGTGAGTGTGTGAATGGGGACTCTAGGATGCCCCGGCCTGTATGTGCAAACTACACAGAACCTGACTGAGGAGTGCTTACTACGCAAATCCCTGGTGGACTGAGCGCATTGCAGATGTGGACCACAAAGATGTGTGGACTAGTTGGGAGCCCTAGGCATACAGTTACAAAATGTTTGTGTGTGTCAAGTATACTTTACGTAATTTAACCATTTATATATGGAATCCTTAAATAAGAACCTTTAAGGATCACGTAAGGCACACTAATAATAATAATAATAATAATAATAATAATAATAATAATAATAACAATATTGATAATGATTATAAAAGTAATAAATAAAAATATTTTCTTTAGTAATTCCATATTATGCATGTCTATAATATGACAGCTAATCTAGAATTGCAGCAAATCTATGTTTCGGAACTTCTTAGGATTACCACATTGCAGCGCCAAAAAATCTGGTATAGGCATACGTATGCAATTACACGAACTATCAGTTTAATAAGTCACAGCTGCAAAATACTAACGCGAATTCTTTACAGACGAATGGAAAAACTGGTAGATGCGGACCTCGGGGAGGATCAGTTTGGATTCCGTCGAAATGTTGGAACACGTGAGGCAATACTGAGCTTACGACTTATCTTAGAAGAAAGATTAAGGAAAGGCAAACCTACGTTTCTAGCATTTGTAGACTTAGAGAAAGCTTTTGACAATGTTGACTGGAATACTCTTTTTCAAATTATAAAGGTGGCAGGGGTAAAATACAGGGAGCGAAAGGCCATTTACAATTTGTACAGAAACCAGATGGCAGTCATAAAAGTCGAGGGGCATGAAAGGGAAGCAGTGGTTGGGAAAGGAGTGAGACAGGGTTGTAGCCTCTCCCCGATGTTATTCAATCTGTATATTGAGCAAGCAGTAAAGGAAACAAAAGAAAAATTCGGAGTAGGTATTAAAATTCATGGAGACGAAGTAAAAACTTTGAGGTTCGCCGATGACATTGTAATTCTGTCAGAGACGGCAAAGGACTTGGAAGAGCAGTTGAACGGAATGGACAGTGTCTTGAAAGGAGGATATAAGATGAACATCAACAAAAGCAAAACGAGGATAATGGAATGTAGTCAAATTAAATCGGGTGATGCTGAGGGAATTAGATTAGGAAATGAGACACTTCAAGTAGTAAAGGAGTTTTGCTATTTAGGAAGTAAAATAACTGATGATGGTCGAAGTAGAGAGGATATAAAATGTAGACTATCAATGGCAAGGAAAGCGTTTCTGAAGAAGAGAAATTTGTTAACATCGAATATAGATTTATGTATCAGGAAGTCGTTTCTGAAAGTATTTGTTTGGAGTGTAGCCATGTATGGAAGTGAAACATGGACAATAACTAGTTTGGACAAGAAGAGAATAGAAGCTTTCGAAATGTGGTGCTACAGAAGAATACTGAAGATAAGGTGGATAGATCACGTAACTAATGAGGAGGTATTGAATAGGATTGGGGAGAAGAGAAGTTTGTGGCACAACTTGACTAGAAGAAGGGATCGGTTGGTAGGACATGTTTTGAGGCATCAAGGGATCACAAATTTAGCATTGGAGGGCAGTGTGGAGGGTAAAAATCGTAGAGGGAGACCGAGAGATGAGTACACTAAGCAGATTCAGAAGGATGTAGGTTGCAGTAGGTACTGGGAGATGAAGCAGCTTGCACAGGATAGAGTAGCATGGAGAGCTGCATCAAACCAGTCTCAGGACTGAAGACAACAACAACAACATGCAATTACAGAGGTATGTAAACAAGCAGAATACGGCCGTGCGGTAGGCAACGCCTATGTTAGAGAAGAAGTGTCTGGCACAGTTTTTAGATCGGATAATGCTGCCACAATTGCACGTCACCAAGATTTGAGTTTGAAAGCGGGTTTATTGTCGGCGCACGAGGGATGGGACACAGCATCTCCGACGCAGCGATCAAGTGGGGATTTTCCCGTACGACGATTTCACGGGTGTACCTTGAATATCAGGAATGCAGTGAAACATCAAAAATCTCCGACATCGTTACGGCCGGAAAAGGATCCGGCGAGAACGGGACCAGCGACGACTGAAGAGAATCGTTCAACGTGACAGAAGTGCGACTCTTTCGCAAACTGCTGTACATTTCAGTGCTGGGCTACCAAGAAATGTCAGTGTGCGAGTCATTCAACGAAACATCATCGACGATATGGGCTTTCGGAGCCGAAGGTTCAATCGTGTGCTCTTCATGACTGCACGACACAAAGGTCTACGCCTCACCTGGGCCCACCAACACCGACGTTGGACTGTTGATGAGTGGAAACATGTTCACTGATCAGATGAGTCTCGTTTCATATTGTATCGAGTGGATGGACGTGTCTGGGTATGGAGACAACCTCATGAATCCATGGACCCTGCAAGTCAGCAGGGCACTGTTCAAGCTGGTGGAGGCTCTGTAATGGTGTGGGGCGTGTGCAGCTGGAGTGATGGGACCCCTGATACGTCTAGATACGATTCTCACAACTGACACGTACGTAAGCATCCTGTCAGATCACCTGCATCCATTAATGTCGATTGAGCACTCCAACGGGATTGGGCAATTCCAGCAGGACAATGCTACACCTCACATGTCGAGAACTGCTACAGAGTGGCACCAGAAATACTCTTCTGAGTTTGAACACGTCCCCAAACTCCGCATACGTTAACATTATTGGGCATTTCTGTGATGCTTTGCTACGTGCTGTTCAGAAGAGATTCAGGATTCATGGTGTCAGTTTTTTACAACTACTTCAGACGTTAGTCAATTCGATGCCTCGTCGTGCTGTGGTACTAACGCGTGCCCGCGGGGGCCCTAAACGATAATAGGAAAGTGTGACGAGGGCCTCTCTTCGGGTAGACCGCTCGCCTGGTGCAAGTATTTCGATTTGACGCCACTTCGGCGACTCGCGAGTCGATGGGGATGAAATGATGATGATTAGGACACAACCAGTACCAGAGCGGAGAAAATCTCCGACCCAGCCGGGAATCGAACCCGGGCCCTTACGATTGACAGTCTGTCGCGCTGACCACTCAGTTACCGGGGGCGGACAATAGGAAGGTGTACCAGTTTCTATGACTCTTCAGTGTAGGTTATAAAAAAGCATTGGATAGAGTTACAAGTCGAAATCTGTGTGAGATTCGTCTCACTGAGTATGGATAGATGGTCGTAACGTGTTACGTGGAAGTGGTCTACAAACTACCCGATTCAATACGTTACTATTAATGCACGTCTGATCAGTTATCTCATACACGAATATAAAGGTATATTTTCACTTTATTTTCTGTTAACAAAAGTACAGTACTTTCAATTACGATTGTATATCATTGCTGCTATGAACGCAGCTCAAGAAGGATTTCGCAAAGGGCATTCACGTTTCGATGCTATATTCAGTGTGCTACACATAATCAAGAAAAGCTGAGAATCGGGTTGACGGAGGAGATAAGAGAAGATCCAAAGAAGAGCGGTTCGTTTCGTCACAAGGTTATTTGGTAAGCATGATAGCGTTACGGAGATGTTTAGCAAACTCAAGTGGCAGACTGTGCAAGAGAGATGCTCTGCATCGCGGTGTAGCTTACTCGCCAGGTTTCGAGAGGGTGCGTTTCCGGATGAGGTATCGAATATATTGCTTCCCCCTACTTACACCTCTCGAGGAGATCACAAATGTACAATTAGAGATATTCGATAGCGCACGGAGGCTTTCAGACAGTCGTTCTTCCCGCGAACCATACGCGACTGGAACAGAAAAGGGAGGTAATGACAGTGGCACGTAAAGTGCCCTCCGTCACACACCGTTGGGTGGCTTGCGGAGTATAACTGTAGATGTAGACGTAGATATAGCTAGAATCAAAACTTTGCTTCTACTGATTAGTCTACAGCATTCGGTAGGCTTATAAGACAAACGTTATGGGTAGTACTTCCAGACAAGTGCGTCTGTAGCCATATAAGAGCATACAAAAGTATACAATGTTGCGCCGCTGACTCTGTGGATAACAGCCTTGACGATATTAACAAAATTATAATAATAAACTGTTGGGATTGGCAATTCCGTAAGCTGAATAGATTACAATTCACGTTTGTGCTCTCGATTTCCTCGTTTCAGCGAGAAAAGCTGTAAAACATCGCTCGAAGAAGAGCAAAAGGGGTGAAATTACGATTAAGGTGGTCCCAGTTTAGCTGTTGCATGGTGTCTGCGCATTTAAAGAAGGATTTAAAAGCGAACGCGTCAGATTGTCGAATAATTGTGGCGATTAAACAGCAGTGAAACGAGAAGCAAATTCTGATGTCTCACGGAAGGTATTTCTCGCTCTTCGTGCGATGCGGTTAATATTCAGAGCCTGCAACGTGATGGCTAAGTGGTATTTGCCGTGTTCTAAATGCTAAGCGGTTCTGTTCTCGCGGTGGCGTGTTTTGAGAAGGGAACGCTCTCATTGCAAATGCAAGTTCGCTCTTTTCTTAATCACGAAATTTCCTTGAATGGGAGTGTACATATCGATATCATACTAACTTCCACATGATCGATGAGACACATACGGCAAAATTATATTGTATTTCGGATCGGTACTTTTTATTCTGCGTTATGGCGTACAAAAGTTTCTGCCTTATGAATGCATACTGCTTCATTCCTATAAGGATATATTATCACGTACGTTTTCGATAACTTAATTCTGATCTGACTGTTCGTGTCTAGTTTCGTGTAGCATCCGCTGTAGTAATACTAATAATAAGAGTTATGATAATTCACTACTGATAAGAGAACCGTTTGGCAACTTAGGGAGAAGCATATATACGGCTTCTAGGTTGAGGTTTTCATTGAGTTCTCCAAGTCAACAAGATGACACTAAAGATTTATGAGTGGAGTCAGTGGATTGCTCTATCGTTGAATAACGTCTTTGTTGTTATGCTCCAGTGCGGTCTCATCTACAAAAAGATATTTTCTGGAAAACTGATGACCCATAAACGAAGAGAATATTTTCTCAGATGAATGAAAAATAATTACAAATTAGGTACGTCGCCAAAGACAGAACCAGATATTCTAAAATCATGCAAGAGGGCGGCGTATTGAGGCAAACATCTCGTGCTTACGGGGGCTACTTTCTTAGTATCCTCAACTAAACGTATTTCGCTTTTCACGAGTTGCTGCTACGAAGGGCATTGTTTCGCAAGAACTGAATGTACTAAGTTCTTTTTCATTGTTCTACTTCAGTGTTTTTGGTCTGGAATCAACGGAGCAACCATCGCGCAGTAAGATTACTCATAGTCAAAATTTAATTCGCATCACTATTTACCTATTCATGTGAGATATCCACCATATCAGTCAAAGAGCAAAACTTATTCGAAACATATTTCAAAAAAGATGTCCATGATATCTATCAGAATTATGTGGAACGAGTCAGTTGCCGGCATCTGTGGCCGAGCGGTTCTAGGCGCTTCAGTCCGGAACCACGCGGCTGCTACGGTCCCAGGTTAGAATTCTGCCTCGGGCCATGGATGTGTATGTTCGTACGTTAGTTACGTTTAAGTCTAGTGGACTGATGACCTCAGATGTTAACTCCCACAGCGCTTAGAGCCATATGAACCTTTTTTGTTTTTACTTAGCAGCTGACATTTTTACGCTTTCCGTGTATGAGGTGTAAATCTTCGATATAGTGCCTCTGGAGGCATCAAACGTTTCTGCTACACTGGTTACGAAAGCAGTCAGATACGAGCACCAGTTTTTTGTCCGTGTTAGAATTGTCTTAGTTTCGACGTAATGCACTCTCAATTACACGGAATATTGTTCAGACCGGGATTGAAAGTGCTGATGACACTGCAGAGGTGTCGTTCCTGGTCAAATACAACATCGAGTCCTGTAGGCTTGGCTACCATCTGCATTTGTTACTTTTGAATACATTATGGGAGTGACAGTAATAATATATTACAAATATTTACTTTTAAAAACAGTCTTGATCATAATTTATTTAGTACGGTGACCGGTTTCGACCACTACTGCGATCACCCTCATACCCACAACTCGTATACAAAGCTTTAATTAGAGGGCTACATACATTTAAAAAATACATAAAGTTATAAAGCTGTAAAACGATGAATTACCAATGAGTAAGAACCTCATTTTGCTAGAGAATCACTACTGCATGAACAAGTGCACGTCTTACTATATACAGGTGTCCCAGCTATCTTGTCCACCCAAAATATCTCTGGAACAATAACAGCTATTGGAAAACGACTTTCACTGGTATCAATGTAGGGCTGGGACCCATGAATGTACATATTTGGAAACATTCTAAAACGAAAGCATTTGTGTTTTTTTACACAAACTTATGTTTTTTTTAAATGGACCTCCCATATTTTTTCTTCAGCAATCCATAGCATGACAAAGCACATACACAATGGCGTTGATTGCATCTCAATATTCCCATTACATCCCGTGATATTAAGACGCGAAGTTGACGCTTGAAACACCCGACATGCGCTGCTGGAGGACGCCCTGAGGCTCAGGCGTGAACCCCATGCTGCCGGTAATCGCTGTGTGATTGACATGTGTAATCACACCTCCATACTTATCAAGAGGTTTGTGCTAAAAAACACATATGCTTTCTTTTTAGAATGTTTCCAAATATGTACATTCATGGGCCCCAGCCCTACATTGATACCGGTGAAAGTCGTTATCCAATAGCTGTTATTGTTCCAGAGATATTTTGGGTGGACAAGATAGCTGGGACACCCTGTATAATGGAGGCCCTGCTCACTTCTGACGGTATGATATCATTACTAACCAATGAGTTATAAGTATAATAACAATGTAAAATTTTCTTAGTTAAAAGAACATTGTCAAGAAATAAAAATGTACACACACTAAACTTAGCTTATTTAACAGCTATTGTCAATTAAGAAGCGTTAAAAATATATGAACATGTACGATAAATGAACTTCGTTTTGATAGAACATGAGTTGCCCTCTCAATGCCTGTTGGTGAACCACTTGGAACCACTGGTTGTCATGGTGAAGTTGGACGCCGTTGCAAAGATGTGGCAGCAGGCTTCTTTCAAACGAAGTTGTTGCAAAAGTGGAATGGCAAAGACTGTCACTGCGAACGATGTACTATTGAGCAGCAACATGTCTTTATTGAAACGATTTTCAATGTGTAGGTAGCAATAATCTTTAGCTGACATGCTGCACAGATACGATGAATGGTTCAAAATGGCTCTGAGCACTATGCGACTTAACTTCTGAGGTCATCAGTCGCCTAGAACTTAGAACGAATTAAACCTAACTAACCTAAGGACATCACACACATCTATGCCCGAGGCAGGATTCGAACCCTCGACCGTAGCGCCGATAAATAGTGATCAATACCGTTTTTAATAGTAAATCTGCATTTGTGTTCAAGCAAACATTTTTTCCTCTTTTTCCTCATTTTTTTTCCAAACCCTCTCTCATATACACTCAGAAAACAGAGTCGTACTACCCCATACAAGTACTTCTTTCATTATGGTACGTTTATTACCGATGTTATTGCCTTTGGGTGCAATGTCGAATGTACAGTACTTAAGGATTTACGGGTAAAAGTACGGAATGTGTGCGTAGAGTCAGATAATAATTCATTGATGGACATTATTGGGAATGGAAAATGGTTCAAATGGCTCTGAGCACTATGCGACTTAACTTCTGAGGTCATTCAGTCACCTAGAACTTAGAACTACTTAAACCTAACTAACCTAAGAACATCACACACATCCATGCCCGAGGCAGGATTCGAATCTGCGACAGTAGCGGTCGCGCGGTTCCAGACTGTAGCGCCTAGAAAAACTCGGCCACACAGGCCGGCTTGGGAATGCATCCTGATGTCAACTATACTAATGAAAACAATTACTTTTTCTCTGATACAGCTGTCTTACCACGGGCACTTGCTTCACCTCACCATACACTCTTGTCCGGTACGTCTCACATAACGTGATGACAAATTAGAGACTTCTTAAAATTCTCCCAGCAGCCCAAGCCGCCTTGTACCTCTCCTCCTCTGCAATCTTCGTATGGCTTTTCGTTGTAATTCATTTCTTCGCAGTGCAAGACGCAGCCAAGACGTTGTTTTCATTCCTCAGCGCAGCAAAATTGTCTTTGCACTTTTTCTTCACTCTTCATTCCATCAGTCCCTTCCACGCATTTTTTTCTCCCAATCATTTTACAGAACTACCCTGTTAATTTTCTTCTTCCTTTTTGAAGATAGTAATTCTGACGTTTGCAAAAATTACGAACTCTGTTTGACGTATGTTACGTGGAAGACCATTTGCACATGTGAAGAAAGGGGAGATGACCCGTAAGTTAACGTCGAAGTACTCAGTTTACAATTTATCTTGTGACGGTACAAACCCCCGTTACTAGATGAATATTTCTAGTATGCAAGGATTGCTTTGTGGAGAGCGAGCGCGCTACATGGTGTGTGTGACTCGCGGAAGAGCGTAGCACACCCGCGCTAGATTTGCAACGGTCGGTGGGACGCCTCCGTCACCACATGGCCCACAACTTGGGGCATTGTTTGGTTTGTCGCACATTACGCGAAAACTATGTAACTAACGGTGAAGAGCGGTGCGGCAGTGGATTTTGGTCAGCAATATGGACCTTCAGAAAGATCGATCTTTATTTCAAGTCACGAGACGCAAAAGTTATAGTAGAATCAAAATCGGTTAATATCACGAATACTGAAAGATTAATAAAAATAGTAAATACCGATTTACAGGGATGAGCGAGCACTCATTAAGAACGTTTCGTCATAGCGGATCGACTGCCGTGGTCATATGTTAAGGTTCATAAATACGGGGGCTACCCACAAAGTACATTACGTTTTGGAATAAAAAATAAATAAAGTATTGGAATTTTTTTATTATAGACAGATGAAAGTCGCACTTAAATACTACTTTTCTACATAGTTGCCATTTAAATTAAGGCACTTATCGTAGTGATGAACGAGTTTGGAAATTCCTTCGTCGTAAAATTCGGCCGCCTGCGCCTTCAACCACGTGGTTACCTCTTCTTGAAGCTGCGCGTCGTCATCAAAACGCTGCATAGCCAACCACTTCTTCATTGCTGGGAATAAGTGGAAGTCGGTCGGTGCCAGGTCGGGACTGCACGGCGGATGAGGAAACAACTCCCACTTAAAAGATTGGAGAACTTCACGAGTGCCATTTGCCGTGTGGGCCCGGGCGTTGTCGTGAATCAGCAAGATCTTTGAGCCCAACTTTCCCCTGCGCTTGTTCCGTATTGGTCTTCTGAGGTTGTGCACAGTTTGGCAATACCTTTGAGAGTTTATTGTAGTGCCTCTTTCCAGGAAATCCACAAAAATCACACCTTTTCTGTCCCAAAAGACAGTCGCCATCACCTTCCTTTCCGACATTGTCTGCACGCATTTCTTGGGTTTTTGGGGGAAATTTATGTGCCCCCACTGCATTGACTGCAATTTTGTCTCGCAGTTCACATGCTTAACCCATGTTTCGTCACCAGTAACGATGCGATCGAGTAATGAGTCGCAATCTTTCTCGTAAGCGTCCAAAAACGTTAACGCTGCAGCCATTCGCTGATTCTAGTGAATTTCTGTCAAGATTTTTGGTATCCATCTTGCACAAAACTTGTGGTAACCCAGCTTTTCGGTAATGATTTCGTGCAACAAACTTCGTGAAATTTGTGGAAAACTCGTAGAGAGTTCCGTTATTGTAAAATTACTGTTTTCACGGACCGCGGCATTGACTTTTTCGACACGTTCGGCAGTCACTATGCTGGGTGTTCCACTTCGCTCTTCGTCGAACTTTGGTTCAGTGATTATGATGTCCCCATATACTTCACAAAGCTGCCGATAGATTTATATCGGTGTACAGTTTTTGGAAGTCATAAAGCTTATTATAGCACGCACTTCACACTTCGCGGCATTTTCAATTAACGCTGACATTCCAAACTGTCAGAGTAACCCAACGGAGTACAGCACGAACCTCTCACTAGCACGGCAGGATGCCGACTGAGCGGCGGAATGCCATGACACCAAGATGGCCGCGCTAGCCCCGCCCCTGACGGACACAAACGAAAACATAATGTACTTTGTGGATAGCCTTCGTAATTAAGCCCGTAAAGAGAAATGAACAAAGTTTGAGGGAAAATTGTTTATAAAATTCAATAGAAAATTCACGACGTAAAGAACGGCAATATATCATATTTTGGGTGGCATCACACGTAATTTATACTAGTAAAGTTATACTATACACTTGACTTGCAATAGTTTTCATTGTTTTCAAATTATTATAAACATTTATCGCCAACAATTAATAAAATATTATAGATATGAAGATTTTGAGCAGGGCAATATGTAGATCGCGATAGATTACGTCTAAAAACGGTGCTATAGCTGTTCTATGACTTGGGCATCACGGGGATGTCAACCTCGTCCCGTCTGTCCCCAGATCGGTCTGCCGCTGTGGTTGCCCCGGTTGCTGCCCGCAGTGGGGCTGAGCCCTCGCCTGTGGTTGATTGGGAGGTCGTTCCAAGGCGTGGCAGGCAGCGAAAGGCGTCCCCGGAGGCTGATCAGAAAGCCTCCCCGGTGCGTCTGACAAACCGGTTTCAGGCACTGTCCCTGGCTGAGCCAGATGCAGCTGCCCGCCCTGTTTCAGATGACCATTCTCAGCCTTCAAGGTCCGGGCAATCGCAGAGGGTGGGCTTACTGGTAGTTGGGAGCTCCAATGTTAGGCGCGTAATGGGGCCCCTTAGGGATACGGCGGCTAAGGAGGGGAAGAAATCCAGTGTGCACTCCGTGTGCATTCCGGGAGGAGTCATTCCTGATGTGGAAAGGGTCCTTCCGGATGCCATGAAGAGCACAGGGTGCAGCCAGCTGCAGGTGGTGGCACATGTCGGCACTAATGACGTGTGTCGCTTTGGATCTGAGGAAATTCTCTCTGGATTGCAGCGGCTATCTAATTTGGTGAAGGCTGCCGGTCTTGCTTACGAGATGAAGGCCGAGCTCACCATCTGCACCTTCGTTGACAGAACCGACTGCAGACCTTTGGTGCAGAGCCGGGTGGAGGGTCTGAATCAGAGGCTCAGACGGTTTTGCGACCGTATTGGCTGCAGATTCCTTGACTTGCGCCATAGGGTGGTGGGGTTTCGGGTTCCGCTGAATAGGTCAGGAGTTCACTACACTCAGCGGGAAGCTACACGGGTAGCGGAGGCTGTGTGGCGTGGACTGGGCGGTTTTTAAGGTTAGAAGGCCTCGGGAAAGTGCGGGATGGGCTGCAATGTCGAAGGGTGCTTGGCAATTACAGGACGTGCTTGGATCAAGGAACAGTCGGAGTTATAGTTGTAAATTGTTGTAGATGCGCTGGAAAAGTCTCTGAGCTTCAAGCGCTAATAGAAAGCACAGAAGCTGATATCGTTATAGGTACAGAAAGCTGGCTAAAGCCTGAAATAAGTTCTGCAGAAATTTTTACGAAGTCTCAGACAGTGTTCAGGAAAGATAGATTAGGCAGAATTGGTGGTGGAGTGTTTGCGTCTGTCAGTAGTGGTTTATCTTGTAGTGAAGTCGAAGTAGATACTCCGTGCGAATTGGTATGGGTGGAGGTTATACTTAACAGCCGAATTAAGTTAATAATTGGCTCCTTCTACCGACCCCCAGACTCCGATGGTACAGTTGCGGAACAGTTCAGAGAAAGTTTGAGTCTCGTAACAAATAAATACCCTACTCATACGGTTATAGTTGGTGGGGACTTCAACCTACCCTCGGTATGTTGGCAAAAATACTTGTTCAAAACCGGTGGTAGGCAGAAAACGTCTTCCGAGATTGTCGTAAATGCTTTCTCCGAAAATTATTTCGAGCAGTTAGTCCACGAACCCACGCGAATTGTAAATGGTTGCGAAAACACACTTGACCTCTTAGCCACAAACATCCCGAGCTGATAGAGAGCATCATGACTGATACAGGGATTAGTGATCACAAGGTCATTGTAGCTAGGCTCAATACCATTTCTTCCAAATCTATCAGAAACAAACGCAAAATAATTTTATTTAAAAAAGCGGATAAAGTGCCACTAGAAGCCTTCCTAAAAGACAATTTCCATTCCTTCCGAACTGACTATGCGAATGTAGACGAGATGTCGCTCAAATTCAAAGCTATAGTAGCAACAGCAATTGAGATATTCATACCTCATAAATTGGTATGAGATGGAACGGATCCCCCGTGGTACACAAAAAAGGTCCGAACGCTGTTGCAGAGGAAACGGAAAAAGCATGCGAAGTTCAGAAGAACGCGAAATCCCGAAGATGGGCTAAAATTTACAGACGCGCGAAATTTGGCACGTACTTCGATGCGAGATGCCTTTAATAGGTTCCACAACGAAACATTGTCTCGAAATTTGGTAGAAAATCCGAAGAAATTCTGGTCGTATGTAAAGTACACAAGCGGCAAGACGCAGTCAATACCTTCGCTGCGCAGTGCCGATGGTACTGTTATCGACGACTGTGCCGCTAAAGCGGAGTTATTGAACGCAGTTTTCCGAAATTCCTTCACCAGGAATGACGAATGGAATATTCCAGAATTTGAAACACGAACATCTGCTAGCATAAGTCTCTTAGAAGTAGATACCTTAGGGGTTGCGAAGCAACTCAAATCGCTTGATACGGGCAAGTCTTCAGGTCCAGATTGTATACCGATTAGGTTCCTTTCAGATTACGCTGATACTATAGCTCCCTACTTAGCACTCATATACAACCGCTCGCTCACCGATAGATCTGTACCTACAGATTGGAAAATTGCGCAGGTCGCACCAGTGTTCAAGAAGGGTAGTAGGAGTAATCCATTTACCTACAGACCTATATCATTGACGTCGGTTTGCAGTAGGGTTTTGGAGCATATACTGTATTCAAACATTATGAATCACCTCGAAGGGAACGATCTATTGACACGTAATCAGCATGGCTTCAGAAAACATCGCTCTTGTGCAACGCAGCTAGCTCTTTATTCGCATGAAGTAATGGGCGCTATCGACAGGGGATCTCAAGTTGATTCCATATTTCTAGATTTCCGGAAAGCTTTTGACACCGTTCTTCACAAGCGACTTCTAATCAAGCTGCGGAGCTATGGGATATCGTCTCAGTTGTGCGACTGGATTCGTGATTTCCTGTCAGGAAGGTCGCAGTTCGTAGTAATAGACGGCAAATCATCGAGTAAAACTGAAGTGATATCAGGTGTTCCCCAGGGAAGCGTCCTGGGACCTCTACTGTTCCTGATCTATATAAATGACCTGGGTGACAATCTGAGCAGTTTTCTTAGACTGTTCGCAGATGATGCTGTAATTTACCGTCTAGTAAGGTCATCCGAAGACCAGTATCAGTTGCAAAGCGATTTAGAAAAGATTGCTGTATGCTGTGTCAGGTGGCAGTTGACGCTAAATAACGAAAAGTGTGAGATGATCCACATGAGTTCCAAAAGAAATCCGTTGGAATTCGATTACTCGATAAATAGTACAATTCTCAAGGCTGTCAATTCAACTAAGTACCTGGGTGTTAAAATTACGAACAACTTCAGTAGGAAGGACCACATAGATAATATTGTCGGGAAGGCGAGCCAAAGGTTGCGTTTCATTGGCAGGACACTTAGAAGATGCAACAAGTCCACTAAAGAGACAGCTTACACCACACTCGTTCGTCCTCTGTTAGAATATTGCTGCGCGGTGTGGGATCCTTACCAGGTGGGATTGACGGAGGACATCGAAAGGGTGCAAAAAAGGGCAGCTCGTTTTGTATTATCACGTTATAAGGGAGAGAGTGTGGCAGATATGATACACGAGTTGGGATGAAAGTCATTACAGCATAGACGTTTTTCGTCGCGGCGAGACCTTTTTACGAAATTTCAGTCACCAACTTTCTCTTCCGAATGCGAAAATATTTTGTTGAGCACAACCTACATAGGTAGGAATGATCATCAAAATAAAATAAGAGAAATCAGAGCTCGAACAGAAAGGTTTAGGTGTTCGTTTTTCCCGCTCGCTGTTCGGGAGTGGAATAGTAGAGAGATAATATGATTGTGGTTCGATGAACGCTCTGCCAAGCACTTAAATGTGAATTGCAGAGTAGTCATGTAGATGCAGATATAGATGTAAAACTTTGCAGCACAGATGTCAACAAACAAATTTGCGGCAAGTGGCGAAATTTTGCAAAACCTAAAACTTGATTTACGGCCGATGGAATAATCCTAGAAATTAATGTAATATAGCGAATAAGATAATAATATAGCGAATAAGATCTTCCGATGGTGTACCTACTTCTGTCGAGGGATGTATGTATCAAAATATGTAACCTTAACTCGTGAGACTAGTACTTAAATAACCAGTGGGTCGGACATCCGAGCCCATATAAGGGAGCGGCCATCTTGGCCAGGGGTCCGTCGTTGGTCAGTCGTTTCGGAGGGTGAGTGGCGAGCAAGCCCCACTTGAGGATGGCCAATGTGGTCGTTCGAGAATTCTTTTTCGCGGCGATTTATTTCGGCAAAGAGTATCGTTTAACAGTGCAAGTTGCAGGCATATACAGGGTGTTACAAAAGGTACGCCCAAACTTTCAAAAAACATTCCTCACTCACTAAGAAAGAAAATATATTATGTGGACATGTGTTCGGAAACGCTTACTTTCCGTGTTAGAGCTCATTTTATTACTTCTCTTAAAATCACATTAATCATGGAATGGAAACACACAGCAACAGAACGTACCAGCGTGACTTGAAACACTTTGTTACAGGAAATGTTCAAAACGTCCTCCGTTAGCGAAGATAAATGCATCCACCCTCCGTCGCATGGAATCCTTGATACGCTGATGCAACCCTGGAGAATGTGGAGAATGGCGTATTGTATCACAGCCGTCCACAATACGAGCACGAACAGTCTCTACATTTGGTACCGGGGTTGCGTAGACAGGAGCTTTCAAATGCCCCCATAAATGAAAGTCAAGAGGGTTGAGGTCAGGAGAGCGTGGAGGGCATGGAATTGGTCCACCTCTACCAATCCATCGGTCACCGAATCTGTTGTTGAGAAGCGTACGAACACTTCGACTGAAATATGCAACAGCTCCATTGTACATGAACTACATGTAGTGTCGTACTTGTAAAGGCACATGTTCTATCAGCACAGGTAGAGAATCCCGTATGAAATCAGGATAACGTGCTCCACTGAGTGTAGGTGGAAGAACGTGGGGCCCAATCAAGACATCACCAACAATGCCTGCCGAAAAGTTCACAAAAAATCTGTGTTGATGACGTGATTGCACAATTGCGTGAGGATTCTCGTCAGCCCACACATGTTGACTGTGAAAATTTACAATTTGATCACGTTGGAATGAAGCCTCATACGTAAAGAGAACATTTGCACTGAAATCAGGATTGACACATTGTTGGATAAACCATTCGCAGAAGTGTACCCGTGGGGGCCTATCAGCTGCTGATAGTGCCTGCACACGCTGTACATGATACGGAAACAACTGGTTCTCCTGTAGAACTCTCCATACAGTGACGTGGTCAACATTACATTCTACAGCAGCAACTTCTCTGACGCTGACATTAGGGTTATCGACAACTGTACGAAAAGTTGCCTCGTCCATTGCAGGTGTCCTCGTCGTTCTAGGTCTTCCCCAGTCGCGAGTCATAGGCTGGAATGTTTCCGTGCTCCATAAGACGCCGATCTATTGCTTCGAACGTCTTCCTGTCGGGTCACCTTCGTTCTGGAAATCTGTCTCGATACAAACGTACCGCGCCACGGCTATTGCCCCGTGCTAATCCACATGGGCATCTGCCAACTGCGCATTTGCAAACATTGCAATGACTGAAAAACCACGTTCGTGATGAACACTAACCTGTTGATGCTACGTACTGATGTGCTTGGCCGGCCGCGGTGGTCTCGCGGTTCTAGGCGCGCAGTCCGGAACCGTGAAACTGCTACGGTTGCAGATTCGAATCCTGCCTCGGGCATGGATGTGTGTGATGTCCTTAGGTTAGTTAGGTTTAAGTAGTTCTAAGTTCTAGGGGACTAATGACCACAGCAGTTGAGTCCCATAGTGCTCAGAGCCATTTGAACCATTTTTTATGTGCTTGATGCTAGTACTGTAGAGCAATGAGTCGCATGTCAACACAAGCACCAAAGTCAAAATTACCTTCCTTCAATTGGGCCAACTGGCGGTGAATCGAGGAAGTACAGTACATACTGACGAAACTAAAATGAGCTCTAACATGGAAACTAAGCGTTTCCGGACACATGTCCAGATAACATCTTTTCTTTATTTGTGTGTGAGGGATGTTTCCTGAAAGTTTGGCCGTACCTTTTTGTAACACCCTGTATTTGGTTAAGTGGAAGTGCTTCGATTATTTGTGAGAGTGCGATTTACGAAGTATACATCGTCGTAAGCAAACATGTGGTGAACTGTGATTTTGCGCCAAAACTGTTAGAACAAAGACGGTGGGACTTACGGTTCTGTTTGAATTGACTGAATAACTTTCGATTATAGCGGCTACCTTGCAGCTATTAGAGGTTCGGAGTCAAATTATTATTAATGTAAAACTGTAAACCGTCTCACCAGTGATAATTTCATTGTGCGAAAGAAAAGGACAACGCCAATAAATGGTGATTGAATTGTGTCGTGGAAAACTATTTTTAATATAATAATCGCCTAATTCTTGTTCCCTAGCTTAAACTGTGTGAGTAATTGAGTCTAAACTATAACAAATGCGTGG
The DNA here is from genome assembly GCF_023897955.1 of Schistocerca gregaria. Lineage (NCBI taxonomy): Eukaryota > Metazoa > Arthropoda > Insecta > Orthoptera > Acrididae > Schistocerca > Schistocerca gregaria. The sequence goes on from NC_064929.1 coordinate 137,554,148, forward strand.
GTGTGGAAGTGTACTAATGAACCAAGTGTGGAAATCATCCCCTGAGACTCACGTGAGAGCCAAAATTTGCGATAACATTTTTAATCAACATTTGTATGTGAGAACGCTACAACCGCACTACTTCTTTATTTAACCGCCCCGTCGCAATCTCCAGGTAGTAAAAGATGTACTATAGTTTTCTTAAATGTGATACGAAACAGCTAATTTCACCAAAACTCGAGCTTTCCTAAATTGATGGACTGGTGTTGATAGGCATCCAACATGCCTTGCTCATACTGTGGCATCAAGCAGTCAGACCTGCAAGATGAGTGGCCTGCCAAGCGAGTGGATTCATTCTTATTTGTCGAGTAACATGAACTCTCGTACTCACAATTAAGTTACAAGTTATTCTCCTGTTGGAATATTACGCAACTGAAACGCACATCTGACTATCAGTAATTTATACAACACTGACTGTTCACTACGCACTGGCAATACAACATTTTCTTTCTTACCCAACAGCTTTTAGCAACACGGGGCCATCGCAATGAATGTGAATGACGCACACATTATAATTTCTGAATATCATGACAACATACAATTCGAAGGAAAAGGCCACCAATGTTTTTCTTTTCGCTATCTTATTTATTCCGATAAATTCTATAAACTAAACACACAAATTCAAAACCTACAACAATAACACATGAGAAATTCCGCCCAGTGGCCATGTCTTTACATTGGCGATTCTCTATCTTATGGTCTCGTAATTATCTAATACTACAGTGTACTTTCTGGATAGGATGGTGGATCTTTTGCTATATCCCACACTTCGACTCTCACAACCATCATCACGAAACTTTCCTCCAGACCGAGCGGTACAAAAGGAACATGCATAATTCACTACCTCTGAAACTACCTTGCTACTCTCCCATGTAAACCACACATACTTAAATTTCATGACATACACCACACTGAAACATGGAATACAACACAAGGAATAGTCACAACATTATCGCTTTCAGCTTTCCCACTTGAATTAGTATTTATCTCAGTTTCACACGACACTGCCCCACTTCGTAATTTTTCTTGCCTATTATGAACCCCTCTGGAGGATATACGCATGTCTTCCTGTGCAATGCAAGCCAAGTGGCGTTGCTGATTCACCTTGCTTCTCTCTCAGAGTATTATAGTTTCAATCAAGCATCACATGGAAACATAACACGCAAAGTAATATTAAGAACATATTCATCAGACACGCGAGTCCTCAGCTGATACCATGGACGAGTACTTCTCTTTATCCTTTGTCTCATACACAGATTGAGACTCACACAGTACTCACCACGTGGAAGTACTCTGCTCTAATTTCAAGTCCTCCACACGCCATTTCTGAAATATTTCCAACTTATAGTACACACGCTAGTAATTCAGCTTAAGATAATCACTCAGAAGTATTTCAACTTATTGCTACAAGTGGTTTCATTGTGACCGTTGGTCACTTTCAAAGATTACTACAATCCCCTTGAAATTACCTGCCTGACATTTAATTCTCCCCACAAAAGTTCCTGAAATAGAAAAATTATTATTCCAAACTACTCTTAAGTATTTCACATGCATACCATGTCTCCACTCTTTTGTCTTTACGGAGCACACCTAAGACTGGTCTTACCAACACTAGATCCAGCGGCAGAGTGCTGAAACATAGCCGTTCTTCTGGTCCTCTCGCACCTATGCCGAAGTGGGGGTGCACCTTGCTACCGTATTGGTCAGCCACATTTCAGGCGCTCAAAGCACCAGTAAATTTCATCTCTCTGGTTGCACCAAAGGTGGCCAAAGGACCGTCTCAAAGATGATCATATATTCACATTCACTATCTGCAGTTAGCAGACGACCATACATTGATTGATTTCACAGATCTCACCAAACTGGATGTAGGGATTTATTTTGTGGGAGTGCACATGTGATCAATTAACTAAATAAATTGTCATTCTTTCCCACACTGGTATCTGGCTTCACTGTATTAATTGTAATTGAGTTATTTTTACAAAAAAATATGTTGTTCTGAGAGGAACAATGAAGTATGTTGTACCTATTTTCAATGTTGGGCCGTACTGTACCCTTTCAATGTACACAATAAAGTGGCTTGCTGTTTAAAAACGTCTTCCTCTATTTCCCAGACATTTGCTCCACGTCTCAAGCCACCTACTTTCGTGTGTCTACATTCGACAGCGATCGGGTAATTTAGTACTGTGCCTGCTCTCAGATGTTCCCCAGTAGAGAACTCACCCCCGGAGCGTCCTTGACCTCCCGGTACGCAACCCCGACGCCACCGCCACCTCGGGAGCGTGATTACAACCCCCTTGGCACGTAACCCCACCGCCTCCCCCACCCCTAGCCGCCAGGTTAACCCCCTGACACACGCCACCCGCCAATGCGGGGTCCTCTGTCACGTGATACCGAGTGCGTCTCCCTGGGACCGAAACCCATCAGGGTGTTAAGTTCCAACGAGGTTTCTACTCAGGCGGCATACAGAAAATAAACCACTAGCACATTACTTCAGCGTCAACCAGTTAATGATATGGTCAGCATTAAAACCACTTCATTAAAGAAGAAAGGCCAACTGCTTACTAGCAGACTCAAGCCCTGAGGGTTGCATAATAACTTAATTAAGAAACTAAATAATTGAGCTATAGGTTTTGGCGAGTTGGTTTGCGAGTATGAAAATGTGTGATGTAAATATCTGTATCTTTTGACAGTATTGCCGTAAAAGCTTAATTTTTTACATCCTAAAGGAAGCGAAGACTTTATTACTTCACATTATTTTGAACATCACACCTCTAGAATGAGATTTTCACTATGCAGTGGAGTGTGTGCTGATACGAAACTTTCTGGCAGATTAAAACTGCGCGCCGGAACGAGCATCGAACTCGAGTACTGGAAACATCTCCTAGCCTGTGGCTAAGTCGTGTCTCCATAATATACTTTCTTCCAGGTTTGCTAGTACGTCAAGTTCCACAGAAGAGCTTCTGTGAATTTTGGAAGGTAGGAGACGAGGTACTGGCGGAATTGAAGCTGTGAGGACGGGTCTTGAGTCGTGCTTGGGTAGCTCAGATGGTAGAGCACTTGCCCCCCCCCGAAGGCAAGGGTCCCGAGTTCGAGTCTCAGTTCGGCACACAGTGTTAATCTACCAGGAAGATTCAACATACCTCTACTCCTTCCTCAGAAAGAAAGGGTCTTAACAGGGAGACGGCCAGACAGACAGACGAACAACAAATGGCAAAAAATACTCTTATGTGATATAATTACAAATTAACAACATTCGGGTTTTTTTCCTTTACTTGTATTGTGAAACCTTGCTCCTCATGAAATTTCATGAGTCTGGATCTGCGGGAAGTACCCTCAATGTGTATATGGATGAGTGTAAGAGTATCAAAATACGTGACATAAATGGCGTTATCTCTTAACTGCACTGAATAAGAAGCTTCAATTTTCTGCACCGCCAAGTAAACGTGAACCGCGTTGTGTGACATGAATTTGAACTGTATAAGTCGAACTGTTTCTCACGGAAATAAGGGTTTCGTCTTTAATCACTGAGATACGGGACTTTACTATATATATCACTGGAGGTGAATATTATTGATATCAACATATCTGCTGCCCTAGCCAGTAAGTTCTCCAGATCTCTCAGCACCTGAAAACGTCTGGTCAATGGTGGCCGAGCAACTGGCTCATGACAATACGCCAGTCACTACTCTCGATGAACTGTGGTATCGTGTTGAAGCTGCATAGGCAGCTGTACCTGTCACGCCATCCAAGCTGTGTTTGACTCAATGCCCAGGTCTATCAAGGCCGTTATTACGGCCAGAGGTGGTTGTTCTGAGTACTGATTTCTCAGGATCTATGCACCCAAACTGTGTGAAAATGTAATCACATGTCAGGTCTCGTGTAATATATTTGTCCAATGAATACCCGTTTATCATCTGCATTTCTTCTTGGTGTAGCAATTTTAATGGCCACTAGTGTAATACTGTTCACCGGTGGAGTTGTCATTATGCGGAATGGAATCAAAAACACTCGTAATAATCATCGATGACCGGAGGAAAATCGACACGCTACCGTCGGAATCAGTCTGCAAGTCGGTTTGTCGATCAGTGTTTATCCGGTATTATAAGTCTTGTTTTGAACTGTAAAACAGCTGTAATATGACCTGTACAGATAATGCTTGAACATGAATGTGTTAAAAATACATACAGGGTGGAGCAGAGGAAACGCATGTTTTTTGAACTGCTAGTACGCGGCGACGAGAGGGGTTATTGACCTTGAATGAATGTTGGCAGCCTGCCCATACAGTGCAGTTTCAGTCGCTATGGAGCGTTGGAGCGTAGACATTCGTGTGTTCGTTGCCGAGCAGTACTTTAGAAGCAGTGATTCCGTGGTCATAGAGCAACGTCTTTTCCGTCAAACTTTTAGAGTTGGACGTCGAGGTGCAGTGCCTGATCGAAATACTGTACTCCGATAGGTTGGAGCGTTTAGAAGTACTGGATCTGTCATGAAAAAGAAACCTCCTGGTTTTCCTCGTTCAGTTGGTACTCCGGAAAATGTAGACCGAGTGAGAACGGCAGTTCTTGCTGGTCCGAAACGATCGTCTAGACGACGGGCTGTAGCGCTGGGAATGTCACGTCGTTCGCTTCATCTTATCTTAGGTCATGATCTTAAGTTTCACCCATTCAAGATAATGATCGTCCAGCAGCTTAAGTGAAGGGCATTTTGTGCAGCGCAGAGAGTTTTGTCGCGTAATGGACGAAATGTTTAGTAATGATGCAGATGCTACAGTCTCCATGAGTGATTAAGCACAAACCGGCCGCGGTGGTCTCGCGGTTCTAGGCGCACAGTCCGGAACCGTGGGACTGCTACGGTCGCAGGTTCGAATCCTGCCTCGGGCATGGATGTGTGTGATGTCCTTAGGTTAGTTAGGTTTAAGTAGTTCTAAGTTCTAGGGGACTAATGACCACAGCAGTTGAGTCCCATAGTGCTCAGAGCCATTTGAACCATTTTTAGCCATGAAGCACGTTTTCATGTTGACGGTTAGGTCAGTGTTCAAAATTATAGGTATTGGGAGCCGGAGAACCCACATGAATTACGCCAAAGACCTCTCCACAGTTTAAAAGTAACAGTGTGGTGCTGCATTTCTTTTTTAAGAGGAAGGAACTGCAGTTACTGCGACATCAGCGCGCTACGTTAAACAACTTTCTTCGTCCAGAACTTGAAAGGCCTCAAGTGGACCTGAGAGAAATATGGTTTCAGCAGGGCGGTGCCACAGCTCAAACTGCGTGGGCGTCCATGAAAGTGGTTCGACAAATGTTTCCGGGACGTGTTATTTCGAGATATGGTGATGTTTATTGGCCCCACCTGCTTACCCGATTTGTCGATAACTACTTCTTTCTGTGGGGATATTTAAAATCAAATGTCTACATGAACAAGCCTCGCACAATCGATGATCTGAAGAATTCCATTAGTCAGGAAATTGAAGCTGTGCCGAATAAAATGTTGGAAAGAGTTATTACGCATAACTTTCGCGAGGGGATCCACATTTGTATCCAGCAAGAAGGACGTCATCTCCAAGACATTATTTTTCCTGCTACGGTCGCAGGTTCGAATCCTGCCTCGGGCATGGATGTGCGTGATGTCCTTAGGTTAGTTAGGTTTAAGTAGTTCTAAGTTCTAGGGGACTGATGACCAGAGTAGTTAAGTCCCATAGTGCTCAGAGCCATTTGAACCATTTGAACCATTATTTTTCGAACCTAATTAAAGTATGTGTATTTATTAGTTTTATCAAACAGTGATCCAGTCATTTAACAGTGAAAAACATGCGTTTCCTCTGCTCCACCCTGCATTTTTAAACTGTAAGGCGCATGTTCTGATGTAAACTGTCGCTCAAAAGTTTTTGAACATTAATGATTTTGAGGAAAAAAGAAAAATTGAAACCAAAAGTGCTAGAAATACTATTAAGTCAAGTTTCGAATAATATTTTATTGAAACTAGATACATTCAGTTAAATTTTACTGTCCTCAAAGTGGCCTCCTTTGACTTTCATCGGTGGTCTTACACGCGAAGAATTCTTGCTGCCAGCTTCATTATGGTTTCCTCGGTGATATGAAGCCATTACTATCGTAGGCTGGTCCAGAGGCGTTGAACGTTCGTAATAGGCCTTGTTTAACTGCTCTATCCAAGTGATCCCAAAGCAGTTCAGTATGATTACAGTCGAAAGATTGTGTCGGCCAGGTCATGTTTTTCAGTCCCTTCTTTTCTTCTAAATTTGCCAAATACGCTTTACAAAGTTTTCAAGTGTGTAGGGTCGCTATCTTGCTGTATGACGAATGCCTTGCCAATCAGACGTCTTCCAAATGATTTTGCATGATACTGTAGAATGCGGTGGTAAACCTCGTTTTTCATTGTTCCGTTTATTTGTACAAGATCACTAGTCTTACCGCATACAAAACATCTCCAGACCGTGAGGGAATCCCTTCCATGCTTTAATGTTGGAGATTCAAACTGGTGTAACATTCGTTCACCAGACGGCAGGCGAAGAAACTTGAGTCGCTTTGCGCCAAGGACTTCAAATTTGAATTCGTCAGCGAAAAGTATCCTTTTCCACTGATTTGCTGTGCAATTCCCATGTTGTCTTGCCCAGTGTAACCTCTTCTGCTTATTAATAGCCCTCTGTAATGGTTTCTTAGCCGCCCCAGGCCCTTTAAGGTTTACTGCCTAAAGACGTCTTTTCATATCCCTTACACTCACCGGCTTTTCCCTATTATGGTTGAATTCTGCTACTAAAATTAGTGCTGTTTTGAAGCGACCAATTTTAATTGTGATAGATGTATATTCGACATCACTTTTTGATATGACTTTTGGCCTGCCCTTTCGATATCGTTCCATATTCTGGCAAGTATTCTGATACCTCTGCAAGGTATAATGGACACATCCCAAGGAAATATGTACTTTATGTGCTATTAGTCGCAGAGTACGACCAGCTGCACGTAAAAACACAATTGCAGAACGTTTTTCTGTTGAAAGCTCCTTCCCTCCTCCCATTATCGATATTTACACTAAGCACTCACTGAAGTTCACTCTCTAATATCTCGTGCACAAGTACATGCTCATTACTTACCTGTAAAAGTGTCTACAGATTTTTTTGGCGTCGTGTGAACGCGATATGGTGAGGAAAGATTGTACAGTGTGAGTCACTAGCTATTGCCACCAAGAATAACGTGGAAAGTATGATAGGAGCTGAAAATTTTATAGGACAAAAGTTGCATGGGATAACGGTGGCCATAACATGACGTTGGTTTTTTGTTGGTAGGTGGGGGCGCTTGAAAAATATGAAGGTCAAATTTGCTCTTTTTTGGGATTCTATACTTTGGCACATATTTTCTGATAGCGGCTACCAAGACGAATCCAATGATGTGTAACAGTAAAGCCTTTGAAGGTCAACGAAGGTCACAAAGGTGCCATGACGTCTATTTACAGAAGGTGTCCTAAGTGATGACCATTGGTATCAATGCAGTGCTGCAATCATGGAATGAGTGTATTCCTTTTCACCTCGGCACTTATCGAAGCACTTGCTCTCACAACTCTGTCCCACGTATCTTCAGCTGTAGCTGCAACGTCTTTATAAACAATGTGTTTTACGAATCCCCACAAGAAAAATGTCCAGAGGCGTCAAGTCTGGGGAACGAGCCAGCCACGACACATCTCCTCCGCGTACAATCCAATGGTTTGGGAATTGTCTCTTCAACTCATTTCTAGCCATCAGCGAAGAATGTTCTGGGCGTCCATTGTGCTGATGCCGCATTCGGCTCCTCGTTCCTAAAGGTATTTCTTCCCATAACAGACCTAATGTTTCTTGCAGGAATTTGGTGTACTTCGATGAAATAGGGGCCTATGATTCTATCCTCCAGAATCCCACACTCTTCGTTCACCGACCAAGGTTCCTGGTGCGCAACTTGGAACAGCCATCATGGATTTTCAGTTGCCAACAATGCATGTTATGCAAATAAACATTTCCTTGGTTCGAGAGTGTAGCCTCGTGAGTAAATGAAATCGAATTTATAAATCTGTCATCCCTCTGAATCTGAATTTGAGCCCATCGGGAAAATTCAGTGCGACGCATACAGTCCGAACCAGTTAATTCTTGGTGTAGACTGATATGGTAGGGATGATATTTATGGCGATGCAGAACACGGACAACACTACTCTGGCTCATGCCAGATTCCCTTGCGATTTGACGTGAACTAACACAAGTACCTCGAACCACAGTGGCAAGGGTACTAATTTCCCATTCTTTGTTAATAACTTTCCTTTGCCTGATATGTTTCCGATGCGTTAAAGACCCAGTTGTTGTCAATTTACCATACACATATTTACATGTACGGCGTGTATTGTGAGTACGTTGAGGATATTTTTTAGCGTATACGTCTCTAGCTCTCACTGAATTTCGTTTACGTTCTCCGTAAATGAGAAGCAAATCGACTTGTTCTTCGAAGGAATACATCATTCATATTGGCTTGATTCGACGATATTAATCTTACTGTTCCAGTAAGTGTTGTATTGCGAAGCCGTCGAATGGTGTTTACATGTCAATAGCATATTAGATGGATACGGCGTATTCAGAGAATATTTACTATTTGCATGATATACGAAACAGAATTGTCAGAGTATGTCCTTCGATAAGTGCTGAAGTGATAAAGGGATACCACTCAATCCATGATAAGAAGATTGCAGCACTGCGTTGATACCAATGGTAATCACTTCGAACACCTTCTGTAAATGGACGTTTATGTCACCTTTTTGACCTTCGCTGAACTTCAAAGATACTGGATTCGTCTCGATGGCCGCTATCAGAACACAAGTACCAAACTATAGCATCCCATTAAAAAAAAAAAAAAAAAAGTTGACTTTTATATGTCTGTCGCGACCCCAACTAGCAACAAAAAACCAATGTCATGTTATAGCCCCCATTGTCCCGTGTAACATTTGTCCTACAAACTTTATAGCTACTATCATACTTTCGGAGTTATCCTAGGTGCAATAGTTAGTGACTCATCCAGTGTTATGCCACTACAATTAGCGGCATGCGGTGCATGGAACTTGAGGAGCAGAACAACGCAAAGTCACGGTGTTGAAGGTTTCATTTTGAAAAACATGGAACACTAATCTTAAACGTTATATTGAGCACGATACTGGGGAAACTATATAGCTAATTTGGTTCCTATTTGATTGCGATTACTAGCTTCTATCTTATCTTTCTTTAACGACGTTCGAACACTTTTGAGCACTAGTGTTTACAAAATATTGTAGATGTATAAACGTGACAATGTATTAAATAATAAAGAAAATAACTAGTGATATACTGTGCATTAAACGTCTTCTGTCTGGCAAACCATTAGGAATAAAGTAAATGTCTATATGTAAATTATTTTTTCATTTTTTTGCTTCATATGATCGTTCCAGCCGCATCCCTGATTACTGACCGTTCCCCGTGGGACACCGTGTACAACGTTCTAGAGTGAAATTTCATTTTACTTCGTTCTTGCTGGTAAATGGAGGTACAGGCAGCGGAAAACTGGCGTAAGCCTACTGTCGGCAGTTTGGTCTGTAATCGTTACGTGCGGAGGATCTGTTACTACGTGGACTCGGCAAATGCGATCGGCCTCATTAAGATTTGAATAGATCCACCTCTCCAAAGACCGGGGCTCAATTAATTAAGCTGCCTGGACGGGCTAATAGGGATTTAGAAAAAGAATGAACCGGTGCTTCGGGATTACCGATTAATGGCGGGGGAAAATTTATTTTCACCATCGGTGGGGGGGTGGGAAAGCCAGTCGAATGTGAACTACCCGCTCTCTTTTTTTTCCCTCCCACGCATTGTATTTTTCCCATTTACTTTGTATCTGGTGCGTACGAGGATAAGCGTATAGTTATTTCCACTTTTCCCTGCTGAGGCAATCTGCAGTATTACACACGAGATTTACTGTTTGGATTCGATTTCATTACCCACGTTAACACCTTTCTTTTTAATATGAATGTCCCAAATCTTTAGGTTCAAAATTGTACAGGGAATTGAGAATCATAAATCATAAACTTTTAGGTAAAAATACTAATAGTCGAAACAAGTATTAGTTCTTTATTAACACGAAACCTCTCTGAAAGTACGTGGGAGAAGCTATTCAACCCATAGGACTGAACACAATCTCCTACAGTGAAGGAATGTTCGAACAGCAGTAGGTATACAAACTGCCACGGAATCACTGTTACAAAAGAGTAATATCTCGTAATTTAGAAAAGATATACGTACTGCACATATATGTATGGTGCAAAAATTTGCGTTTGACCTTGTATAACAAAAAGTGTGAGGTTATCCACAAGAGTGCTAAAAGGAATCCGTTAAATTTCGATTACACGGTAAGTCAGTCAAAATCTGAAGTCCGTAAATGCAACTAAAAACTTAGGAATTAGAATTGCAAACACCTTACACTGGAAGGAACACATACCATATGTTGTGGGAAAGGCTAACCAAAGATTGCGGTTTAGTGGCATGACACTTAGACAATTTAACAGATCTACTAAGGAGACTGCCTACAGTACGCTATCCCGTCCTATTTTAGGACACAGCTGCGCATAGTGCGATTCTTACCAGATTCTACAGACTGATTAAAACGGTTCAAATGGCTCTGAGCACTATGGGACTTAACTTCTGAAGTCATCAGTCCCCTAGAACTTAGAACTAAAACGTACCTAACCTAAGGACATCACATAGGCAGGATTCGAACCTGCGATCGCAGCGGTCGCGCGGTTCCAGACTGTAGAGCCTAGAACCGCTCGGCCGCCGCGGGGGGCCTGACTGAGTACATAGAAAAAGTTAATAGAACAGCAGAATTATTGCGACATAGGGGAGAGAGTTTCGCTGACATCATACAGGATTTGAAGGGGAAATCATGAAACGCGTTTTCGTTGCGGTGCAATCTTTCATAAAATTTCAAACACCCACTTTCTCCTCCGAATGTGAAAATATTTTGCTGACGCCGACCTACATAGGGAGAAATGACCATCATAATAAGATAATAGAATCAGAGGTCGCACTGAGAGCTATAGGTGTTCGTTTTTCCCGCCCGCTGTACGAGATTGGAATAATAGAGAACTATTGTGAAAACGGTAAGATGAATCCTCTGCCAGGTAAAACTTTGAACATAGCTGCTAAAATTCATTGACCGTGTCAGAATTATATTAGAACAAACAAGCCCTCGGTTACAAATGTCAAAATTGACCAGGTTTCGACGCTGCTATGAACGTCGTCCTCAGAATTAGACTAACTGTTCTAAAACATATTAAATATATAATACATTAATAAAATTAAAGTTTTTACTGACTGGAAAAACATGCAGTACTTACAAGTCACATATTAAAACAGATGTAAGCCGGAAAGGCGACGTCATCAATAGCAGTAAGTAAGGTGGCGAGCAGCCCTTTGACTCATGTTGCCATCCTTGTTCACTAAAGTACGAGCAGCCCGCGAGCCCGATATTCTCAGCTTTTATGTCCACACTCTACATTCGTAGTGACCCACCCCAAAACACTCATTACTTGTGGAAGACACTCTTACCAAGCCCCATAAGAGTTTGGGGAATATGTGTGCATCTGCACAGAAGGAGGAGGTTATGGCCGATGTTGCCAGAACTATATACTTATATGGATATGGTGTTTGTTGTTTCGGACATGACCGAAAGAATAAACACCATTGACGACCTGCAGCTGTCTAAAACGACATTAGAATTATATTAATACCTCCAGCTGCTAACGGGCGTTGATATATATCAACAGGTGAAAATATGTGCCCCGACTGGGTCTCGAACTCGCATTCGCCGAGGAAAATGGAAAACCTCCTAAAAACCATCCACAGACTGGCCGGCTCACCGGACCTCGACACAAGTCCGCCGGGTGGATTCATGCCGGGGACCTGGCGCTCCTTCCCACTCCGGAAATCCGTGCGTTAGACCACACGGCTAGCCGGGCGGGCTGCATTGTACTATTACACCATCACACAGAGTTTTACTTGCTCATATTTAATATCTTAGGCACACTAAGTCTAAATACAGTCATATTTATGAATTAGTCTTTTATTAGATAAACTAGTCTTAGAACATTCAAAGGTACATCTCCCCAAGGAGCAAATGAGGTTACAGCATGAGGCTGGGGTACGTACTGGCTTGGGACAGCAGGGCAGTCTTCTGTGCGTGGTATCCAATTGGCAACTTACGTGGTGATTTTCATTTGGTTACCGATCACTTACTTTACACTGAGTATAATTATCAGTGTAGATAGGGTGTACGTTAATAAAACCGATAAACTGCAGGTAAGCATTCCTGATGGGAAATGAAGGAAGAAAGGTACTATGAACATGTGTCTGCAAATGCATCGTTGCCACAGTAGAAGGCGCTGACGAATGAAAATTCGTCTGACCAAGGGCCGCGCGTCCCTTACGTGTTGCAGGCTGTGTCATTGATGCAGCGTACTGTAAGCAGTGGAATGGTCCGGTGTGGATATCGGGAACAATCCGAGTTGGTGTTTGTGTACGGCCAAGGAGATGGAAATGGTCGAGAGGCAGCACGGCTATACCAAAACAAGTGCCCTCACAGTCAACAACCACATCATACAAGACTTGAAGCCCTTTTTGGGCGTTTCTATGATCATGAGCCCTTTCTGACAGATGAACGTGCAGGGTGGCTGTGAACTGTGCGTACGCCAGATTTGGAGGATCAGTTTCTACTGCATACTGAGACGAACCCTAGTGCAAGCTCCAGGCAAGTGGCCCGCCAACATAATATGACCCATAGTAAGATTACGTGTATCCTGCATGACGTGCGCCACAATCAGCTGCAACGAGTGCAAGAATTATCAGCACCGGATTTCCCTCTACGGGGAGGTTTCTGTCGATGATATTTGCATAAGATCATCACGCTTAAGGGGTTTTCAGCCCTCTTTATCGACGAAGCAACTTTTACCAGAACTGATGTCATCAGTCTGCATAGTCGTCATCTGTGGGCTACAGGCAATCCCCCGGTGAATGGTTGAGGGTTCTCATCAGCTTCGGTTCAGCATCAGTGTGTGAGCAGGGATTCTTGGCGATTATCTGCTAGCACTGGTTACTATCCCACAACGCCTCGACGGAGGAAAGTACCTGGACTTGCTGAGGAACAGTCTGCCTGGGGTACTTGAGATCGTGCCTTTGGCAATGCGACAGGTTATGTGGTTTCTGCATGACGGAGCACCTCTTCACTTCCGTATTACAGTGCACCGACGCCTCAACAGCAACTTCGTAGGGCGTTTGATAGTACGCGGAGGCCCTGTGAAGTTGACTTATGGTTTACCGGACTGAAACCACTTGGATTTTTACCTCTGGGGAACCCGAAAGGCGTGTTCTAAACCAGTTCTTGAAGCTCAGTCCTTTCAAGATCGTGTTTACGACGCTTCTTACGCTATCTGGGGAGAGGCCGGAACGTTCACGAGAGTGTGGCAATCGATGATGCCAGGTGCGTTGCATCTCATGGAGGTCACACTGAACATCTCTCTTGGCGTGTAGCTTTCTGCTGTGTTCCGGGACGATCTGTTGTCGATGCGCGCACACACCGTTCATTTCCGGACACATATCGACAGAATATTTATTTCCTCTATTTACATTCAGTAATCAGTCGCTGCTGTTTGTCGGTGTTATTATGTTCATCCTATATACACTACTGTCCAATAAAATTGCTACACCACGAAGATGACGTGCTACAGACCCGAAATTTAACCGACAGGAAAAAGATGCTGTGATATGCAAATGATTAGCTTTTCAGAGCATTCACACAAGGTTGGCGCCGCCGGCGACACCTACAGCGTGCAGACATGAGGAAAGTTTCCAACCGATTTCTCATACACAAACAGCGGTTGACCGGCGTTGCCTGGCGAAACGTTGTTGTGATGCCTCGTCTAAGGAGGAGAAATACTTAGCATCACGTTTACGACTTTGATAAAGGTCGGATTGTAGCATATCGCGACTGCGGTTTATCGTATCGCGAATTTGCTGCTCGCGTTAGTCGATATTCAATGACTGTTGGCAGAATATGGACTCAGTGGGTTCAGGAGGGTAATACGGAACGCCGTGCTGGATCGCTACGGCCTCGTATCACTAGGAGTCGAGATGACAGGCATCTTATCCGCATGGCTATAACGGATCGTATATCCACGTCTCGATCCTTGAGTCAACTGATGGGGACGTTTGCAAGACAACAACCATCTGCAAGAACAGTTCGACGACGTTCGCAGTAGGATGGACTATCCGCTCGCAGACCACGGCTGCGGTTACCCTTGACGCTGCATCACAGACAGAAGCGCCTGCGATGGTGTACTCAACGACGAACCTCGGTGCACGAATGCCAAACTTTATTTTTCGGATGAATCCAGGTTCTGTTTACAGCATCATGATGGTCGCATCCATGCGACATCGCGGTGAACGCACATTGGAAGCGTTTATTCGTCATCGCCATTCTGGCGTATCACCTGGCGTGATGGTATGGGGTGCCATTGGTTACACGTCTCGGTCACCTCTTTTTCGTATTGACGGCACTTTGAACAGTGGACGTTATTACATTTCACATGTGTTTTGACCCGTGGCTCTACCTTTCATTCGATCCCTGAGAACATTTCAGCAGGATAATGTACGATCGCATGTTGTAGGTCCTGTACGGGACTTTCTGAATACAGAAATTGTTCGACTGCTGCCCTGGCCAGCACATTGTCCAGATCTCTCACCAATTCGAAATGTCTGTTGAATGGTGGCCAACCAATGGATCGTCACAATACGCCAGTCACTACTCTTGATGAACTGTGTTATCGTGTTGAAGGTGCAGGGGGAGCTGTACCTGTACACGTCATCTAAGCTCTGACTCAATGCCCAGGCGTATAAAGGCCGTTATTACGGCGAGAGGTGGTTGTTCTGGGTACCGATTTCTCTGGATCTATGCAGCGAAATTGCGTGAAAATGTAATGACATGTCAGTACTGGTATAATATGTTTGTACAATGAATACCCGTCTGTCATCTGCATCTCTTCTTGGTGTAGCAATTTTAATGGCCAGTACTCTGTTTGTGCAATGAATACCCGATTATCATCTGCATTTCTTCTTGGCGTAGCAATTTTAATGGCTAGCAGTGTACTTAACTATCAACCTTTTTACACAATTTTGTGGTTAAATAAACGCAGACTGGCAAAATCTCCGTTTGTTGCTTTAATTTTAGAGACCAGTGTATACTGGGTGTTTAGCAGTGTCGTAATGTCACCGACGTCGTCGCCAGTGATAGCAGACATGAAATGGCTCTGAGCACTATGCGAATTAACTTGTGAGTTCATCAGTTTCCTAGAACTTTGAACTACTTAAACCTAACTAACCTAAGGACATCATACACATCGATGCCCGAGTCAGGATTCGAACCTGCGACCGTAGCAGTCGCGCCGTTCCAGACTGTAGCGCCTAGAACCGCTCGGCCACGCCGGCCGGCAAGGAGACTTGAAGCTTCGTCAGAAAAGTGTCGTATAAGAGCCGCCGCTGAGGTTGCCAACACACGGCGTTACAGGAGCGGGCAGTCCCGTGTCGCGAGCAGCGATTACCGGAGTGGTGGGGGCGCCACAGCGGAATGCGAGGACCGCAGGCGGTGGCGCGGAATCGGCCGGCGCGGCCACCGCCCCCGCCGCCCGCAATTAGCTCGCGAGCGCACCAGCAAACGCGCTAGCCCACGCACTGGCACACACGCACTGCCACACACGCACAGGGTGCGTGCGGACCCCGTGTTCTGCGGTCGCGAGTCACGCACCAGCGGCTGGCGGCGGCGCGAACAGCGCGGCCGTAGACAACGCACAGCAGCGCACGCCGCGCTGGCACCGCAATCTCCTGCGTAACGGGCCAGTGCGTGCGCGCGTTTAGCTGCCCGACAACGGGGTCCGCAGCTACAGAGGGCACGGCGGGTACGCCAGCCCGAGCTCTGCAAGGCCACCGACTCACAGCTGACACGCGCACAGCGAAACATTTACACTGAAGCGCCAATGAAACTGGTATATCCAATACTTGAACATGCAGAATACGGTGCTCCGGTCGGCCATTGACCTTCTTGTGCGAACGCTCACACTATGCCCGAACTCGTAAGGCACTTGGTAGATTAATCTGCCACGAGTAAAGAGTATGACGGGCAAACATCTCTTAGGCGCACTACGAATGTAGTGGTGTGGACATGTTGGGAATGTGGGTCTCACGGGGAGCGTGCAAGGGATAAGTCCCTGCAGTTGCGCTATCCTCTGTGTCCTCGGTGGCTCAGATGGGTATAGCCGGCACGGTAGCTCAGCGTGTTCGGTCAGAGGGTTAGCAGCTCTCTGTAATAAAAAAAACTGAGCTAATCGATAAACAACGAACTTAAACGGATGTCTTAAGACGTCCGCCCAGAGCAGATGCAACGAACAATAGCGAACAAAATGAGATTTAAAAAAAAAAAGAGCAGGAGATCCCGGGTTCGAGTCCCGGTCGGGTCACACATTTTCAACATGTCCCTAATGAAGTACATCAACGCCTGTTTGCAGCTACGGTGTGCATTTAACTATCATTTCAGTTATTTTTAGAATCTGCAAATAAAATATTGCTTTCAAATTCCTTAAAGGAATCTCTCATTGACCTTTTTACAGCTGCTTTCATTTCGCAATATTTCTGTTTGTGAGCGGGGCAGTGACTACGTTTAAAACGACTGTGCAAAATTCTCTGCATTCTCTGCAACTTCCTAATACGTTTGTTGTACGAAGGTCGATCCTTTGCCACCCCTATATTTTTGCTAGACACATACTTCTCTAGCACCTGGTGGACAATACCTTTAAATTCCAACCAAAGATGTTCAGAATCCTTAATACACGGCAGGGTATGTCGCTGTTCGCCGCTGGGACCACGTGCTCCACAGTGGCGCCCTCACGTTAGACTCGGGGCAGCGTGCGCAGCCACGATGGACGGCCTCTAGTGGTCATCGAGTCCCATGCCGTCTGGCGCGGATTCGAAACCCGTGGGGTACGAGGAGAGAAGTGCCCAGCATAGAAGCACCAGCTTCTCTTAGCTCCGGCATAATACACTCACAACTACGCAGAACACTGTTCTGACCCTTGCAGCGTATGAGGACATTGCAGAGGTGCCTTTCATGGTAAAACCAGACAATGCAACCTATAGTCTTCTGCAGCATCTGGTCTTACGTTCAAGTATGCATTTCCCGCGGTGTTTCCGTATTTTTCACCACCCTCTGTAGAGATAAAAGCGGTCCTATTAAAATAGCCATAACTGTAGAACATAAAGGAACGGCAGAGTCCGTACTGGTCTACAGTAAGACGGCACTACATGCAGTATGCCTTGACAGAGAGTCTGACAACAGTTTCACAACATGTCCTGACATGGCCGGCCGTAGTGGCCATGCGGTACTAGGCCCTTCAGTCTGGAACCGCTACGGTCGCAGGTTCGAATCCTGATTCGGGCATAGATGTGTGTGATGTCCTTAGGTTAGGTAAGTTTAATTAGTTCTCAGTTCTAGGGGACTGATGACCTCAGATGTTGTCCCATAGTGCTCAGAGCCATTTGAGCCATTTTTTTTTTCTTTTGTCCTGACATGTAGGTTAGCACCGTTAGTTCCGGGCGGCGCCGCAGCTCGTAGAGTGGCGCGCGAGTGTCGCGGCGGCGTGGAACGGTCGCGCTCGCTGGAGCTGGAGCTGGAGCGAGGTACCTGGCGCGGACGTTTCGCCGCCTCCTCCGCCACATCTTCAGGCGCCCTGGGGAAATCTGGCCGGAGAGACGAGGCCGGGCATGAGCGGCGGCTGCGGCAACGGCGGCAGACCTGCCGGCTCCCATGCGATCCGCTGCTGCAGACGACGCACCGCTACGGCGCGGTTCGCACTTCGCCGCCTGTTACGACGCCATTAGATCGCACCGAACAGTACCCACACGGCAAACAAAGACGACAACAACACGCATGGGCGTCGTTCACCTAATAATTACCGCGTCTGAAGCTCGATCAATTCAGTATATGAATACTTCATCTCACTAGAATCTAACTGATATGAGATGAATAGATACTTCGTTCATGTAGATCTTTAAAGATTGTATACCAACTCAGGTCTTTCGGGCATGGAAGGCACAATCGATATACTGGTTTCACAGAACTCAATTGTAGGCAGGGTCGCGTATTTGTAGCCAAATAGACTGTAAGGTGCCAGGACACGGGCACTTACACGTTAGCTTACCGACATTAGTATTAATAATAAAGGGACTGGCAAGGGCATCAGATCGTGACTCTATTGATTTATGATAAATATGAGGCACTCTCTTTCAAATTCTAAAGGTGGCAGGGAAAAAATACAGGGAGCGAAAGGCTATTTACAATTTGTACAGAAACCAGATGACAGTTATAAGAGTGGAGGGACATGAAAGGGAAGCAGCGGTTGGGAAGGCAGTAAGACAGGGTTGCAGCCTCTCCCCGATGTCATTAGATCTGTATATTGAGCAAGCAGTAAAGGGAACAAAAGCAAAATTCGGAATAGGTATTAAAAACCATGTAGAAGAAATAAATCTTTGAGGTTCGCAGATGACATTGCAAATCTGTCAGAGACAGCAAAGGACTTGGAAGAGCAGTTGAATGGAATGGACAGTGTCTTGAAAGGAGGATATAAAATGAGCATGAACAAAAGCAAAACGAGGGTAATGGAATGTAGTCGAATTAAAGCGGGTGATGCTGAGGGAATTAGATTAGGAAATGAGACACTTAAAGTAGTAAAGGAGTTCTGCTATTTGGGGAGCAAAATAACTGATGATGGTCGAAGTAGAGAGGATATAAAATGTAGACTAGCAATGGCAAGGAAAGCGTTTCTGAAGAAGAGAAATTTGTTAACATCGAGTATAGATTTAAGTGTCAGGAAGTCATTTCTCGAAGTATTTGTATGGAGTGTAGCCATGTATGGAAGTGAAACATGGACGATGTATAGTTTGGACAAGATGAGAATACACTCCTGGAAATGGAAAAAAGAACACATTGACACCGGTGTGTCAGACCCACCGTACTTGCTCCGGACACTGCGAGAGGGCTGTACAAGCAATGATCACACGCACGGCAAAGCGGACACACCAGGAACCGCGGTGTTGGCCGTCGAATGGCGCTAGCTGCGCAGCATTTGTGTACCGCCGCCGTCAATGTCAGCCAGTTTGCCGTGGCATACGGAGCTCCATCGCAGTCTTTAACACTGGTAGCATGGCGCGACAGCGTGGACGTGAACCGAATGTGCAGTTGACGGACTTTGAGCGAGGGCGTATAGAGGGCATGCGGGAGGCCGGGTGGACGTACCGCCGAATTGCTCAACACGTGGGGCGTGAGGTCTCCACAGTACATCGACGTTGTCGCCAGTGGTCGGCGGAAGGTGCACGTGCCCGTCGACCTGGGACCGGACCGCAGCGACGCACGGATGCACGCCAAGACCGTAGGATCCTACGCAATGCCGTAGGGGACCGCACCGCCACTTCCCAGCAAATTAGGGACACTGTTGCTCCTGGGATATCGGCGAGGACCATTCGCAACCGTCTCCATGAAGCTGGGCTACGGTCCCGCACACCGTTAGGCCGTCTTCCGCTCACGCCCCAACATCGTGCAGCCCGCCTCCAGTGGTGTCGCGACAGGCGTGAATGGAGGGACGAATGGAGACGTGTCGTCTTCAGCGATGAGAGTCTCTTCTGCCTTGGTACCAATGATGGTCGTATGCGTGTTTGGCGCCGTGCAGGTGAGCGCCACAATCAGGACTGCATACGACCGAGGCACACAGGGCCAACACCCGGCATCATGGTGTGGGGAGCGATCTCCTACACTGGCCGTACACCTCTGGTGATCGTCGAGGGGACACTGAATAGTGCACGGTACATCCAAACCGTCATGGATCCCATCGTTCTACCATTCCAAGACCGGCAAGGGAACTTGCTGTTCCAACAGGACAATGCACGTCCGCATGTATCCCGTGCCACCCAACGTGCTCTAGAAGGTGTAAGTCAACTACCCAGGCCAGCAAGATCTCCGGATCTGTAGCCCATTGAGCATGTTTGGGACCGGATGAAGCGTCGTCTCACGCGGTCTGCACGTCCTGCACGAACGCTGGTCCAACTGAGGCGCCAGGTGGAAATGGCATGGCAAGCCGTTCCACAGGACTACATCCAGCATCTCTACGATCGTCTCCATGGGAGAATAGCAGCCTGCATTGCTGCGAAAAGTGGATATACACTGTACTAGTGCCGACATTGTGCATGCTCTGTTGCCTGTGTCTATGTGCCTGTGGTTCTGTCAGCGTGATCATGTGATGTATGTGACCCCAGGAATGTGTCAATAAAGTTTCCCCTTCCTGGGACAATGAATTCACTGCGTTCTTATTTCAATTTCCAGGAGTGTAGAAGCTTTCGAAATGTGGTGCTACAGAAGAATGCTGAAGATTAGATGGGTACATCACATAACTAATGAGGAAGTATTGAATAAGGTTGGGGAGAAGAGAAGTTTGTGGCACAACTTGTTCAGAAGAAGGGACCGGTTGGTGGGACATGTTCTGAGGCATTAAGGGTTCTCCAGTTTAGGATTGGAGGGCAGCGTGGAGGGTAAAAATCGTATAGGGAGACCAAGAGATGAACACACTAAGCAGATTCAGAAGGATGTAGGTTGCAGTAGGTACTGGGAGATGAAGAAGCTTGCACAGTATACAGTAGCATGGAGAGCAGCATCAAACCAGTCTCAGTACTGGAGAGCACAACAACAACAATGAGGCACTCTCGAGCAGTATTCACTGCATGTCTGCATGCATCGTTGAAAAGTGTCGGAAGTTGAGAATTGTGGAATGTAGGGTCTGCAGATGGCCGTAGCTCGCCGGGCCGCCGTGGGCAGCAGGTAGCGGTCACCGAAAACGCGGGACAATACGGCGCTTTTGGGGATAGCCCGGCATCCGGATCCACCTGTGTCGAGCAACACGTGCTGAAGACGGGAATTTCGTTTGCCGAGGGGCGTATGACCTACTCAATCATAGGCTAGATCTCAGAAATGCCGTTGGAGCGTTCGACATTGGCCCAAACTGAGTATTCTTCCGCCACGTTTTCGTACGCGTGGGAGACGGGAGAATTGTAGAGAGAGTGGACTTCGCCTTGTGCCATCAAGCGGCACGGACTTGAAGACAG
Organism: Schistocerca gregaria; assembly: GCF_023897955.1. Taxonomy (NCBI): domain Eukaryota; kingdom Metazoa; phylum Arthropoda; class Insecta; order Orthoptera; family Acrididae; genus Schistocerca; species Schistocerca gregaria. Next base: position 137,575,425 of record NC_064929.1, read on the forward strand.
CGTCTTGGCCATCGTCTTCGAAGGGAGATGGTTCAAATGGCTCTGAGCACTATGGGACATAACATCTGAGGTCATCAGTCCCCTAGAACTTAGAACTACTTAAACCCAACTAACCTAAGGGCATGACACACATCCATGCCCGAGGCAGGATTCGAACCTGCGCCGTACCGTTCACGCGGTTCCAGACTGAAGCGCCTAGAACCGCACGGCCACGCAGGCCGGCAAAGTCGTGCCCCTTCCTAGCATACCAATGTATGAAATCCGCATATCATCGGCGCCTTCCGTTATGGAAATAGTTGCGGTGCAAGTTTTAGCTGATTCGCTCTTCAAGAAGCCGAAGCATCACGAATGAATTGTCCAAGTCGGACGGAATTTGGTAGATGTGATATACATTTACTGACAAACAAATAACTTTAATTTCACAAAAACTGGATGAGCAAGTCAACAATGCGTTGATCCACATCTGCTGCAAAGGTAGTTACTCGCTTGGCATTGATAGACGGAGTTGTTGGATGTCCTCCTGGGGGATAACGTGCCAAGTTACCACATTATACAATGAAAGCTATCACTACCAAGTGACATAGCTGCTGGTAAACCTTTCTGGACGTGAGTTCGTAGTCCAAGAAACTCTTCTGTTCCTGACGTTTCGCCCAGGACTGCGCTGGACATCCTCAGAGGCGCTTCTCCGCTGGGTCTTGCCGATTGACCAGTTGGACGTCGGAGAGCGACATATATACTGTATGAAAGGGGGTGTGTTCGAAGTAACACTTGATGAGCAGAGATGATTCTTGTCAAACATAAAACATAACTATCGATTGTTGTATTTTCAAAGATAAAATTGCCTAACGATTCTGCAGAGCTACTGTCCATACATCGCTAAGTTTAATTGCCTCCTCTTTCCTATTAAAATTATCCTGATTATGAATTTCAATCGCTTCTCTACATAGTCGTGGATAATAATTTAACGTCGTAGATAAAATTTCTGTTTCAGAAAACTGCACTTCGTGGTTTCCTGACTGAAGAGCATGCTCTGGTACAGCTGATTTCTCTATTTTTCCTAGTCGGCAATGATTTTTGTGTGTTCATTTAACCGTGTACTTATGCTCCTCTTGTAAGATCCAATATAAACTTTACCACACGTACATGGAAATTTGTATGCTCCACCTGTCGACAGAGAAGGGCGTTTATCCTCCACAGATCGGAGTTCTTGACTTATTTTCTTTGTTGGTGTAAACACCGGTCTGATGTCATCTTTCTTTAAGAACTTACCGATCCGAAGTTTCTGAAACAGAAATTTCATCTACAACGTTAAATTATTCTCCACGACTATATAGAGAAGCGATTGAAATTTGTAAGCATCTCGATAAGTTTAATAGGAATGAGGAGGCAATGAAACTAGCGACATAGGGACAACGGCTCTGCAGGATCGCTAGGCAATTTGATTACAATCGATAGTTATGTTTTATCTTTGATAAGGATTACCTCTGCTCATCACGTGTTACTTTGACCATGCCCCATTTCCTACAGTATATATGTCGCTCTCCTACGTCCGACCGGTCAGTGGGAAAAACGCAGCGGAGGAGATAAGAAATAGAAGCTCTCGCAATGATTGGCCGAGCATTGTAAAATGTAAACTTTCACGGCCGGAACTGTCATGATTAATAAAATTCTTTTCCGGGCTATTATGCCGTGGTCTGATGGATTTCGCATTGTAACCCGACGTTTGGTAGCTTAGGCCATACGGTTTACCGGAAACCCACGCACACGGATCGTTATCTACACCGGGATTCGAACCACCACCCACAACAAAAGCGAGGCATAATAAAAACGTTGGCGGATAGAGCGAGGAACATCTGTGAACCTGGGCTACTGGATACGGAACTGGAACACCTCACTGATGCATTACTCAGGAATGGTTACTCGGCTGCTGAGATAAAAAGAGCGTTAAGACCGCCGCGTGAAAATCATAGCAATGCACAAGCGCTTGCAAAATCGAAAGTTTTCCTGCCTTTTATTAAGGACGTCACTGACCGCATAGGGAAAATATTGAAAAAACGGAATATCGCGGTGATTTACAAACCTACCCGGAAGATACAAGAACACCTGAGATTGGCTAAGGATGCTCGTAAACCGCTGGAAAAAGCAGGAATTTACAGGATCCCGTGTAGTTGTGGGGAGGTATATGTGGGTACCACAAAAAGAACGGTCAAAAAACGACTAGAAGAGCACAAGGGCAATTGTAGAAGGGGAGAGATTGATAGATCAGCTGTTGCGGAACACGCTTTGCAGTCAGGAGACCTCCACATTCATTTTGATAGAACTCAAGTACTGGCAGCCACAAGCGGATATCATGAAAGGCTTTACAGAGAGGCTATAGAGATTATGAAACACCCCAGGAATTTTAATAGGAAGGAGGAGGGCGTAAAATTGAATGACATCTGGATGCCGGTGCTGAAGAAGATGTGTACCAGTCTTCCGCCATGGGATGATAGCAACAGCGGACGGCGGCAACCGACAACGGCCAATTGCGCTCGCGTATTCAAAACATGTGACGTCACGCCTATGCGCGGGAGCACGCGAAAACAAAAATTTGCTGCAGTCAGTAGTGAGACAGTGTGTGTTTCGGAAGTTAACAGAAGCCACGAACCCCCTTGAAGATGTCCTCCGTAGATGGGACGAAACGCTGGGTTACAATGCGAAATCCATCAGACCACGGCATAATAGCCCGGAAAAGAATTTTATTAATCATGGCCGAGCATTATCTTTCTGAAATGTAAGACCAAGATGGCTTACCACGAAGAGCAACAAAATGGGTTGTATAAAATTTTCAACGCACTGCTGCGCTGTAAGGGTGCTACTGATGACAACCAGAGGCGTCTTGCTATGAAAAGAAATGGCAGCCCAGACCATTACTCCCGGTTGTCGGGATGTATGGTAGGGTGGCAGTGAAGTTCGTACCCTACCTGTGTCCAGGCCAGCTCCAGACGCGTCCTCCGCATGGAATCTTACTGACTGCAACAGAACTTTCAGTGATGAGTACCACTTCGAATGGAGCCCTGGTGACGAGCGAAGACGTGTTTGCAGACGCCGCAGTCAGCGTTGGGATAACAACCTGACTGTCACTCGCTATATGGCCCGACAACCAGAAATCATTGTGTGGAGCGCTGTTTCATGTCATAGCAGGACCCTTTTAGTTTTAAGCCATGGCGACCTTACAGCATAACGCCACATCAACGATATAACACACCTAGTTTCGTTGTCCTTTATTGCAAGCCATCCTCGGCTTATATTTCAGGAAGATAATTCACGTCTGCACGAGGCTAAAGTTTCTACTGCTTGATTTTGGCAGGGTTCTCCGTCCATCTAGGGATTTTGATTATCTAACGCGCCAATTGGACACAATCTAGCATCATATCCCGCAGGAAGACATCAAACAAGTCTACAAATCGACGCTAAGCCGATAAGGGCCAGAGGTGAACCAACGCGTTACTGGCTTGCTCAGTTTTTGAAGCTCTTTCTCTTGAACAAATCATCAAATTTTTTTTGAAAACCCTAATCATTTGTTTGCCCGTAAATGTACATCACATTTACCGATTTCCGCCCTATTCCTGTAATTCCTTGGTGCCGAGTAATTTTCAGTTTTCCCTCTTGAAATGAGTAGAATTTTCTACCTCCGTGTTGTGCTGTCCAGGCAGACACTGTGGGTGCTATCGTACGCTCCCAAGCGTTTGTTTGACGTGGGTGTGACCCTACATGACATACTGGTTGGAGCGCCACAAGAATACGGTCCCATAATTATTTAGTGACACCTGAAGATGAAGCTTTATGCTTCCCAACCGGTAGCGCAAAGAACTACTGGCAAGCGAAGCGGATTTTTTTATTCTTTAAATAGGTTCCTCAGTTGCGGATGCTCACCTGATCAAACATTTTGCGTAAAAATGAATTCAGTGCGGACTGCACCTCTGATAAGACACACATAGGAACAGCACAGTGACACAGTAGCGTTGACTCCACAATGCGCATCAGGTCCAACAGTAGCCCGTGGAGAGCTGCTAAACGCAACAGGCCAGACATGCCAACTGCCGACCCCCCTTCTCTCAGGTTTACTACGTCATTGCCTAGTTACGCCCAAAATACACTCCTGGAAATTGAAATAAGAACACCGTGAATTCATTGTCCCAGGAAGGGGAAACTTTATTGACACATTCCTGGGGTCAGATACATCACATGATCACACTGACAGAACCACAGGCACATAGACACAGGCAACAGAGCATGCACAATGTCGGCACTAGTACAGTGTATATCCACCTTTCGCAGCAATGCAGGCTGCTATTCACCCTTGGAGACGATCGTAGAGATCATGGCTTTAGTCCTGTGGAACGGCTTGCCATGCCATTTCCACCTGGCGCCTCAGTTGGACCAGCGTTCGTGCTGGACGTGCAGACCGCGTGAGACGACGCTTCATCCAGTCCCAAACATGCTCAATGGGGGACAGATCCGTAGATCTTGCTGGCCAGGGTAGTTGACTTACACCTTCTAGAGCACGTTGGGTGGCACGGGATACATGCGAACGTGCATTGTCCTGTTGGAACAGCAAGTTCCCTTGCCGGTCTAGGAATGGTAGAACGATGGGTTCGATGACGGTTTGGATGTACCGTGCACTATTCAGTGTCCCCTTAACGATCACCAGAGGTGTACGGCCATTGTAGGAGATCGCTCCTCAAACCATGATGCCTGGTGTTGGCCCTGTGTGCCTCGGTCGTATGCAGTCCTGATTGTGGCGCTCACCTGCATGGCGCCAAACACGCATACGACCATCATTGGCACCAAGGCAGAAGCGACTCTCATCGCTGAAGACGACAAATCTCCATTCGTCCCTCCATTCACGCCTGTCGCGACACCACTGGAGGCGGGCTGCACGATGTTGGGGCGTGAGCGGAAGACGGCCTAACGGTGTGCGGGACCGTAGCCCAGCTTCATGGAGACGGTTGTGAATGGTCCTCGCCGATACCCCAGGAGCAACAGTGTCCCTAATTTGCTGGGAAGTCGCGGTGCGGTCCCCTACATCACTGCGTAGGATCCTACGGTCTTGGCGTGCATCCGTGCGTCGTTGCGGTCCGGTCCCAGGTCGACGGGCACGTGCACCTTCCGCCGACCACTGGCGACAACATCGATGTACTGTGGAGACCTCACGCCCCACGTGTTGAGCAATTCGGCGGTACGTCCACCCGGCCTTCCGCATGCCCACTATACGCCCTCGCTCAAAGTCCGTCAACTGCATATACGGTTCACGTCCACGCTGTCGTGGCATGCTACCAGTGTTAAAGACTGCGACGGAGCTCCGTATGCCACGGCAAACTGGCTGACACTGACGGCGGCGGTGCACAAATGCTGCGCAGCTGGCGCCATTCGACGGCCAACACCGCGGTTCCTGGTGTGTCCGCTGTGCCGTGCGTGTGATCATTGCTTGTACAACCCTCTCGCAGTGTCCGGAGCAAGTATGGTGGGTCTGACACACCGGTGTCAATGTGTTTTTTTTTCCATTTCCAGGAGTGTACATCCGAAGTCTCTAACCGATGACTGGAGCATGATACAGTTCTTATATATTTGTTTATAAATTTGCTTCACCTGGTAAGACATTACAGTTTTATCGTACACGAGCAACATATAATAGTAATAATAATATTAATAACAACAATCAATAATCAGCAATAATAACAATAATCAGTAATAATAACTATTGCCATAATAATAATAATAATAATAATAGTTGTAATAATAATCATGATGGTGTATAGAATGTCAAAAAAGTTTTCCAAATTTTTAAAGGTGGTAGTTTGGATGAAAACAAGAGAGTCATGTCCAGTACAAATGGGCTGAGAAATTAAGAGCTGTGAACATTTGTTCATCTTGAGTACTGTGTGAGACATCTCTTTTATAGTATCCTTTTCGCTCTTCATATTTTGAAAGATGGTAGCATGGACCAAAACAAGACAGAAGTATACAGTAAACATGGGCCCTACCTTGGGAAACTTCACGTCTATGAAGACTTGTTCATCTTCACTACTGTGAAACGCGTTTCATCTACTGCAATTCCTTTGCTATTACGAACAACCTAGAGGAAGCAGTGAACAAATGAGTTCAAATGGGGCAATTACTGTCCACAGATACAGAATGCCGTAAACGTCTGTTAGTATTGTTACTAAACTATTTTTACTATCAAAAGCTGCGATGTTGTTGCAAATAAAAGTGAGCCCCCTCATATACAATAAGTTTCCTTTAATTTACGTCTATGGTCACAAACTCTTTGTTAATATATTACCGGTTTCGGTCTATAATGACCATCATCAGAGTTGCAGCTGAAAATAGGAAAAAACATAAATACACTCGCAGGCTGTGTACAGCTTAAAAACAATAAATAGACCATAATGAGAAGTACTTCTGACAAATATGTGCATTTGTGCGCTTCAAGTATGAAGAGGCATACCTGTTTTATAAAAACGAAGTCCTAATGTACTGCAGTCATAGTGGAATCGTCAAATGTTAAATGCAAAATCAGCACGAGTGTCGTCAAATATATATAAATAACATCATATGCACGAGTCATTGATAGTCATTATAAACTGAAACCGGTAAACTGTCAACAAAACGTTTGTGACCGTAGACGTAAATTAAAGGAAACTTATCTTCACTTTTCTGTGTACTTGCGCTATATGTTTAGTACTAATTGAGGCATGCGAAATGGTTTTACATTGTAGACTTATCTTTGTACAGTCTATCATAAGGCTGTCCTATTATTCCACGCAGGAAATGGCAGATATGATCTCTTATGGTTTGGATAACGAAAACATTTCGTATGCAATAGTTAGCAGATTAGTTTAGAAGCTTAAAGTTTGTTCATTTGTTCACAGCATTGTGTTGGTCTTTGATAACAGCGAAGAGCTTAACAGTAGGAAAAGTGTATTTCTGAGTAGCAAAGATGAAAAATTGCTCTCAGCTCATGGGTATGCATTATGGGGCTCATCGTTACGTGGCTTTTCTCTTTTCTTGATCCATACTACCTCCTCTCAAAGTACGGAATAATTGCTTCTAACATACTATATACAGTAACGAATATGATAAATTTAAAAAATGTAGTCTTACTAACATTCTGCAATTTCTTCATTACCTTCTCGTCGAATGAATGTAGTGGTGTTTAAGAGAAACGTATACAACAGCACGAAGGAATCAGAACTCGAAATCGCTCGAATGGACAGGGGAAGAACGATAAATGATAGAATAAAACGATCAGCTAAGCTAGGAAGAAGAAAACGCAGAGGGTTGAAATGGTATAGGTAGTTTACAATGTGACTCAGATAGGCCTACTTGTTTAGTACTGGACAGAAATAAAATCGGTAAAATATGCCAAGATGCAGGTTGCAGGGTAATCATGTGGTAACCACTGGTGTTATTGTTATTTCTCTCACCATGCTGGACAAATAACCATGAAGGATGCTTACGTGTTACTTCTGTCACACCCCCAATAGTGCCTGAGAACGTCTACTTCCCTGGGGACCTGGAAGTGGGTAGTATCTGACGGTTTTAGGAGGAATAGCCGTTTGGTCTACCGAAGGTCTTAATTGTCTTTTCAAGAAGTTCGTGGGTGCTGAAGGTTCCCAAGTTTCATCTGAGTACTCAAATGATCACCCCAGCAGATACGTTGGGTATAGGAAGCAAACTATAAATATTATGGTAACACAGCAGCACTGTTATATTTTAAGCCCCACACCTCTCTAAAACAGCTCCAGTACATTTAAAGACTGTGCCACCATTCTTATTTTTAGTTCAGAGGGATACCATTGAAAATTTTAATTACAAAGTAACTGATGAAATACAAGCTACCTTCCACATCACGACAACAGGTCTCTTTTTAGATTTAAGATACTGTAATCCGGCCTGAATATCGGACGGCTGTGTGGATGGTACTTGGGGAACAATTTGGCAGCGAGACAGAGATGGAACGGAAACGGCAAAGTGGAGAGTGAGAGAGTGAGAGGAAGAGGTCGAGTGAGAGAGAGAAAATCCACTTAACATCAGCTCGACCGCCGGCGAACAAAAAGGTGGCCCTTTAGCGAGGGCGGACCGTCCTAAACGGCTGGAGATTATTCAATCGCACTGCTCGCAGAATACAAACGTGTAGCGAGCCCGCGCTGACGTATTATAATTTCATGTAAAACATCGGCCCTCCGGGCGGCGCAGTGAGAGGGGCTGCGGTGTGTAGCCTGGGGAGAGTGAGGTAGGGGCTGGGGAGGAAAGAGTTGGCTCTAGATGCTATCTGCGCGCGGTCGGACGAGCTGCTAAATTTAACACCAGCCAGCGCGCTGTATCCATCTCTCTTATCTTAATATATTCGTTAATCTCCCGCGACTGCTTCTGTGGAAGGGCGTAGTGGGTGGAGAGGGGGGTCAGCCTAGTAGTCGGGCAGAGCCAGGGAGGCGGAAAGGAAGCGGGGGAGGGCGGAGAGGGAGCGTTTACTAAATGTGCTTCCATGCTAATTCGTTTCGAAATTGCGGTTTATCAAGATAAAAGCCAGTGCTCGGGCAACGTCCCCCCCCCCCCCCCCAGACACAGGGTGCCGTGGGAGAGGCGGTTAGCTCCGCAAAGCATTCGTGACGTGGCCTGCACTAGCGCTGCTTTTAAAGTAGATGAGCTGTTGGCTCGTCCGCACGGAGCCTGAGGTTCGGTGATAGTAATTATCTTTATTAACTCCAGACTGCGGGACAGCGCTGGAATTTTCCATCCGACCCGCTCAGTGTTGATCGGCGGTGATGATGACACACGCAGGCTACCGTATGGTGTGTGGCGGTGCCTACTTTTCAGAACATTGTCGTTTCCCCCTGTACCTGCTGGGAATGGTCTGCTGGATGAAAGATTATTGTTTAGCCACCGTGTGAGCTCGAATCGCGGTCTTTTCATGAGATATACGTAGAACGAAGCGATACACAGGTGTCCCAAAATAGCCGGCCGCGGTGGTCTAGCGGTTCTAGGCGCGCAGTCAGGAACCGCGCGACTGCTACGGTCGCAGGTTCGAATCCTGCCTCGGGCATGGATGTGTGTGTGATAACCTTAGGTTAGTTATGTTTAAGTAGTTCTACGTTGTAGGCGACTGATGACCAGAGTAGTTAAGTCCAATAGTGCTCAGCGCCATTTTTCGTCCCAAAATAATTATTGAAAACTAGTGTATGCCGACATTAGCGACATCAGATGAACTTACAACACAAACATCATGTGGCTACTGTACCGCAGCTTGTTTTAAACAGTTGTTGTTGTGGTCTTCAGTCCTGAGACTGGTTTGATACAGCTCTCCATGCTACTCTATCCTGTGCAAGCTTCTTCATCTCCCAGTACCTACTGCAACCTACATCCTTCTTAATCTGTTAAGTGTATTCCTCTCTTGGTCTCCCTCTACGTTTTTTAACCTCCACGCTGCCCTCCAATACTAAACTGGTGATCCCTAGATGCCTCAGAGCATGTCCTACCAACCAATCCCTTCTTCTAGTCCAGTTGTGCCACAAACTTCTCTTTCCCTGGGCTTTCAATACCTCCTCATTAGTTACGTGATCTACCCATCTAATCTTCAGCATTCTTCTGTAGCACCACATTTCGAAAGTTTCTATTCTCTTTTTGTCCAAACTAGTTATCGTCCATGTTACACTTCCACACGTGGCTAAATTCCATACAAAATACGTTCAGAAATGACTTCCTGACACTTAAATCTACACACGATGTCAACACATTCCTCTTCTTCAGAAACGGTTTCCTTGCCATTGCCAGTCTACATTTTATATCCTCTCTACTTCGACCATCATCAGTTATTCTGCTCCCCAAATAGCAAAACTCCTTTACTACTTTAAGTGTCTCATTTCCTTATCTAATTCCCTCACCATCACCCGACATAATTCGACTACATTCCATTATCCTCGTTTTGCTTTTGTTGATGTTCAGCTTATATCCTCCTTTCAAGACACTATCCATTCCGCTCAACTGCTCTTTTAAGTCCCTTCCCACGCTCGGGTTCCCGGTTTCGATTCCTGGCGGGGTAAGTGATTTTCTCTGCCTCGTGATGACTGGGTGTTGTGTGCTGTCCTTACGTTAGTTAGGTTTAAGTAGTTCTAAGTTCTAGGGAACTGATGACCGTAGATGTTAAGTCCCATAGTGCTCAGAGCCATTTGAACTACACTCCTGGAAATGGAAAAAAGAACACATTGACACCGGTGTGTCAGACCCACCATACTTGCTCCGGACACTGCGAGAGGGCTGTACAAGCAATGATCACACGCACGGCACAGCGGACACACCAGGAACCGCGGTGTTGGCCGTCGAATGGCACTAGCTGCGCAGCATTTGTGCACCGCCGCCGTCAGTGTCAGCCAGTTTGCCGTGGCATACAGAGCTCCATCGCAGTCTTTAACACTGGTAGCATGCCGCGACAGCGTGGACGTGAACCGTATGTGCAGTTGACGGACTTTGAGCGAGGGCGTATAGTGGGCATGCGGGAGGCCGGGTGGACGTACCGCTGAATTGCTCAACACGTGGGGCGTGAGGTCTCCACAGTACATCGATGTTGTCGTCAGTGGTCGGCGGAAGGTGCACGTGCCCGTCGACCTGGGTCCGGACCGCAGCGGCGCACGGATGCACGCCAAGACCGTAGGATCCTACGCAGTGCCGTAGGAGACCGCACCGCCACTTCCCAGCAAATTAGGGACACTGCTGCTCCTGGGGTATCGGCGAGGACCATTCGCAACCGTCTCCATGAAGCTGGGCTACGGTCCCGCACAACGTTAGGCCGTCTAAAGCCGTCTTCCGCTCACGCCCCAACATCGTGCAGCCCGCCTCCAGTGGTAACGCGACAGGCGTGAATGGAGGGATGAATGGAGACGTGTCGTCTTCAGCGATGAGAGTCGCTTCTGCCTTGGTGCCAATGATGGTCGTATTCGTGTTTGGCGCCGTGCAGGTGAGCGCCACAATCAGGACTGCATACGACCGAGGCACACAGGGCCAACACCCGGCATCATGGTGTGGGGAGCGATCTCCTACACTGGCCGTACACCTCTGGTGATCGTCGAGGGGACACTGAATAGTGCACGGTACATCCAAACCGTCATCCAACCCATCGTTCTACCATTCCTAGACCGGCAAGGGAACTTGCTATTCCAACAGGACAATGCACGTCCGCATGTATCCCGTGCCACCCAACGTGCTCTAGAAGGTGTAAGTCAACTACCCTGGCCAGCAAGATCTCGGGATCTGTCCTCCATTGAGCATGTTTGGGACTGAATGAAGCGTCGTCTCACGCGGTCTGCATGTTCAGCACAAACGCTGGTCCAACTGAGGCGCCAGGTGTATATGGCATGGCAAGCCGTTCCACAGGACTACATCCAGCATCTCTACGATCGTCTCCATGGGAGAATAGCAGCCTGCATTGCTGCGAAAGGTGGATATACACTGTACTAGTGCCGACATTGTGCATGCTCTGTTGCCTGTGTCTATGTGCCTGTGGTTCTGTCAGTGTGATCATGTGATGTATCTGACCCCAGGAATGTGTCAATAAAGTTTCCCCTTCCTGGGACAATGAATTCACGGTGTTCTTATTTCATTTTCCAGGAGTGTATTTTGAAATCTTATAAGTCCTTTGCTGTCTCTGACAGAATTACAATGTCATCGGCGAACCTCAAAGTTTTTATTTTTTCCCCATGGATTTTAATACCTATTCGGAATTTTTCTTTTGTTTCCTTCACTGCTTGCTCAATATACAGATTGAATGACATTGGGGAGAGGCTACAACCCTGTCTCACTTGCTTCCCAACCACTGCTGCCCTTTCATGTCACTCGACTCTTATAACTGCCGTCTGGTTTCTCTACAAATTGTAAATAGCCCTTCGCTCCCTGTATTTTACCCCTGCCACCTTCAGAATTTTAAAGAGGGTGTTCCAGTCAACATTGTCAAAAGCTTTCTCTAAGTCTACAAATGTTAGAAACGTAGGTTTGCCCTTCCTTAATCTAGCTTCTAAGATAAGCCGTAGTGACACTATTGCTTCAAGTGTTCCAACATTTCTGCGGAATCCAAACTAATCTTTCCCGAGGTCGGCTGCTACTAGTTTTTCCATCCGCCTGTAAAGAATTCGCGCTAGTATCTTGCAGCCGTGATTAATTAAACTGGTAGTTCGGTAATTTTCACATCTGTCAACACCTGCTTTCTTTGGGATTGGGACTATTATATTCTTCTTGAAGTCTGAGGGTATTTCGCCTGTCTCCTACATCTTGCTCACCAGATGGTAGAGTTTTGTCAGGACTGGCTCTCCCAAGGCTGTCAGTAGTTGAAAACATGACTAATGCGTGTGATGTAATTTAAATGTATTTGACGATGCTGGTGCTGATTCTGCATTTAACATTTGACGATATCACTATGGCTGCAGTACATTACAACTTTGTTTTTATGAAACACGTGTGCCTCTTCATATTTAAAGGTAACATATGTAAATTTTGTCAGTACTCCTTTCAATTATGGTCTATTTGTTGTTGGTAAGCTGTATACTGTTTGCGAGTGTATTTATGTGCCGGCCGCTGTGGCCGAGCGTTTCTAGGCGCTACAGCCTAGAACCGCGCGACCGCTACGGTCGCATGTTCGAATCCTGCCTCGGGAATGGATGTGTGTGATGCCCTTAGGTTAGTTAGGTTTAAGTAGTTCTAAGTTCTAGGGGACTGATGACCACAGAAGTTAAGTCCCATAGTGCTCAGAGTTATTTTTTTGTATTTATGTTTTTCCCATTTTTGCTGCAGATCTGACGATGGTCATTAAAGACCGAAACCGGTAATCTGTTAACAAAAAGTTTGTGACCACAGACGTAAATTAAAGGATACTTATTACATATATGGGTCACAGTTTTTTGGTGACGAGGTCGCAGCTTGTGATAATGTGTACAGAAACAGAATATCTCTTTAATTAAGGGATAAAAAAGGCGGTGAAAAACATAACAACGCTTTCTTTTGTTTCAGGATTGTCAGTAAACATGGCGTTATCGTTTGAACAACGGTAATGGGTACTAAAGTGTTACTGGAAAACAGAGAATGTGGGTGCGGTACGTCGACGTTGGAGAGTTTAATTTGGAACACCATCACCTACAAGAGTAACCATTACAAGAAGCAGAGATAATTTTGAAGTCGAAGGAACGGTGCGCGATATGAAGAAGGGACATAGGGGATGAAAGAGGAGTTTAACAGAAGATGAGAGTGTTGATGCAGTAGTAATCCATGCATACACACGATAACCAAAGAAATCTGTAAGGCAATTCTCTCGTGAGACTGGGATCTGCAGAAGCTGTGTTCATAGAATTTTGTGGTCTCAGAACTTTAAGCCTTACATTCCAAGACTTCTCCATGCTCTTACCGAGGATGATCCTGATAGGAGCAGCGAATTTTGTGAGTGGGTCATTAACAGATGTGAAGAAGAGTAACGTTTGAAAGACCGAATTCTTTGGTGAGATAAAGCGACGTTTAAACTTGATGGAACAATTAACCGCCATAATTGCGTGTACTGGGCCAGGGAAAATCCATACGTAACCGAGCAAAGGCACGTTAATCTACCAGGAGTAACAGTCGGGTGTGGTCTGTCTTCTAGATGATTAATCGGGCCATAATTCTTTGACAACACTGTCACGGGTGACTTGTAGCCCGCCGCTGTGACCGAGAGGTTCTAGGCGCTTAGTCCGGAATTGCGCTGCTGCTTCGGTCGCAGGTTCGAATCCTGCCTCGGGCATGAATATGTGTGATGTCCTTAGGTTAGTTAGGCTTAAGTAGTTCTAAGTCCAGGGGACTGATGACCTCACATGTTAAGTCTCATAGTGCTTTGATAAATCTGGACCATTTGGCGACTTGTACTTCGAAATGTGGAAATGATAACTCCTAGTCTTAGCGTTGTGTTTGGAAATGAAGATTATTAATTACAACAGGATGGGGCGCCATCTCACTTTCACCTGGATGTGAGGGCATTTCTCAATCGTACATTCCCTGCAGGATGGATAGGACGAAGAGGGAGTGTGGAGTATCCCGCTCGAACTCCAGATTGACTCCTCTAGACTTCTTACTGTGGGGTACTTTCAAGAACAAAGTATACGCTGCGAGACCACACACACAATGAATGATCTTAAGGAGCTAATTGAGCAAGCTTGTGATGCTATTCCGTCGAAAACAATGAATCTGGCATGTCGCTCAATCGTATGTCGTTGTCGTCGGCGTATTGCGATGGACGGACACCAGTTTGAACATTTACCACCTTAAATAGGATCATGAGGCACCTAACACCACTAAAATTGTATTTATAATCCTTTTCATTAAAGAGACGTTCAGTATCAAAGCGTGTATACAGTATTTTGGGACACCATGTATTGCTCCACCGTTCTAGCAGTGTACGCTGCAGTATCTTAAACAGGAGACCACTTCATAGTGCACAACAACTCTCTTCCAGCGTTCGCAAATGCAGCTGGTCTAACGTAACCTAGCCGAACCTAAAGCAAACTAAACCGACATTATTTAACCTAACCTAATTAACATCCAACCGTATTTCTCCCGTACGCGCAGCTAAATAACGCGTTTTTCGAAACAGTACTCTTACCGTCAGATATAAAACTTAGGTCATGAAGTTAAAACTCAAAGAAAATCCACCATTAATAATAATTGCGGCTTCATATGCGGATGCAGGCTTCCCCTGTGTATGCTGCTGACGATATCTTCACGGGTTTCCACCCGAATAGCTGCGTCGAAAATCCGCGAAGTTTCGATGAGTGTCCTTCGCATCATCTTCTAGCGAAGAGACTTCGGCATAAGATGATGACAATGGCACTCATCGAAACTTCGCGGATTTTCGACGCAGCTATCCGGGTGGAAGCCAGAGAAGATTCCATGAATAATGGCGGCGTTCATAAAATAGAATACAAGTAACAATACATTGGACTGTCGGTTCTCGTTTTGCAGTAAGTCATTGATTTCAGGGACTATGGGCGATATTTTTATCAATGACATAGGAAACTAAGTTCCAAAATCTCACCAAGTCACAATGGTTAAGTTTGTTGTACTACAAACGGTTTGCCGGCCGCGGTGGTCTCGCGGTTCTAGGCGCACAGTCCGGAACCGTGCGACTGCTACGGTCGCAGGTTCGAATCCTGCCTCGGGCATGGATGTGTGTGATGTCCTTAGGTTAGTTAGGTTTAACTAGTTCTAAGTCCTAGGGGACTAATGACCACAGCAGTTGAGTCCCATAGTGCTCAGAGCCACAAACGGTTACATTGTCCATAATTTGTTGTTTGTTAACGGTACCGATGAAGATATTGACGAAATAGTAAAAACGTTCAACGACTCTCAGAGAAAAATTGAGTCTACCATGGATCGCGAAACTGACACCAGGTTATAATTTCCCGATTTCAACGTTATATACAGGACAAAGAGCAATAATTCAACATTTACAGCAAATAAATGTTGCTGTGATTTCTAGTGATTCACTTATCCACAGGCTCATAAAGAAGCAGGCTTCAGTAGTCTAGAGCGCAGGGCAGTCAATATGCTAATGGCCAGGAAGCCTAGAGAGAGGGAACTAAACTTCATTAAGAAAATAACAGTTAACTAGGGTTGCAAAGTAGGGATTGTTAATAAATTGCTGCCTAAGAGTGATACGTAGAAAACGAATAAATTTTGTGATGATAAAACGAAAATGGTTGCGATTTCGTATTTTGGGACAGTATCGCAAGACATTGCGAATATTTTCCAAGTGTACTATGTTGAAAAGCATTCCAGGTAAATAATCTTGTCAGGTATAAGCCGAAGCGCAATGTTGGTATAAATATAGGTAAGTTCTAAAGGCCGGCAGTTTATAAAATTCAGTACACTTTCTGTGTAGCAAAATACAGTGTCTCCCACGTAACTTTCCCACCTTATATATTTCCGATACGAAAGAAAATGTTAAAACAGAATTGTCTAGGGATGCATCTATGTCCGCAGCTTACACAGGTGGCAGTAATGCACAATCCATGAAGGTAAACAAACATCATATTCAATAGCTAGTTACGCCTTGTTTGAAGGCACATGTGTGTCATTTCTACGGAAATGAAAACTAGGGGTGCAATCAGTGACAGGGGAATTGCTTTCACTGTTCTAAACCTTATACCTTCTGAAATTCGCAGACTTAAATAGAATGCAACGGAACCACAGTTTCTGCCGTAATGCGCAGAGGAAGGGTTGCCTGCAACAGGTTTGAGGACAATATAGGCAACCCACATTACAGCAGACACTGTACGCACCGATTTAATTATTTGAAGTTGCAGGATTGCAGAAGGGATTAGGATTTAGAGCGGTGAAACGAAGTTAGTCATTACTAATTGTATATCTGGTGTTCATTTCGGTTGAAAAAACATACAGGGCTGTTCAAACAGGAGGAACAGATTTCAAACATTTATTGGTTCCGAACTAAAAAAGATAGGAACACAATTCCAACGTTCCAGGAAGAGCAGCTCAAATTTTTACGCACTAGATGTGGTCACCGTGTGTTACACAACAGATATCCAAACGGTGGCTCATTTCCTGTCACACACAAAGCAGCTGGTCTCTCGTTATCGAACACATAGCTTCGACAATGCGATGTCATTGTCATTCAAGAGTGTCAGCCATAGGGCGAATAAAAACGCCGTTTTTTACGTAAGCCCACAAGGTGTGAGGTCTGGAGGCCTGACAGGCCACCGGCGAAGTAGTTCACAGCATCCCAGACTTCACACTTTGTGACTTTTATCTGCGGGCATACGTAAAAACGGCGTTTTTATTCCCCATACGACGGACACTCTTGAAAGTCTATGACATCGCATTGTTGAAGCTATGAGTTCGATAACGAGAGACCAGCTGCTTCGCGTGTGACAGGAAATGAGCCACCGTTTGGATATCTGTTGTGTAACACACAGTGCCCACATCTAGTGCGTAAAAATTTGAACTTTTCTCTTCACAGGAGCGTTGGAATTGGTTTCCTATCTTTTCCAGTTTGGAAGCAATAAATCTTTGAAATCTGTTCCTATTTTTTGATTATCTTTGTACGAGGGTTGGAACTAAAATAGTGGCGACTATTTATTCAGAACCGATACAAAAGAGTTACATCTTTGCACCTGTTACTGTCGTTCAAAGTAGTCACCACCGTGGTGTAGAACCCGTTGCCAGCGATGTCAGAGGTGTAGTATACGTTAGCAGAGACTGTTTTCTCGATGGTGCGAATGGAGCAGACTACTGCTTGTCGAATCTCTGGAACAGTTCTGAAGCGAATGCCACGAAGTGATTCCTTCAACTTCGAAATCAAATCAAAGTCACAAGGTGTTAAGTTCGGGGAGTATGGTGGATGGTACAGTACTTTCCAGTCCCATCGGGCGAACAGAGCAGCCACAGCTCACGCTGTATGCGCCCGCGTATTGTCGTGCAAAATAATGGGTGGGTTGCGCAGATAGTGTCGCCGCTTCTTTGGCAAAGTTGGCCGTAGGTGATGCTCCAAAAAATGCTTTGAATGTTCTCATTTTGGGAAAGGTTTTAACGATGCGTGAAAGCCGTAATGGCAGCAACACTGAACAACAATGTTTGAGCATCTGAAGATGGCTAGATTCTTAGCCGAAAATAGTAATCCATCCAAATAAAGAAGATTTCATGCCTGATCCTGACCTCATGGGTTTTTAACCCTAAAAACACTACAGACTGCGTACCTACTGCCTGACAATGTCAAAAAACCAGAATAATAGTTTAACAAGAAAAACTGTGTCTGCTCTTTTTGGATTCTCCGTAGTAGGTATCAGTACTCTATGATGACAGCATTAGACTAATGAACTATTCTTTCTCTGGCACTTCGGTCCAAAATAACAAAGATCTGTGGTGAACACAGATGAAGTTGCTGACGGATGACCGTGAGCTGCGTTGCCAAGTTATTTGATTGAAATGAAATGATGGTGGAGGTACACAAGTAAAGAAGCTGATTTCGCAGCGTTGTAGAAGTATTTCCGGATTTCCTCACCCGCGCAAATTGAGTTCGCATATTTAGCCGATACTTGAGAAGTAGTCGTGAGGTTCAACATTGATATCCAATTGACCTGCCTGTCACCTGGCGCGGTGTCGGTACCTTTCCCTTCGAGGTGAAGGAATTATAGCGAGTATTAAACCTCTCATTGCACTGCTTCCTTATTCGCTGCATTAAGTCTCCTACGAACCACAGAATATTAGCACGTAATTCACGCTAACACGCAAGATGGAGATTTGTCTTGTTTACCGCCGAGTGCCGTGAGCCTTCCGAAACGAGAACCATCACGTGACCTTAATGCCGCGATCACCAGAACTAAGCCACGTCCCTAAGCAACTGCTTCCACGTGCAGCAAAGCCGACAGACAGGGGAAATCGCAGCAGTTTGTGCAGCATTCCAGCTGGCACTGACGCTACCTCCGTCACTGACAAGATTGTTTCACTTTGTGAGTCCAGCATGCTGCCAGCTACGCTAAACAAGGCTCTGCATGTCTCTGGATATCTGACCACACAGATAGGACGTGGCGCTGTCGGAACAAAAATTATTCCGCTTGGTTGGTGGCTGGCTCCCATCACTCAGACAGACGAAACCTCAAATCAGTGAGGAACTTTGATCGGAGTGAAACAGTCATACGTGATACGCCCCGTGTTTCCTCAACTATAAGAGTGATACGACAAATGTTTACTGAACGGTAACGTGATAAGGCTGATGTTCGTTGCTCTTTCGCGCATGCGCAAAATGCACTTCTCCCTTGACCTCTTCACTCTTCTGACGGTCTACATGTCGCGGCACACCCATTGTAGGTGTAGATGTAAATATCGTTCATTAATCCCTCCAGTTTACTATCAAACTAACTGCCTGTATGCATGCAAGGTTTCGCCGCAATATGAATTAATAAAATTTTCTCCGGATTCCAGCCTATATTTCACTCTGCCTCCTAATGGTTTCTCTCTCTATCTCTCTCTTTCTCTCTCTATCTCTCACACACTCTCACTCACACACACACACACACACACACACACACACACACACACACACACACATTTCTCCCACTCTCTGCTCATCACTTTCACTCACTGGCTTTCACTAGGACCATTCTCTCTCTCTCTCTCTCTCTCTCTCTCTCTCTCTCTCTCCCTCTCTCGGAGATCCGTAGACCGCAACTAGCTAAATAGACTAAGGTGGAGAGGGGTCGCAAAAACGACCAGAAAAACAACAAGAAAGATAGGTGGTGCACAAGTAATAACTGATTTATTCTGTCTTTGCGACTGTAAATACACGCTGTTGCAACACGGTAATTTTGCCCAAGTAGTATCATCAAGAAACAACTTCCATGAAAGAAATATCTATCGCTACCATGGTCCATAGGCAACAGAAACTTGGTTCACACATCTGCCACCAACACAACTCGATCATGTTCGAGGATGGAGTTGTTTCACCTAATTTACTTGGGTGTTGTAGAATCTCAAATGTGAGTGAGCGAGTGCTGAAGCAAATATGCTACGTGAGCGAAGGTTTCAGAGTTTTGGCGATAGCGAGTTTCTCATATATAGAGTGCCTCACAGTTTTTGGTAAATCAATGAATTAAATGGGAGATCTATGATATTTTACCTTTTAACTTTGATATACTTCACTATCAGGATTACGCCTTAGGTCAGAGGTATCCATCTTATTTTACTGTGCCACTTCTTTTGCCGCCAAATATACAAGATGTATTACAGACACAAAGTACATAGACAAGGAAAAAGCTGCTGTCAAGTACCAGGTATAAGAGCTCTTGAACACGGATGCCGGCTTCCAATTTTGGTATTTTGAAGGTATTTTCTAACACGAGAAACTCCCCATCACCCTCCCCCCCCCCCCAGCCCCATCAGATTTACTGGTAAGATGGCCCAGTGGATAGCCCGCTAAAAACTGAACACAGATCCAGGATGGAGACTAGAAGAGGGAGTCCTGAACTGTGAAAAAAAGCAAATTAGAAACAGTGAAAGGGTCAAAAAGAAGAAGTGGAAACAAGAGCAGCCTGAAACAACAACAGCATCTTGGGTGAGTGGTCATGATGTTGGACTGCCAACCGGGACAGCCGTGTTCGTATCTTCTTCGTGTCTTTGTTTTTTTTTTTCCACAGCATTATGGACTTTATACAGAAAGCAGATGGCAGTTATAAGAGTCGAGGGTCATGAAAGGGAAGCAATGGTTGCGAAGGGAGTGAGACAGGATTGTAGCCTCTCCCCGATCCTATTCAGTCTGTATATTGAGCAAGCAGTAAAGGAAACGAAAGAAAAGTTCGGAGTAGGAATTAAAATCCATGGAGAAGAAATAAAAACTTTGAGGTTCACCGATGACATTGTAATTCTGTCAGAGACAGCAAAGGACTTGGAAGAGCAGTTGAACGGAATGGACAGTGTCTTGAAAGGAGGATATAAGATGAACATCAACACGAGGACAATGGAATGTAGTCGAATTAAATCGAGTGATGCTGAGGGAATTAGATTAGGAAATGAGACACTTAAAGTAGAAATTGAGTTTCGCTATTTGCGGAGCAAAATAACTGATGATGGTCGAAATAGAGAGGATATAAAATGTAGACTGGCAATGATAAGGAAAGCGTTACTGAAGAAGAGAAATTTGTTAACATCGAGTATAGATTTAAGTGTCAGGAAGTGGTTTCTTAAAATATTTGCATGGAGTGTAGCCATGTACGGAAGTGAAACATGGACAATGTGGTGCTACAGAAGAATGCTGAATATTAGATGGGTAGATCACATAACTAACGAGGAGGTATTGAATGAAATTGGGGAGAAGAGAAATTTGTGGGACAACCTGACTAGAAGAAGGGATCGGTTGGTAGGACATGTTATGAGGCATCAAGGGATCACCAATTTAGTACTGGAGGGCAGCGTGGAGGGTAAAAATCGTAGAGAGAGACCAAGAGATGAATACACTAAGCACATTCGGACGGATGTAGGCTGCAGTAGGTCCTGGGAGATGAAGAGGCTTGCACAGGATAGTGTAGCATGGAGAGCTGCATCAAACCAGTCTCAGGACTGTAGACTACAATAACAACATGGACTCTCCGTCAGGTCATTGAAATGTTTGTTCTTTTCCTGTAGTCTTGGCAGTTGCCATACCATACATTGGTCATGTGGCAAGAATACGTTACCGCAGCGAGTAAATGTGATGAATAGTGAGAGCAGGCGAAATATCACAAAGACGTCTCATAGAAGTGAAAACAAGAAATAGATTAATGTGAATTATGTTACCACACAGGAGTTCAAGATTCAAAACTTTCAAAACGTTAAAAACATATGTTTTGACAGATTGCAGAGAAATGTGTGATTGTGAAACTGTTGCGATCATTTGTTGAAGTTTATGTGGCGAACTATTATTTTTCCGTCATTTCCTTGGGAGCAATCATATTCACATTCATATTCATATTCACGAACATCTAGACTTATATCCGGCAAGGAGGCTTATCTCTCACTCACTCACCAATCGTACAAATTAGGCGGATAAGAGATTCCTGTCATACGCCACACGTACTGCCACTAATGCCTTGTATGACACACTAGACGTGTTTTCCGGTGGAGGATTCGGTTGACTTGTCGCCTTGTCATCAGACGTTTGCGGTTCCCATTCGAAAGCCACTTCCTTTCCGCTGCTAATAGAGTAGTTACGCAGAATCAGCTGTCACTATAGGTCCCCTCCTTACACCTCGCTGTTACAGACGGACGTTACACCACGTCACAGACACTAATTTGAATACAGCGAACAGTGAAAAAAAAAAAAAAAAAAAAGGCAAGAGGGCTGATTGAACACGGCTCGCCCGCTTGGCAGTCCAAGACCAAAACCACTTGACCACGGCGCCATTTCTCCTCCCACTAACTCTGCGGAGCTTGTTTATAACAATGTCAATGACAACAGCGTCTTGTGGACGCTGCTTCAGCCAATTAAAGTCGTGTATGTGTGTAACGAGTCTGTAAAATTTTGACACCTCCTCGTTAGAATACGAGACAGTTGCTAAACTGGACTGGCATAATCAATGAGTTTCCTTCGTTCAAATCGCCGTAACTGAAAAGTAAATCTACAATAATAACAAAATTTCTGGAAAGGAATATTTTCTCAACTCAGACCTCTTTCTTTTATATCTAACTAGTTGTTCCCACCCACTCGTTGCTGTGGCTTAGTTGGGTTGAACAGAAAAGAGAAGGCACATATTTCCAATGTGTATGGGAATCGTATGTACTCTAAGTTCTTATCCCCCTTTTTCCCTGCCTCTGTCCACCTCCTCATCCCCCTTTTTTCTGCATCACCTCCTCCTTCCCCCCCCCCTCTCTGTCCATCGCCTCCCCCCTTTCTCTGTCCATCTTCTCCTTCATCATCTCCATCTCTCCATCTCTCTCTCTCTCTCTCTCTCTCTCTCTCTCTCTCTCTCTCTCTCTCTCTCTCTGTCTCCCCTTTCATCTATATGAGAGGAGGAGGAGATTAGTGCGTTAACGTCGCGTCGACAGCGAGGTCATTAGAGACGAAGCACAAGCTTGGATTCTGGGAGGATAGAGAAGGAAGCCATCTGTGCCCTTTAGAAGGAACCTGTCTGGCATTTGGCTGAAGCGACTTAGGGAAACCAAGGAAAACCTAAATCAGGATGGCCGGAAGTGGGTCTGAACCATCGTCCTCCCGAATGCGAGTCCAGTGTGGTAACCACTGCGCCACCTGGCTCGGCGTATCCACATGAGATATTTCGTTGACAAAAATTGCATGTTTTTTGCTCGAAACCTTATTTCTCTGTAAGTTCTTCACCAATTTATTTTAAACTTTGGCTCAACGTTGCATTCGAATACGAACGTGTTTTCACATACCTACTGGAATGGATGGTGCGTATATGTACATACAGAATGTTTCAGAACTACACCAACAAACCTCGAGGTGACGTAGAAAGTGTCTTGAGCAGCAAAATGAGGCGGGAACACGTGTCCGGAAACGTCATCCAACGGTGCTACAGAGCGTCGAAGATATAGGCACCGGCGCCTGTACGTGCATCTATATAGAGGATAATTCCACGATGGGACACACCACGGAACTGATGGTCTTCGAGCGTGGTCAGGTGATTTGGTGTCACTTGTGTCACACGTCTGTACGTGAGATTTCCACACTCCTAAACATCCCTAGGTCCATTGTTTCGGATGTGATAGTGAAGTGGAAACGTGAAGGGACACGTACAGCACAAAAGCGTAAAGGCCGACCTGGTCTGTTGACTAACAGAGACCGCCAACAGTTGAAGAAGCTTGTAAAGTGTAATAGGCAGACGTCTATCCAGACCAACACACAGGAATTCCAGAATGCATCACAATCCACTTCAAGTGCTATGACAGTTAGGTGGGAGGTGAGAAAACTTGGATTTCATGATCGAACGCCGGTTAATGTGAAACGATGCCCCGCTTGGCGTAAGGAGCGTAAAAATGGGACGACTGAACAGTGGAGAAACGCTGTGTGGTGTGACGAATCACGGTGCACAATGTGGCGATCCGATGGCAGGGTGTGGTTATCGTTAATGCCAGCGTGTGTTGTGCCAACAGTAGAATTCGGAGACGGTGGCGTTATGGTGTGGTCGTGCTTTTCAGGGAGGGGTCTTGCAGCCCGTGGCGCTATCAAAGCACAGGCATACATTGATGTTTTTAGCACCTTCTTGCTTCCCACTGTTGACGAGCAATTCGGGGATGGCGATTGCATCTTTCAATACGATCGAGCACCTGTTCATAACGCACGGCCTGTGGTGGAGTGGTTACACGACAACAAAACCCGTCTTATAGAGTGACCTGCACAGAGTATTGACCTGACACCTATAGACCACGTTTGGGATGTCTTGGAACGCCGAATTCTCCTCGGTGCAGCACTTCAACAAGAATGGCTGCCATTCCCCAAGAAACCTTCCAGCACCTGATTGAACGATGCCTGTTAGAGTGGAAGCTGTCTTCAAGACTACTGGTGGGCCAACACCATATTGAATTCCATCATTACCGACGGAAGTCATTTTCAGCCAGGTGTCCGGATACTTCTGATCGCATACTGTACCTAGATTCATTTAAGGCGCCGGCACTTGTATCTTCGACGCTCTGTAGCGTCATTGGATTACGTTTCGGACATGGGTTCCTGTTCTCATTTTCTTCTTCCAGACACCTCTAAGTTTGTAGGCTTAATTTTGAAACCTCAATATACATATACACTGGGTGATCAAAAAGTCAGTATAAATTTGAAAACTGAATAAATCACGGAATAATGTAGATAGAGAGGTACAAATTGACACATATGCTTGGAATGACATGGGGTTTTATTAGAACCAAAAAAATACAAACGCCCAAAATGCCCGATAGATGGCGCTTCATCTGATCAGAATAGCAATAATTAGCATAACAAAGCAAGACAAAGCAAAGGTGATGTTGTTTACAGGAAATGCTCAATAAGTCGACCATCATTCCTCAACAATAGCTGTAGTCGAGAAATAAAGTTCTGAACCGCACTGTAGAGCATGTCCGGAGTTATGGTGAGGCACTGGCGTCTTTCAGCATCCATAGACATGTCGGTCGATCACGATACACTTGCGACTTCAGGTAACACCAAAGCCAATAATCGCAAGGACTGAGGTCTGGGGACCTGGGAGGCCAAGCACGACGAAAGTGGCGGCAGAGCACACGATCATCACCAAACGATGCGCGCAACAGATCTTTCACGCGTCTAGCAATATATTTTTTTGTTCTAATGAAACACCATGTCATCACAAGCATGTGTGTCAGTTTTTACCTCTCTATCTACATTATTCCGTAGTTTATTAAGTTTTGAAATTTATACTGGGTTTTTGATCACCCGGTACACACACACACACACACACACACACACACACACACATATATATATATATATATATATATATATATATATATATATATGTGTGTGTGTGTGTGTGTGTGTGTGTGTGTGTGTGTGTGTGTTTGTTTTATGGCGCACGCTTAGGTATACAACAATACGCGCGTACTCGAATGCAACAATGCGTCACAATTTCAAATGAATCGGCGAAGAGTTTTCGGAGATTGAAGATCTGGAACAAATGAATATGCGGTTTTGGCTCTGACTGTATCCCTATATATTCATTAGGTATCTAACAACACGCTCCAGCTCCAATGCTTCGCTGTGTGAAAATTTCAGAGCAATTGCTGGAGAACTTCGTGAGATATATGATTTTGCGGAAACTAAAATTTTTATTTCCATATATGCTGATTAATAATTTGTGCATTATTAACAATTAGTGTGGAAGAAAATAATTTTTTAATATACTTTATCATATTGAAACGAATGTACAGTATCTGCCATAAACAATAAGACATTATTTTGTTTTTGTTTCACTTTTTTGCAAGTTTATACAACTTACTGCTACGATATATTTTATTTTCGTCAGTTGTATTTTACATTACTTTAATTCATTTAATTATTAGTTGTTCCATAATGCATCGTTTTTTTTAATCCCTTGTACGGTACAAAATTATAAAGCTTGCTAAATCTATGCAGAAAAAAATGCACAAGGTGAGTTGGCAATCCTGCCAGGGGCTCACGATCACCTCGTTAAGGCTCTGATGCCCCCCCCCCCCTTCCCCCACCTCTGCCCCTCCCACCCACTTCCACTGCCAATCCCCATTTCTCTGGTGTTAATGGAGCTGCCTGGACAGGACTTTATAGGCTACTGCGAGCGCTGGTCAGGTCCGCCCAATAAAACGCGCTATTAACGTTCGTTCCGGAGCGGACGGGTCCACGTCCCATGAGCCGTATCCGCGGCGTCCGCTCGCCAGTGCTGCCAACCAGAACGGCGGCCTCGCGCCCCGTTCCACAGTGCGGAGCTCGCGCGTCACGTTTGCATCCCTGTTCACGCGACCCACTGCATGCGCTGCCCGATGTCGGCAGCTATAATCATGGCCACTACTACACAAGGTGGCGATGAGAATCACTTCGTGGCTTCATTGTGCCTCAAGTTCCACTCACTTGTCCGCTGTTCATCTGTTTATTGAAGAATCATCATCATATTATTATTATTTCTTTCCTTTCTCAGACGTTATGTCTGGTTAAAAATGGAAAGTGACGCGCACCTTGATCAAGCCTGACTTCCTTGTAACTGTACGGTATATGTTACATTGCATTTAGGAACTTTCGGGTAATTGAACATGTATCAATAATGACAGATTTCTGTAGTTGTATATATACGTTTGGATGTAGATGTATTGCTTTGATGTACTGGTGGATATTGTGTGGTATGACTCCTGTATTTGATAATATAATTGGTATAATATCAACTTTATCCTGATGCCACACATCCTTGACTTCCTCAGTCAGTTTGATGTATTTTTCAATTTTTCTCCTGATATCTTCTTTATATTTTTTGTATTGGGTATGGATATTTCGATTAGTTGTGTTAATTTCTTCTTTTTATTGGTGAGTATGATGTCAGGTTTGTTATGTGGTATTGTTTTATCTGTTATAATGGTTCTGTTCCAGTATAATTTGTATTCATCATTCTCCAGCATAATTTGTGGTGCATACTTGTATGTGGGAACGTGTTGTTTTATTAGTTTATGTTGTATGGCAAGTTGTTGATGTATTATTTTTGCTACATTGTCATGTCTTCTGGTGTATTCTGTATTTGCTAGTATTGTACATTCGCTTGTGATGTGATCTACTGTTTCTATTTGTTGTTTGCAAAGTCTGCATTTATCTGTTGTGGTATTGGGCTCTTTAATAATATGCTTGCTGTAATATCTGGTGTTTATTGTTTGACCCTGAATTGCAATAATAATAATAATAATAATAATAATAATAATAATAATAATTATTATTATTATTATTATTATTATTATTATTGTTATTGTTATTATTTACGGCGTTATCATTCTTTTTAGCATGTTTCCAAAGCTTTCCGCACATTTGACGTACCTCGTGATTTTCCTGTGTTCGTTTCCAGTTTATGATAAGAAGTCCTAGTACGTAGTTGCTAGGTGATGCGTTATGACTGTTCCAGTATGCACAAGCATCCAGACTGTACATTTGCTCTTTGTTTGTGGTTATCTGAGTCTTTCTGGACGTATCATTGCAGTTATATCTACAACTGCCCGAGTTGTCCTGTTCATCACTGCCATTTCTGACGGTGGAAATTCTACATATCACCGGTGTGTCGGCAAATAAGTCTGTGGATTAAGGTATCAACGTAAATATCAAATGGTTCTAACAACTATGGGACTTAACATCTTAGGTAATCAGTCCGCGAGAGTTAGAGCTACTTAAACCCTAAATAACCTAAGGACATCACACGCATCCATGCCCGAGGCAGGATTAGAATCTGCGACCGTAGCAGCAGCGCGGTTCCGGACTGAAGCGCCTAGAACCACTCGGCCACAGCGGCTGGCTACGTAAATATCAGCATAATGCAGTCGTTGGTCTGACTAATGTGTGTTTTGCCCAGTGTTTCACTGGTTCGGAATTTGTCATCGATGATGTACCACTGTGTATTTGACGGCTGGCGTGAGGTGGACTTTGTGGACATTTCGTTAGACGACTTTCCATTTGAATCGAGGATATTTTTCTTCGATTAGGTTATAGTGGGCTATTCCTATCCAGATAATGTAAATGTCTTTGTTTGCAAGTAATGTTGATTTTTCTGCTTTGCTGTTTGTTTAATGAAGCTTATAGAAATATTACCTGATGTCATTTCAGCTAAGTTTACCGATGGGTTGTACTTTCCGGCTTATGTTTGAGTACTATATTTTGGATCAGGCTTGGATTCTGCTCTCTTACATCTTTCTTCATGAGATTAATAAGAAATGTTCGGCCCCTGTATCACACTTCCCTTTGCAAATAGTACAGTCAAGGTGTCCTGGCGTTAGAAAACCTTGTCACTTGTTCGCTGACCGTCCATTTATTGAAGAACTTCCGTATAGATAACTACATCATCTACAAAATCCTGGTGTTACCAGTAATACTGTCTGCAGCAGGGTTGCTGATATACAGCATGAGTGCACCCTAAATTACCTCTACATATGACGATGACTTTCAATCCAAGAAACATGCTGTGTGGAAAATGGGGATGGGGAGGCATCCCTCCTACCAAGAACTCCTCAATATAGTAACAAATGTTTGGGACCTAGTATAATCGAACTACAAAGCACCCTTGGTCTAAGGTTATTGAACAACACAGCAACGAGACGACGGTCATCGAAAAATTCGCAGCGGGCTGTAGTATGGAGCATCTTTATGTTCTAACTGGACGATTTTGTATCATTCTGCTCATGTAGCCGAAGAGAAACGGCTTTCCTTTATCCATTTGTATAAAAAAAACATAAAATAAAATAAAAATAAAAAACAAACCTTCCAAAAAATGGTAAGGTGAATATTCACGATAAGCGGGAAATCCGTGTTCGAATCCTGGTTTGGCACAAAAATTCATTGTCGTTGTTCTATTCTGCAGCTGATGGTTGTGCATATTTACAGTTGCGGACATATTTATGTACCAAACTTCCATATGTCGCCGTCCATGTGTCACAGCCCACACCCTTTGCTTACATATATTCTCGTTCGGGAAGGACATATTTATTGAGAGCTGAG
The DNA here is from genome assembly GCF_023897955.1 of Schistocerca gregaria. Classification (NCBI taxonomy): domain Eukaryota; kingdom Metazoa; phylum Arthropoda; class Insecta; order Orthoptera; family Acrididae; genus Schistocerca; species Schistocerca gregaria. The sequence goes on from NC_064929.1 coordinate 137,604,133, forward strand.
GGCGTAGTTCTGGTGAATAAACACTAAACAGTAGTGCCGCTGTTATAAAGAAGTACGATCTCAGAAGAAACATGGTACTGTACTTCTTAGTAACAAAGGCAGTGTTGTTTCATATTCGTGTTTTGGATGTGTCGGGAATAGAACGTGTGACAGCAAAATTTGTCCCAAAATTGTTGAACTTTGAGCAAAAACATCGGCCTATGCAATTTGCTCAGAAGTCGCTAGATGTAGTTCAACAATGAGGCAGAACTACTGAAATATCTCTAGAAAAAAAGTAAAGAACAAAAAAGAAAAAGACAGAAAAGAAAAAGACAGAAAAGAAAAAGACAGAAAAGAAAAAGACAGAAAAGAAAAAGACAGAAAAGAAAAAGACAGAAAAGAAAAAGACAGAAAAGAAAAAGACAGAAAAGAAAAAGACAGAAAAGAAAAAGACAGAAAAGAAAAAGACAGAAAAGAAAAAGACAGAAAAGAAAAAGACAGAAAAGAAAAAGACAGAAAAGAAAAACACAATAAAGAAAAAGACAAAAAAGAAAAACACAATAAAGAAAAACACAAAAAAGAAACAAAAAACGGGTAGCGTTCTTGATTAGTAATCAAAACGCCATCGGTCCAGAGTTCGAATCCCGCTATTACTTAAATTTTAATTAACTATCAGCACCGGCAGCCGAAGACATCCGGCATAAGAAGTCATCCTCGGAGGTTGAGGGGCTGAAAACTGCCCCTGAAGGTGGAAGAATCAGCAGTGATCGACGGCATGAGGATGCAGAAGGCAGTCGAAACCACTGCATTAAAGACAATTAACGTATATCCAGAAGATATGTGGCCTGTAATTGGAAAGTGTCATGATGATCTCTCCATCGACGAACAATCTCGGAATAGTCCCCCAACCGGATCTCCGGGAAGAGACTGCCGGTGGGGAGGTGACGATGAGAAAAAGACTGAATAATCAACGAAGGGATGACGTTCTACGAATCGGGGCGTGGAATGTCAGAAGCTTGCACGTGGTAGGGAAACTAGAAAATCTAAAAAGGGGCATGCAAAGGCTCACTCTATATATGGGGATCAGTGAAGTGAAGTGGAAAGAAGACCTGGATTTCTGGTCGGCTCAGTATAGGAAATGTCAACACCAGCAGGAAATGGTATTATGGGAGTAGGATTTGTTATGGATAGGAAGGTAGGACAGTGTCACTGTGAACAGTTCAGTGTTTGTTCTTATCAGAATCGACAGAAAACCAACATTGACAAGGACGGTTCAGGTACATATGTCGACGTCGCAAGCCCAAGATGAAGAGATAGAGACACTTGGAAATGGCCGGGAGATACGGGAAGATTTCAATTACATTACATCATGGTCAGACAAAGATTCCGAAATCAGGTACTGGATTGTAAAGCGTGCCCAGGAGCGAATGACGAGATACACTTGAAGTTCTCTAAGGCTACAGATACAGCAATAAGGAATATTCCAGTTGGCAGTAGAGTTGAAGAGGAATGGACATCTCTAAAAAGGGCCAACTAAGAAGTTGGAAAAAAAACATAGGTACAAAGAAGGTAACTGGGAAGAAACCATTGGTAACAGAAAAAATACTTGATTTGATCGATGAAAGGAGGACGTACAAAAATGTTTCGGGAAACTCAGGAATACAGTCGCTGAGGAATAAAATAAATTGGAAGTGGTGGGAAGCTAAGATGAATATGAAAAATGTGAAGAAATGAAAGGGAAATGATTGTGGGCATGACAGACTCAGCATATAGGAAAGTCATAACAACCTTCGATGACAGCAAAGGTGGCAACATTAAGAGTGCAACACGAATTCCTCTGTTAAATGCTGAGGAGAGAGTGGATAGGTGGAAAGAATACATTGAAAGCCCCTATGAGGGGTAAGACTTTTCTGATGTGATAGAAGAAGAAACAGCAGTCGATTTAGAAGAGATAGGTGATCCAGTATTTGAATCAGAATTTAAAAAAAAGTTTTGGAGGAGTTAAGATCAAATAAGGCAGAAGGAATTGATAAGATTCCATCAGAAATCCTAAAATCATTGGGGAAAGCGGCAATAACATGACTGTTCAAGTTGGTGTGTAGAATGTATGAGTCCGGCATATCATCTGACTTTCGGGAAAACATCATCCACATAATTTCGAAGACTGCGAGAATTATCGCTCTATGCTCTTAACATCTCGTGCATCGAAGTTGCTGACCGAGCGGTCTGAGGCGCTGCAGTCATGAATTGTGCGGATGGTCCCGGCGGAGGTTCGAGTCCTCCCTCGGGCATGTGTGTGTGTGTTTGTCCTTAATATAATTTAGATTAAGTAGTGTCTAAGCTTAGGGACTGATGACCTTGCCAGTTAAGTCCCATAAGATTTCACACACATTTGAACATTTGAAGTTGCTGACATAAATAATACACAAAAGAATAGGAAGGAAAATTGAGGATCTATCAGATGAGCCACCAGAGGGGTGACTCTGTCGTTGCGGTTGATAATAAAAGAAAGACATAAATAAATCGAGATACGTTTATTGTATCTGTCGATACGGGAAAAGCGTTCGACAGTGTATAATGGTGCAAGATGTGCGAAATGACAAAAAAAATTGGGGTAAGCTATAGCAAAAGACGGGTAATTTACAGTATGTACAAGAACCAAGAGGGAAATGTAAAACTGGAAGACTAAGAACTCGATTTAAAAAGGATGTGAGAAAGGTATGTAGTCTCTTGGCCCAATTGCCCAATCTACACATCGCAGAAGGATTGTACGATAGAAATGAAAGTTGAAGTCTGGGATTACATTTCACCGTGAAAGGACATCACTGATAAGATTCGATGATGACGATGATACCCTCAGAGAAAGTGAAGAAGAAATACAGGATCTGTTGAATGGAATTAACATTCTAATAAGTATAAAACATGGACAGAGAGTAAATCGAGGGAAGAAGAAAGTAATGAGAGGTAGCAGAAACGAGAAAATGGAGAAACTTTACATCAGGATTGATCGTCACGAAGTAAATGAATTTAAGGAATTCTACCGCCTAGGCAGCAAAATAACCAATGATGGATGGAGCAAGGTGGACATCAAAAGCAGACTAGGACTGGCAAAAAGGGCATTCTTGTCCAAGAGAAGTCTACTAGTATATCACGTAAGTCTTAATTTGAGGAAGAAATTTCTGATAATGTTCGTTTGCAGCACAGTGTTTATTGGTAGCGGAACATGGACAGTGGGAAAAACCGGAACAACATAGAATCGAAGCATTTGTGATGTACTGATAAGCTAAGGAATGAAGAGGTTCTCCGCCGAATCTGCGAGGAAAGGTGTGTGTGAGAAACACTGTCAAGAGAAGGGACAGGATGATAGCACTTCTGTTAATATATCAGGGAATACTTCTGTGGCACTAGAGGGAGCTTTATAGGGTAAACACTGAAGGAAGACAGACTGTAATACATCCAGCAAATAATAGAGGACATAGTTTTCAAGTACTACTCCGAGATGAAGCGGTTGCCACAAGAGGGGAATTCGTGGAGGGCCACATGAAAGTTCTACCTGAAACCGAGTGTGTTCCTTGTGTAAAATAGTTGCAGTCGATGTTCTGGCTCATCTAGAAGCTTCAGGGAGAGACTTCGGGCAGGCAAGTTCTTTTCGGGAATGTTATTTTCCATAATCCATTGCATCACGGATACTGGCGGCTTTCTGACAGTGTGTATTGTCACAATTTTGGAAGCCATCATCGTCCCCGAACTGTTCTACTACTGTACGTAGTGGACAAAGCTACAACATGTGTTCATATCCTTCCGAATTCTGCATTTTGGTTTTGAGCACTATGGGACTTAACTGCTGAGGTCATCAGTCCCCTAGAACTTAGAACTACTTAAACGTAACCAACCCTAGGACATCACACACATCCATGCCCGACGCAGGATTCGACCCTGCGACAGTAGCGGTCACGCGGTTGCAGACTGAAGCGCCTAGAACCTGTCTCAGTCTTTCCGGCCTTGTGAATGCAATTATATCTACACATGCACGAGTTGTCCTGTCCATCACTGCCATTTTCTGAGTGGAAAGTCCACAGTCACCCGCGTGTCGACAAATAAATCTGTGAATGAAAGTATCAAACCAAATATCAATATAACGCAGTCGTTGGTGTGACTAAGGTGGATTTTGTGAGGTTTTACATTGTTTGAGAATTTGACTCGACAATGATGTACCACTACTGATTTGACATTCGTCGTGAGGTGAACGTTCTCTGCGTGTCGTTAGGTGACGTTCACCTTCGATCGAGGATATTTTTCTTCCATTAGGTTACAGTGGGTAGTTGCGTGAGGATGTTGTAAATGTCTTTGTTTGTAAGTAACTTTGGAACTCCCGCTTTGGTGTTCATATAAATAAACTCGCAGCAGTATTTCCTGATGTGCTGATATAAAATGTTAATTTCAATTACAATAATTAGTGGCGTGCTACATTCCAGCATGTGTTATAGCATTACACTTCGGATTAATCTTGGATTTTGCTTCATTACTACTTTCTTCGCGCGATTAAATATAAATGTTCGGAGCTTATATCACACCTTCACTAAATTAAAACCTCCCTCTACAAACGATAGAGTTACTGTGTCGCATTGTATTGTAAACACATGGCCGGTCAATAAGAACCAGAGAAACGCTCATTGGATGTTGTTGGCTAGTGGATCTGGTACAGGCAATTTCTTTCCCATGTTACTATTGATGTGTACATCGTCTTCACTTTTTGAAGTAGGGCCTAAGTCGAATTCCCTGTCGGAGTCAATTTTCAAAACGGATGTTATTTTGTTCAGCATTTCTCTGCAATGTAGATTATCAAGCGAGCTGGGATTGCCACCACTGTGAACACAGAGACGTGTAGTCAGTCAGTAAAATGGGAAAAATCCCAGATACCAGGAGTAGCCCCCCCATTTCTGTCAGTGCTGCTTTTGGAAAATTACGTGCCGCAGTAGAGGACTTGGCGGCAAAACATGGCTGGCCTCCGCCGATTAATCCTGCCCTCGGCGCCGCGAATGGAAAATCGTGCCCAGTGAGGCGTAGGCTGGAATACTAATAGGAGCATGTGCGCGGTAGGAATATATCAACCCAAGGCGCCACCACGCAGCTCCCGAGCGTGTAGGTGTTTGCGACTCGCAGCCCTTTCTACTTCGTCAAACGCCGACGGTGGGAGCCATGCGCATTATGATCATCAAGCCGACCTATGATAACCAGGGGCGCTACCACAAACTAGAGAGATACTGCCCAACCAGAGGTATCTTGTTCGGGTAGCAGAAAAGCAAACGTGCCTCGACTTTATTTGACTGGAATACTACTGGCTACTACCTTGTATATACACAACATCTAATAACAAATCCGTACATAAATTCTACAATGTGCAGCCGATATTTTTATAAGCCATTATGTCGCTATTTTCCCTTCAACACGTCGATACATTTTGTGGTCATATCGACCGTAGATGAATATTTTTTTAAAATATCGATTTGTCGTATTCCCCATGTTTTTAAAAATATCAACAGTCCTAGCTCCTAAGGCTAAGTGTCACTTCTGGACCTTCACAAATTTCTGCTCATAATCAGACGACCTCCTGACAGACTAAAACTGTCTGCCTGACCGAGACTCGAACTCGAGACCTTTCCCTTTCGCGGACAAGTGTTCTTCAAACTGAGCTACCCAGGCACGACTCGCGGCCTCTTCTCCCAGCTTCAGTTGTGCCAGTACCTCGTCTCCTACCATCCAAACTTCACAGAACTTCTGCGAACCATGCAGAACTAGCACTCGCGGAAGAAAGGATATTGCGGAGACATGATTGAGGCACAGCAAATGTTCACGTGTGTGTGAGTTCTTAAGGGAGGAAACTGCAGAGGTCATCGGTCCTTATACTTACACACTACTTAAGCTAACTTAAACGAACCTATGTTAACATTTTCATCACTGCCCTCTTTACACCAGACACTTGGCTGTGAACTTGCATATTTAATGAATGTTTCAAATTCGATTGCAAAGAACAGAAAAAATGATAGGAATATGGTTCTTGCATCATTGAAAAGGAAAAAGTAAAAGCTTTACATGAATGTGGGTGTGTTTTACAATGTAAAATACAAATGGGTGTTATAATTAAAAAAAAAACACAAAAATGTCGAGCATAAAAAAGTTTTACATGTTCTCTCTCTTGAGTAATGCCATTATGACTGTAATAAATTTAAAACAATATGTCACTGGACTGTCGAACTGCAGATACCTGTAGACTAGAGTAACTTAATAGTTCAGATGTAGTTACCCTTTGTGTGAAAATCCTGGAAACATTGTGGGACGCAAAGGCCGACGCCACAGTCTTTGCACCACTATCTAATTTCCTTCCTGATGCGCTTACCCATCTCTTTCTACCCCTTGTCTGAACGTACTTTGCAATACCTAGTAGTTTTCACCTTGTTTTCAGTGGGTGGGACCTTCTCTGGAAAGTGCCTTGCAAAAGGTCCTCTCAATTTGTGGGGATTAAGCGGCTTGTTGCTGAAAAATATTTCCGCCCTTCTCATCCAGTTTCTTCCCCACTTTGTGAATAAAGTCTACTAGGGATACATTATTTCTAGACTTCTCTTTATGTAAAAGAAAACTGTTGACAGTTGACCCGATACGCAAGTGGAAAAACAGCTTTTTCCACCACTTCAAAGTTTTTCGGGCAAACGGACGATAGCTGGAGAGCTGATCTGCTCTGTCAACCCCAGCTTTATTCTTAGTGTAATCAATAATAACGTCTGGCTTTACAATTTATGCTACTCCACCTTTGGCGCTCACTTAAATACTGGTGCTGGTACACTTATGCATTGTGGAAAGACAAAAAACATCTCGTTTTTACTTCCACTTCATTGCCAAGAGATGGTGTTTCCTTTGTTAGTTTTAGTGTTTTGAATATTCGTCGCAAACCTTTCCTGTTTTCCATTACAGCTCCCACTCTAAGAGCTTTATTTTCCCACATGTCCAAAAGAGATGGACTGGTGTAGAACCTATCCATATAAATGCAACGTCTTTTGCCAAAGTACTGTGAACACACACTTTTTACAACGCCCTCGATCCTATTGTCAACACTGCCTGCAAAACCTGTATATACATCACAGTTTAGCATGTAACCAGTTGATGAACCATAGAGAGCATACAGTTTTATTTCATATTTACTGGGTTTGTTTTTCATGTATACTCTGAAGCTTGTTCTACCAGGAAAGCGACACATTGCCTCATCTGTTGTCAGATTCATAACTGGACGAAAACTAATTTTGCTTTTTTCACAAAGAAATCAAACAGAGGCCTCACTTTGTGAAGTGGGTCGTGCTTTTCTTCGCCTCTGCTAATCAACGTAGCATTGTCATTCAAGTGTAACATAGACAATGCAGCGCAAAATGGATCGCGACTCAACAATTTACCCCCGCTCGGGTTCCCGGGTTCGATTCCCGTCGGGGTCAGGGATTTTCTCTGCCTCATCATGGCTGGGTGTTCTGTGATGTCCTTAGGTTAGTTAGGTTTAAGTAGTTCTAAGTTCTAGGGGACTGATAACCACAGATGTCAAGTCCTATAGTGCTCAGAGCCATTTTTTTCAACAATTTACTCGCAAATCCTGTCTGCGGAAACGGGTCTGTTGACCAATAACCACTGATTTTCGGCAATTTCGCGACGCACATATGCAAAATAATACTGAGAGATCAGTAAATCTCTAGCAATATTACTGCAGACCACTTATGCCAAACACAGTTCATTTTCAGGCTACCTTTGCGTTTCATTGCCGTAATAACGTTACCAGCGTACCGATTCGTTTCACTTTTGATGAGCCGAATAAGGTCGTCATCAAAGGTATAACTAAAATATTGAAGCTCCTCAGCGGCATCTGAAAAATGTGATGCTACGCCGACTACTTCCTGGAAATCCGGCAGTGCTGGCTGATCGCCTACTTCCCACCAATCTTGCTCTATGTGCTCAGTGATTTTCGTCTGGAGAGTACGAATCCTCTTTGACAGAATCGTCAATTTCAGACCCTGCATCGCCACAAAGAATATATAAGATCTCTGCCTCCGTCAACTCGCTGCGCAATATTTTCACGATCGTAAACACCTGTGAATGATTTGCAGGTAACTTCGTCTTTGCAGTGCTCATAACAGCTCCTAGGATGAGATAGACGATGAAATACCTCCACATTAGTTACGAAACTGCTTCGGAGGCCAGCTAAACGCGCTTACGGAGCCAAATAAAGGCTCGCCCGTACGGTATACGGGCGCCGTCGCCAACGTCAGGGCGGCCGCGCCCGTATGGCGTACCGGCTCCGTGCTGGAAGTGTTAAGAACAACACATACACACACACACACACACACACACACACACACACACACACACACACACACACACCGATGCCCGAGGGACGACTCGAACCTCCGGAGGGAAAGGCCTCGCAGTCAGTGACATTTAGCCACATCCTGGGGGATGTTTCCAGAATCAGATTTTCACTCTGCAGCGGAGTGTGCGCTGATACGAAATTTCCTGGCACATTGAACTGTGTGCAGGCTGTGGCAAAGCCATGTCTCCCCAGTATCCTTTCTTCCGGGAGTGCTAGTTGTGCATTCATCGCAGAAGAGCTTCTGTGAAGTTTGGAAGGTAGGAGACGAGCTGCTGGCAGAACTGAAGCTCTGAACAGAGGCCGTGAGTAGCTCAGTTGATAGTGCAATTGCTAGCGAAAGCCATCGGTCCCGAGTTCGAGTCTGGGTCTGGCACATACCTTTAATTTGGCAGAGAAGCTTCATACCAGCACACACTCCACTGCAGATTGAAAATCTCATTCTCGACTTTACGGTACCAAACGGTAAACAAACAACTAAGTCCCAAGGTAGAAACGATTTTGCCGTATTAACATATCTGGGATTCACAAAATACAAGAAAATTACATAAATAATTACATGCAGCTACCGCTAGTGTATATACAGGATGTTACAAAAAGGTACGGCCAAACTTTCAGGAAACATTCCTCACACACAAAGAAAGAAAATATTTTATGTGGACATGTATCCGGAAACGCTTACTTTCCATGTTAGAGCTCGTTTTAGATTCGTCAGTATGTACTGTACTTCCTCGATTCACCGCCATGATTTCATACGGGATACTCTACCTGTGGTGCTAGAACATGTGCCTTTACAAGTACGACACAACGTGTGGTTCATGCACGATGGAGCTCCTGCACATTTCAGTCGAAGTGTTCGTACGCTTCTCGACAACAGATTCGGTGACCGATGGATTGGTAGAGGCGGACCAATTCCATGACGTCCACGCTCTCCTGACCTCAACCCTCTTGACTTTCATTTGTGGGGGCATTTGAAAGCTCTTGTCTAGGCAACCCCGGTACCAAATGTAGAGACTCTTCCTGCTCGTATTGTGGACGGCTGTGATACAATACGCCATTCTCCAGTGCTGCATCAGCGCTTCCATGCGACGGAGGGTGGATACATGTATCCTCGCTAACGGAGGACATTTTGAACATTTCCTGTAACGAAGTGTTTGAAGTCACGCTGGTACGTTCTGTTGCTGTGTGTTTCCATTCCATGATTAATGTGATTTGAAGAAAAGTAACAAAATGAACTGTAAGATGGAAAGTAAGCGTTTCCGGACACATGTCCACATAAAATATTTTCTTTCTTTGTGTGTGAGGAATGTTTTCTGAAAGTTTGGCACTACCTTTTTGTAACACCCTGTATAGAGGGAAAGAAGAAACATATTATTTAGTTCTAATCTCTGCGATCACCTTGTTGTAAATATGAGCATTTATTGAGTGATTTCTGTCGAACTGAAGTCAAATGAATATAAACAAAATGTAAAATTGAAATCGGAGACGAGTCGCTTCAGCAATAGACTTATGTTTGAGTATGTTTCTGCAGGCCACCTACATTATCTGCACGTCTTTTCGGTACAGGCGCTGCTCATAGAGGGAGGTAGGTGTCCGCTGTGCATCACGGCCTGTGTGGAGTAGACACGGGGCCATTAGGGTCGGCGAAAGCGGCACTGCATATTTATACGGCAGCGCTGCGCCGCCGGCGCAGAAATTAAAGCATCCGCGCAAGTTTGGGGAAGCGGCAGTTTACGCCGTCTCCTTCCTGCTCGCTGCAGAGGACCGGGCTACCTCCGTTTAAGTGACCCGATATTACGAGCGCGTAATGGGCGGCCCCGGGCAACAGGCGCCGCTAAAAAACGGGCAGACACGCCCTCAACTTGGGCCGTAACTCGCCGTCTAATGGGGAGAACTACAGCGAAAGAGAGAGTTGTATTGCTGCGTAGAGAGAGAGAGAGAGAGAGAGAGAGAGAGAGAGACAGGCGATTAAAAACGAAGTCAGGCGGCGGCTGCGTCTGCGAGGAGGGGGGAGGTGGAGAGAAGGAGGAGAATGTTGGGTGGAGGTGGTGGGGTAAGGGTGGAGAGGGTGTAGCGCTGAAGGGTAGCAGCCCAACTCGGGGCGCATCGCGTAAATCAGAGTCCGCTCCCCAGGGAAAAGTGTGGGCCAATTATCCGGGCGTGATACAGGGAGGGACCACTCTGTGTTTAAAATTTCCTGAACGCCGCCGCGACGGGGTGATCTGATTACAAGACGAATGGGAAGCACCCCTCCAATCACACACCGTCTCTATTTCCTCTCAGAGGGTAAATATTCTTTAGTCTTGCGATGGATTTTTTTCGTGCGTGCTTACGTTGCACCAATTGCGACTGATTATACGATGCTGCTTCAGTGCAATTTCTTTTAAAATTTTTGTTCACCTACCTGTTAACAGCGGTAGATCTTCGCACGTAAACTTCTGACTGCAGCTACTTACGATATCACAGAAAAGCAGTGTTGAAAAAACTGTAAACTCACAGCTACAAGCCGGTGGCCGCTATAAGTAAAATTTGCTGAAAATTTTCTATGTACTTTAAAGAAATGATTTGGAAACGGGATGTGACCCGTACTTTAAACATGCAGTTCAAATTTAAACCTTCAATAGATCTTTATTGCCGTTAAGCAAGATCATCAACCCACATTTCCGAAAATTACTAAAGTTTCTGCTGACAGTTATCACCATACCTAAAACAGCCGTAACTTTTACCTTCCCAAATTCCGAAACCAATTACTTGTAACACAGTCAATGATCGGCCAATTACTTTTGCACACGATATTCAGTGGTTGTCTTTAGTAAAAGTTTATGCTCGCCATAAAAGACTCAGTACGAATATACTCAGTAGCGCCACGCTACATAATTCAAAGTTCACTCGCGATTTTCGTTGGAACGAATTATCACAGCACTCTAAAGTTTTCCTTAACAGTTTCTGGTCACTTCCAGATACCATTAACACTGCACCATAACGCGGAAGCCATCCGAAGACTTATTTCTTACACATAATGCGAAAAGTCGCATCCAGCATAACAGCCTCCAATCAAAGCTAGCTCGCGACTCCCTCTCTCACTCTCCCCACACTCAAAACTCTATCTCCTCGCTAGGCGGCCAACCGTCTCGCTTCTCATTAGCTGTCAGCACTTACGACCAATGAGAACTCTCTTCTAGGGCGTGGCTCGCTCCAAAACCTAGCAAGGACCAACCATTTCTCTATGCTCATTGACGTCATCAAATTAAGTAACACAAAACTCTATAACTAAATAAAGAAAACAAAATGAACTACAAGCTTTACTCTACATCTGGAAATTTATTACGCAGTCGCGAATGGTCTGGCTGTCTTATACATAAGCATACATACTTGGACATCCGACATTCACTAGTAGCGGAACCACTAGTGGATTCGTTCCCACATTACAGAGTTGGAACACTTGGCAGTTCCTGTAGAGAATTACATGAATGATTTTTAATAATGCCGAACGTCCCACATACTCTCATGCACGGATTCTCATTCACACGCATCCTAACACACAATACACATATTTACTTAGAATTCTTGAAATTATTATTATTATAGAAAAGTTACGGAGGTTTTCTGAAACTAAAAACTTTCCAAATTTGTATATGAACACTGTAAGTGTTATCAGATCATCGTACATATTCATTGAAGGTTAACTATTACATCACTGTATTTATTTAAATTCTTGACTGTCGGAAAATTATTATTTTTGATTTGAATTTTACTAACTTCCAAAATACAACTATTTTTGATCTCAGACTTTGAGATATTGTTTGTTTTCACAACAGAAGGATGTACATCAAATATGAATTTCCTGAGGTTATTCCTTTATTAGTTATTAATATTTTTAGTTTCGTATAATGCAAGTGGCCTGCCAGCGCTACTCCACTGCTTTCACACGCGCAGCTGCAACAGATGGTCGTGCGTGACGTCAGTCTGCAGGTCACAACTCGTCCGTTACTGATCGTATAATACTCTACCCGCTTACACTGCAGCCCACATACATTCTGAAGTAAAGCTTTTAATAGACAAATGGGCGATCGCGCACTAGTTGCGACTCCACAGTCTCCACCCTGTAGGTGTATGTGTTAAATCTTATGGGACTTGAACTGCTAAGGTCAGCAGTCCGTAAGCTTACTCACTACTTAACCTAAATTATTCTAAGGACAAACACACACACCCATGCCTGAAGGAGGACTCGAACCTCCGCCGGGGCCAGCCGCGCAGTCCATTACTGCAGCACCCTAGACCGCTCGGCTAATCCTTCACGGCCACTCTGTACGTCTGCTAGGCAAAGGACTTCTGAGGAATTTAATAATAAAATGTACCTACTGGGCTACTGTGTTCCGGGAAAGTGTTGGAACACGTTAGGCAACATTAAACCCTACGTCTTACCCTAGAAGATAGTTTGAAGAAAGGCAAACCTACTTTTGCAGCATGTGCACATTCAGAGAAAGTTTTTGACAATGTCCATCTCTGTAACTGAGAGGTCCGCCTAGATGGCTGTCAAGCAGAAGACCCAGGTTCAGTTTCCCGTGATGCCAAGAATCTTTCCTTGGTAGGAGGACTGGTACGGCATGTACTCAGCTTCGTCGTGTGTTATTTACATGTTTCATAGGTTATCTGAACCGTTCTATTAGCGAAATAACACGGGACGAGCCTGTTTACAGATACATTGATAAGCCAAAACATTAATGACCGTTACCAACTGCGACGTTGAATGGCGCATGGTGGCTTTACAGGCCAAAGATCTTGTAAAAAATAACTAGACTCACTGATGGCGCTGCAGTCGCGGGATAATTTGAACCTTCGGCTGGACGCCATTATAGTGGTTGTAGTCTGATGTGTTGGGTAGTATTGTTGTTTATGAAGACCCTGATGCAACGTTGTATATTTGTTACTCGTAATTCTACAGTCTGTACGTTCCAATCAAAGGAAGTACAATGGTGAAGAGTTGTGCAGCGATTAATTGTACAAATAAATTCGAGAAAGGAACGAATATTAAATTTCACAGGTATGTGAATATTTTAAGTTGTTCTGTATGTCAGTGCACTTGCTTAACAAATTTTTTTGTAACACGTAATTAGCATAATGTCTGTGCATCTATTTGCAGGTATCCTTTCTCAAAACCACAGCTGTTACAAAAATGGTTACACGCTGTCAGGAGGCAAGAATTCCATTTTATATGTTCTGACCATTTTGAAGAAAGTTGGCTGATCGGTAGTGTTTCCATGGTCTAGGTTAGGTTGAAACTTGATAATCTGTTTGTGAGTTGCCAAAGCACTATGCCATATACAGGGTGTTACAAAAAGGTACGGCCAAACTTTCAGGAAACATTCCTCACACGCAAAGAAAGAAAATATGTTATGTGGACATGTGTCCGGAAACGCTTACTTTCCATGTTAGAGCTCAGTTTATTACTTCTCTTCAAATCACATTAATCATGGAATGGAAACACACATCAACTTCAAACACCTTGTTAAAGGAAATGTTCAAAATGTCTTCCGTTAGCTAGGATACATGCATCCACCCTCCGTCGCCTGGAATCCCTGATGTGCTGATGCAGCCATGGAGAATGACGTATTGTATGACAGCCGTCCACAATACGAGCGCGAAGAGTCTCTACTTTTGGTACCGGGGTTGGGTAGACAAGAGCTCTCAAATGCCCCCATAAATGAAAGTAAACAGGGTTGAGGTCAGGAGAGCGGGGAGGCCATGGAATTGGTCCGCCTCTACCAATCCATCGCTCACCGAATCTGTTGAGAAGCGTACGAACACTTCGACTGAAATGTGCAGGAGCTCCATCATGCATGAACCACATGTTGTGTCGTACTTGTAAAGGCACATATTCTAGCAGCACAGGTAGAGTATGAAATCATGGCGGTGAATCGAGGAAGTACAGTAGATACTGACGAAACTAAAATGAGCTCCAACATGGAAATTAAGCGTTTCCGGACACATTTCCACTTACCATCTTTTCTTTAATTGTGTGTGAGGAATGTTTCCTGAAAGTTTGGCCGTACCTTTTTGTAACACCCTGTATAACGCACTTCTCGTCATAAAATCTAAAGCAAGGTTGAGTCAGAAAGTATCTATTAATATACTGGGCAATCTTTGAGTATTTTGATGCAATTTGCATACATCTATCGTAAATGAACTACGCAAAATGCTAGGGGTCCAGTACATAACTTTTAGCTACGGCAGATTCCATGTAGTACGTAAGATAAATTCATAAACAGTGACTAGTTGCTGTTTGTTCATAAATCAGAAAGTATATTGTAATAACGTATTTAAATGAGGCATTATGTTTGCGACCTAACCCAGGGAAGGCATTTTATAACCAAAAGCGATGTATAAACATTCGAACTCCGCGCGTCAGTTTACCACTCTAATGGCCGCCGCTCAGCTATTCAATTTGTCCGCTCTTCACAGTCGACCACTCGTGCGGTTGTGGGGGCCTGTTCCAGACACGTGACGTGGTAACAAAAGTAGGTAACCGGAGAGGACATGGGCGGGGGCTCGCCCTAGCAAAGAAATGGACTGAAAATGGGGATATCCATTGAGGTAACTGACTATGATAAAGGGCAGATTACTATTACGTAGAGACTTGAACGAGCATCTCGAAAACGCCCAAGCTCGTCGAATGTTCACGTGCTACTGTCTTGAGCATCTACTGAAACGGGTAGATGGACAGTGATACTACCACTAGGCGCTAAATGGTTGCACGTCCACGAATCTTCACAGAACGTGGGGTTCGAATGTTTGTCTGCTGTGTAAAGTTGGTGATCTCTGGCATCTCTGCCATTGTTTCGCAGCACACCATTCTTTGTACATTGTTGAACATGGACCACCGCCGCATACCATTCTTACGTGTTCACATGTCGACTCAAAAACATCATCACTTACGATTGCAATGGTCACATGACCATCGGGATTCGACCCTCGACCATTCGGGTGAACCAAATTTATGCTCCACTAGGTCAATGGTCGCCTCCTCACACGCCGTCATCAAGGTGAACGTCGACTCTAAAAGTGCTCGGCGTCATGGATGCAGACTGGTTCGAATCCTGCCTCGTGCATGGATGTGTATGATGTCCTTAGGTTAGTTACGTTTAAGTAGCTCTAATTTCTAGGGGACTGATAACCTCAGATGTTAAGTCTCATAGTGCTCGTAGCCATTTGAACCATTTTTTTGTTGTAAGTGTAAACATCATTATTCTTGACAAATTGTGGGGTTATTTGTGACAAATTTCATTATCCAATATATGTGCTACGATGGTACAGTTACAAAGCCGAAAACCTTGAGGGGGTGCCTACATGTTGAGCTCTGATGAACACAACATTTTATTTTTAGTCGTCGCGTTTGTACGATCAATACTTTTTTTCTGAGTGTTCAGTTAACTCAGAAAAATATTCCATAAGATATTACTGAGTGGAAATATGGATTATATTTCAGAAGGGCGATTTCTTTGTCTCAGGGAGTACCCATTACACAATGAACGAAACGTTGATAAATCAGTAAATAAATAAAATGAAGAATATTCATAAAACCAATGTGTGGCAATGAGACTTCTAAGACATGCAACAGGCTCCACAATACTATATTGTCAACCACTTTCGGTAGAAGTTACAGTTCACAACCGGAATAAAATAATAATTATCTCCTTTTACCAACCCCACCCACCCACCCACCCACCCACCCACCCACACACACACACACACACACACACACACACACACACACACACAGTTAGATGACATAGTTACTCAACAGATCAAAGTAAACTTGAGTGTACTTTCAAATCTCACTCATACGTTTATAGTTGGTCGTGACTTCGACGCACCCTCAATAAGCTGAAGCAAATACATGTTCAGAACCGGTGGTATGCATAAAATATCGCCCGAAACTATACTGAATGGTTTCTCTGAAAGAAGATGAAGTAAATAGTCCAGTATTCGTAACAAGAACAACTGGCAACATGAATATTTTAGAAGTAGATATCCTCGACGTACCGAAACAGCTTATCCTCGACGTACCGAAACAGCTTTAAAAAAAAAAACAAGTCAAACGGTTCAGATTGTACACAAATTAGGTTCTTTTCAGGGTGTACTGAAACAATGACACCATTACTTCGCAGTCATATACAATCGCTCGCTCGACGAAAGATCTGTACCTAAACACTGGTAAGTTCCACAAGTCATATTAGTACCCAAGAAAAAGAAATAGGAGGAAATCGTTAAGTAGCGTTCACATAAGTATGCAGCATTCTGCAAAATATTTTTTCAATAGGAAGGTCGGGAGAAGAAGTGTGTCTGTTACAAACCAAACAATACGCAGAATTTTTCTTCGCAAACTCTTACTATTCACTGCAGTGAAACACAAGATCTACATGATCTTCATACCTTGCCTTTTTGTGACAAGTGATTAGAATGCTAGTGTTACAATTAAAGACAGGAATAGCAAGGAAAATAATTACTTCAATACGTCTGAAACAACAAGCACTAAGACAACAGCATCAGTTACCGTAAGTAATTCGCTAAATAATGCTATTTTCAGTCCAATATGGAAGTAATATAGAACACGTGTTCTTGTTTGCAGACGATAAGCTTTGGAATATGATATATAAAAAATTACTAACACAAAAAGTTAATAGTGCCTTGGGAGGTAAGTGAACGATGTATCTTATTTCCAATTTGGTATCTACGTTCTACTTTGAAGCCGAACGTAAGCACTTCATTTAATGGCCTAGTTCTGAGATGTATGTCTTTAGCCATATACCAGTAAATCCCCGATACTTCAAAGAACCGAACCCCCACCTGTGAAATAGCTTGAAACGTCTCACTGCTCTACATTTGAATTGTAAGTAGGCTGTTTAGGTTTTTTATATTGGTAACGCCACGTAGCGCTCTGTATGAAGATCACTGGCTGTGCTGTGTGCAGTCTGTGGCTGGTTGGCATTGTTGCAGTATTTGCTATTGTAGTGTTGGTCAGTTGGCTGATAACAGCGCGTAGCGTTGCGCAGTTGGAGGTGAGCCGCCAGCAGTGGTGGATGTGGGAGGAGAGATGGCGGAGTTTTGAAATTTGTAAGACTGGATGTCATGAACTGCTATATATAATGACTATTAATGTAAATACATTGTTTGTTCTCTATCAAAATCTTTCATTTGCTAACTATGCCTATCAGTAGTTAGTGCTTTCCGTAGTTTGAATCTTTTACTTAGCTGGCAGTATTGGCGCTCGCTGTGTAGCCGTAGTTCGAGTAACCAATATTTTTGGTGAGGTAAGTGATTTGTGAAAGGTATAGGTTAATGTTAGTCAGGGCCATTCTTTTGTAGGGATTATTGAAAGTCAGATTGCGTTGCGCTAAAAATATTGTGTGTCACTTTAAGCACAGTTATGTATAATTTTTCTAAGAGGATGTTTCAGAATTAATGTGTTAAAAAATTCCTGCTAATTATTTAGGCGCAAAAAATTTAGGAAAGGTTTGAAATAATGCTTAAAGTTTGTTCGATGTCGCTACTTGATTTCTTTATGAAACACTTTATGAAAATAGTCTGGGTAAATTTCACTCCATTTTAAGCGGAAGATAATTTTTTAGTTGCCTATGACATCGTGCCATGTTCGTACTATGATGTAATTTTTCAGGTCCGGTCGCTGATATCTGTATATGCTGTCTGCGAAGTGTGTGGCGAATAGAGTTAGTAATAAAGAACCAATAAACTAAAACGTCATGCCATGTGCTGCAGTTCTATTTCGCGCCGTTTCAAGAAACAGCTTGTTTTTCAGGGGTCTAAATGTGTATAACGACATATCTCCTGAACTGCCTTTCGGACAATGACGTAATCCTACATGCAGGTCCAGTGGTATATGTGGATATCGTCTGCCGAACTGTGTTACGATACAGGGGCTACTAAAGTAATAACATTATTCCGAAACTCTTCCATTTGGTCCGTGATTTTATTGAAAAACAACAACATGGGAATTGAGTCAGTCTTGATGTAAAACACTTCGTTATTTGTTTACTTATTTATTCCCCGAACTAGTTTCGGCGTCAAATATCGCCGTTATCAGTGAGTTCTTTAAATCTAAAACATGTAGAAAAAAGCATAGTTATACAAACACAGTAACACATTATTACATTTGTATTGTTCGTTTTTTGAAATATAATTTACTGTGGATACTTTCATTCTACCTTGTTTATTGCATGTTATGGCACGTTTTTTAAGAAGTGTTGTCACTGTTTGCGGCAGATTTTCTGTGCTCTTTCTGTTTCCGTTTTTCTCAGCGTACATCACACAGTTGCAGGTGACATGATGCACATTGAGAAAACAGCGACTAGAATTGTTAAAAACATTTCATAACATACAATAAACTGAAGATGGCGATGTTTGTCGCCGAAACTGGTTCGAAGAATAAATAAGAAAAGAAATAACGAAGTGTTTTGCATCAGGGCAGACTCACAATATCCTTATTGTTGGTGTAATACAGTACTAATGAATTAAAACGTCATGTCTGGTTACAGTTCGGAACTGTAATAACTGTTTTATTGTGTTAAACCTTTAACTTAAGTTTATACCTCTAAATGGATAGATGCTGAAAGTATTTTAAATTTTCAATTTCGTTCGGTAATTTCGTGAAATATTGAAAATCGAGCGTAGAAGCTGGAAGTAGGCAACTTGCAAGTCCCGTGTTACTCGCTTATAATATAGACGTAAACTAAGGTTAAATTTTACGACTAATCGTCACTCCTTTGTACATGTAAGTAGCTTGAAGCCAAATTTCGTATGAATTTCCACTAGATGTCAGCATGTTGCAATAGTTTTCACGCAAAATACAAAAAGAAAATACGCTGAAGATAGGAGAAAAAATAATGAAGATCTTTCGTGCAAAGCAAAAATTAACAATCTGTTTCTTGCACCAGAGGAGAATTGTCGCGAGAATTTAATCAATATTTTGCTACTGACCTGTTACGAACATCTACCGTGATGAACATCAGTTTCTCTTTGTCTTATTGTCTTTTCCCAAAAACCTTGCGTTAAGTGATGTACCGGCATTGGTTTATTAGACTGGAATCCAAGAGATCTCGTTGTGCGCAGTGATTGTTGAATATTGGCAATGGGAAAAGAGCAGCAGTTGGTCGCGAAATCCATTGTTCTATTATAGCACCGCTAAATTTCAACTATTACGTAGTTATCATATAACAACAAGTGACATTAATCCTGTCATGTAGTGAACATTATTAGTTTATGCAGATTATACAGGAATGAAATGCTGTGTGTGTAATGATTTCTGTGGGTAGTGAACGAAGTAGTGAAGTGAATCCTTTGGTAGCTACTCTGTCTTTGAACTACCTGAGTTAGCGTCTTTTTTTCTCTATTTTCTTAAAGGTTGACGTAGTTGAGCCTTTAAGTGGTGTGTAGTAGTTATGCATACTAGCAACTTGTACATGAATCAACAATGTAAAAAAAGAAATTTTGCCTCGACACTTCCTCGTTACTGTGAAGCCAGCCACCATAGAGCGCCCCAAAATACGCGAGGTAGTGAGTCTCATAACATGACAAACTTGGCTCTCTGTTACTAACAAAGTTGGTAACCCTGGATGGGGGGTCCCCGTTCCGTCGGCCGGCCAGCCGCGAGCGTCAAGAGTCTCCAGAGGCGTTGCTCGCCGGGCCGGGGCATTCCATTAGGCGCGCTGTATATTGCATGAGGCGGCGAGCAGGTCTGCCAACTGACGCACCGCAACATCCCGCAGGTAAGGGGTCCTGGCGGAGGCATTAGCGCGCTGCGTGCCGGGACGTCGCTGCGACAGGGCTACCACTACACCACTGCGTCAAGGCTTGTGTTTCGAGGGGAGAGGTTCCCACTGTACGCTTCCCGGGGTCTGCTAGGAAGAGCGAAAGTTTCTGGAGGTCAGCTTCCTTGTTAAAAGCTCCGCTCGGGGGAGAGATAGGGAGCACGATGTGGCCAGGGCTGGTTTACTGTGGGGCATGGCTAGTAGCACTGACCGACACTGAGCTCTATTTTTTAAAAATCTATTATCTGAATAACATGCACGCACCACCAGAAGTTTTTCATCACCCTCTACTTTGAAACTGAAGACACAGTAAAAATACTGAGGTATGCACATATATTCACTTGTAATGTGTCCAGGCCCCCTAATAAATAATAAAAGAGAGATCGTGCTACGACAAATTCGTCCTGGTTCCCATGGAATGATTGTCACAGCTGAGCAATGCCAGTGCCAGGAAATGGTGGAATGTCTCCTTAGTCGGTTGCAGGCTTCAATCCATAGTGGCACATCATTGATGAGATCGTGAAACCAAACCTGGTCCAGATTGTCGTACTATTCACGGGAGATCCAGCGTAACTCACCTAGGGAGGGCAGGTCGTCGTTGTCAATTTCCAAAAGCAGCTCTTTCCCAGTGATCCCACACATGTTCGACTGAGTTCACGTACGGAGAACAGGCAGGCTACTCCTTTCTGGAGGTCCTAGTATGCTGAAGGAATGTCTTCACGAGTACAACACGAGAAACAAGTGCTAGTCTATCGCCGGCCGTTGTGGGTGAGCGGTTCTGGGCGCTTCAGACCGGAACCGTGGTACTACTACGATCGCAGGTTCGAATGCTGCCTCGGGCATGAATGTGTGTGATGTCCTTAGGTTAGTTAGGTTTAAGTAGTTGTAAGTCTAGGAGACCGATTACGTCAGACGTTAAGTCCCATAGTGCTCAGAGCCATTTGAACCTGGCCTATCAATAGGAAATTGACACCAAAACGTCGGCTATACAGTCCCGGTATTGGTTACAGAGTCTCGTCTCTGCACGGTGGAGTAGTGAGACTGCCCTCAACAACTAGGAGAGGTGTACAATGTACTGGAACTCCAGGTCATTTTTCGACCACTGCTTTGTTGCATATGTCCGACACAGTGTTCGAGGCGTTCGATATTACTAGCTTGTCCCTTAACACGTTTTCTGTGATTATCAGGAGAGAAACAGATCCGAATTTCGTCCGTGAACAACATCCGACGCCAGTGCTGTGGTCCCCAGCCTGTAACAGAATCGATGGTGTTGCAGTGTACAGCGTGGTAATCATAGTAATGGCGTGTGACTAGGGCCTCCCGTCAGGTAGACCGCTCGCCTGGTGCAAGTCTTTCGATTGGACGCGACTTCGGCGACTTTAACGTCGATGGGGATGAAATGATGATGATTAGGGCAACACAACACCCATTCCCTGAGCGGAGAAAATCTCCGACCCATACGGGAATCGAACCCGGGCCCTTAGGATTGACAGTCCCGTCGCGCTGACCGCGCTGCTACCGGGGTGCTCGCCATGGAATGAATAATTGCAACATTCAATCGTCTGCTAAGAGTCTGATAATGTACATGAGGTCCTGTGACCTCCTCCAATGCCGAATTGTGGATTACTGTGCTCACGTTTCCTTTGACTCAACAGCCGTAGATAACGATTATTCTCTGCACCTGTCGAAAATGGACGATCTGTGCGTTAAGTCCTCGGCGTTACCTGTCAGTTGCAACCGATTGCATGTCCGCACCAGAACACTTCGACTGTGGTGCGCACACCGTACAGCTTCTTCGGTTGACAAGCCTTCTCTGCTTAACGTGATGATACAGGACCGATCGTTGATGGGGATTGTCCTTCGTGGCATGACGGACGTTCACTCCAGTCTCCGACAGACGTGTTGAATGCGCCCCTACTGTTGCTTTCCTTTCAACTTCAAATGGTTCAAATGGCCCTGAGCACTATCGGACTTAACAGCTATGGTCATCAGCCCCTAGAACTTAGAACTACTTAAACCTAACTGACCTAAGGACATCACACAACACCCAGTCATCACGAGGCAGAGAAAATCCCTGACCCCACCGGGAATCGAACCCCGGAACCCGGGCGCGGGAAGCGAGAACGCTACCGCACGACCACGAGCTGCGGACTCCTTTCAACTGAAATGTTGCAATCCATTGGAGTACGGCTCTCTACCCGTACACGGCGATCAGGGTAACGATGTATATGTTTGCAAAGAGTGTTAGGGGGGTGACCTTCCCATCGCGCAATAGCAAGACACATGAACGATATATCCAGATCATGCAACAGTTTCGTCGTATGTAATAAACATCAGTCAAGGCACTAAAACTACTCGCAATAGCTGTTTATTAGAGCCATTCAAAGACGATAGGTAGTCATGATGTTTCATTAATTACCTATAAAAAAATATCGAACGTAGTCTGTGAAACTTGAATGTTTTACTAGACCTTCTGCTCTACGTATTCAGCCTTCAGAGAGAGACATCTTTGCCAAGCTTGGATGACTGGGTGAACACATTGCTTGAACAAATTTGCTCTTTGGCTATAGAGGAGGCAGTGCACTTTGAAAATCACCATCCTGCCATTCCGGAAATCCTTGCCATGCAATTTCTTCCTCACAGGAAAGAAAAATGTTACTAGCTGTGTACTGACGTATCAGTGCAGTGGTTTTAACAACCGACTGGTCAGTCAATGGTTTATCATTTAGTTTTTTTTGCACTCTAATGAAAAAAAGTAATGAAAATAGTCTCTGCAGCCACATCAACTACATGAATGTTTTTCACACACTTTCCGGGTTGCGTGGTATCATTCAATGTGAGACAACCGGCTGACAGAAGACTCTGAGCGTTCAGTCAGTTATTCGAATGTTTTTCATCCACTCTCTGGAAATAAATACTTGTTAAAACTTTTTGGCTATACATTGTTAAGTAGGCTGTTTAGGTTTTCTTATTGGTAACGCCACGTAGCGCTCTGTATGAAAATCACTGGCTGTGCTGTGCGCAGTCTGTGGCTAGTTTGCATTGTTGTCTGCCATTGTAGTGTTGGGCAGTTGGCTGTTAACAACGCGTAGCGTTGCCCATTTGGAGGTGAGCCGCCAGCAGTGGTGGATGTGGGGAAGTGAGATGGCGGATTTTTGAGAATGGTTAATCTGGAGGTGTATCCATCAGAAACAGTACATTTGTAAGAATGGATGCCATGAATATATATTATGACTATTAAGGAAATTACATTGTTTGTTCTCTATTAAAATCTTTCATTTGCTAACTATGCCTATCAGTAGTTAGTGCCTTCAGAAGTTAGAATCTTTTATTTAGCTGGAAGTAATGGCGCTCGCTATATTGCAGTAGTTCGAGTAACGAAGATTTTTGTGAGGTAAGTGATTTGTGAAACATATACGTTAATGTCAGTCAGAGCCATTCTCTTGTAGGGATTACTGAAAATCAGATTGCGTTGGGCTAAAAAAAACATTGTGTGTCAGTTTAAGCAGTGCAGTCTGTGATTTTCATACAGTGTTTAAGACGAAATTTACTCCAAATACTCAACTGTATTAGGTATTAGGTATAGATATACTACGGAAAGCGGGATATGAAAATTTGTGGGACACGAAAATGTATTTCTCGCTTGTCGTCAGCGGTCGGCTTACCACTTCTTCGTAGTTGGTGACGTAATTTTTGTACACAATATTCACCTTTCACTCTAATCAATGGCTAAATGAATGTTTAATGGCTAGATCAAAACGATTTTTCATTTATGACTAACATCGCACCTTTTCAGTAAAACTAAATACAAGCTGTCGCTGAACTATGGGACTGTACCTCTTTCCATCACGTATGCCTAAAGAACTTTTACATTTAAGTATTTAAGTTTGCATTCCAAACGATACATCAGCTTAATGAAGCGCATCAGCAACAACTGAATCCACAGCAGTATAATAATCAGTTTTAAAAGGTGAAAATTACACTTAGAGTTTTCTCTGCATAATTAAATGAACATGTACAATGCTTATTTTACCTTTGCTGTACCCCCTGAGAGGTCTTCACCTAACTGCCCTCGGTTGGTGTACTTGGTGGGGATAGAGGTGGCCCAGTTGTACACAACACCTCGTTTCATCAAGCGAAAGTACTAGAGAATGTCTTTACTCAGAAGGCTGAATAGGTAGCGAGCTGTGACTGCGCTCAGCTCCTTAAAATGCATCTACAAGAGCGCGATACCAAGGTGCTATCTCCGGTTTCCTTCACTCCGCCTACGGCCAAGGAGAATGAAGGACATACGCGGCTTCAGAAAGTCACCATCCAACACAAAGCTCGAAACCGACCGAAGCTGCTGAATTTGCCAGCAGGTGCACCTGGGATCTACATCTTTCCAGGACTATCCTCACCTGTAAATCCCTGAGGGTCTGTGTCACTCTAATTTACGCCAGTGTTGCCAGTGTCTACGCCTTCTCCAAATTCTGGAATTCCGTTGAACGCCTGGAAGGACATGCACTCCACCTCGCCTTCCGCATGTGCCCACTTTTTACAACATGCATCCTAAACAAACTCCTCTAGTTCGTAGATCTTCTTCTCTTCCTTGAGCACTTTTGGATCGTAACACTCATCGTAAAACGTTCTCACTGCTTGTTCTACGTACAGATCAATCACAGTTGGGATAGGCAGCAATCTCATCTCACTCACTTCTCAACTAGTTCTTCCCTTTCAAGTCTTTTGACTCTCACTGTATTTTGTTTTCCGTACAAGTTCTAGGCATGATTTCGATGCCTATGTTTTATCCTTGATACCTTCAGAATTTCAAAGGGAGTGCTGCAGTCAATACTGGCCAAATCATTTTCTACATCCACAAAGGAGGTAAACCTATCTATTAAGATTGTTAGTGTTGTTTTTGCGGTCTATAGTCCTGAGACATGTTTGATGCAGCTCTCCATGCTACTCTATCCTGTGCAAGCTTCATCATCTCCCAGTACGTACTGCAGCCTACATCCTTCTGAATCTGCTTAGTGTATTCATCTCTTGGTCTCCCTCTACGATTTTTACCCTCCACGCTGCTCTCCAATACTAAACTGGTGATCCCTTGATGCCTCAGAACATGTCCTACCAACCGATCCCTTCTTGTAGTCAAGTTGAGCCACAAATTCCTCTTCTCCCCAATTTTATTCAATACGTCCTCGTTAGTTATGTGATCTACCCATCTAATCTTCAGCATTCTTTCGAAAGCTTCTATTCTCTCCTTGTCTAAACTATTTATCGTCCACGTTTCACTTCCATACATGGCTACACTCCATGCAAATATTTTAAGAAACGACTTCCTGACACTTAAAGCTATACTCGTTGTCAACAAATTTCTCTTCTTCAGAAACGCTTTCCTTGCCATTGCCAGTCTACATTTTATATCCTCTCTCCTTCGACCATCATCAGCTATTTTGCTCCCCAAATAGCAAATCTCATTTAATACTTTAAGTGTCTCGTTTCCTAATCTAATTCCCTCAGCGTCACCCGACTTCATTGGACTACATTCAATTATCCTCGTTTTGCTTTTGTTGATGTTCATCTTATATACTCATTTCAAGACACTGTGCATTCCGTTCAACTGCTCTTCCAAGACCATTGCTGTCTCTGACAGAATTACAATGTCATCGGCGAACTTTAATTTTTTTATTTCTTGTTTAGGGATTTTAACACCTACTCCGAAGTTTTCTTTTGTTTCCTTTACTGCTTGCTCAATATACAGATTGAATAACATCGGGGAGAGGCTAAAACCCTGTCTCACTCCCTTCCCAAACACTGTTTCCCTTTCATGTCCCTCGACTCTTATAACTGTCATCTGGTTCCTGTACAAATTGTAAATAGACTTTCGATCCCTGTATCTCACACCTGCCACCTTCAGATTTTGAAAGAGCGTATTCCAGTCAACACTGTCAAAAGCTTTCTTTAAGTCTATAAATGCTAGAAACGTAGGTTTGCCTTTTCTTAATCTTTCTTCTAAGATAAGTCGTAAGGTCAGTATTGCCTCACGTGTTCCAACGTTTCGACGGAATCCAAACTGATCCTCCCCGAGGTCTGCATCTACCACTTTTTCGATTCGTCTGTAAAGAATTCGTGTTAGTATCTTGCAGCTATGACTTATTAAACTTATATTTCAGTAATTTTCACATCTGTCAACACCTGCTTTCTTTGGGATTGGAATTATTATATTCTTCTTGAAGTCTGAGGGTATTTCGCCTGTTTCATACATCTTGCTCACCAGATTTTGTCAGGACTGGCTCTCCCAAGGCTGTCAGTAGTTCCAATGGAATGTTGTCTACTCCGGGGGACTTGTTTCGACTCAAGTCTTTCAGTGCTCTGTCAATCTCTTCACGCAGTATCGTATCTCCCATTTCATATTCATCTACATCCTCTTTCTTTTCCATAAAATTGTCCTCAAGTGCATCGCCCTTGTATAAACCCTCTATATACTCTTTCCACCTTTCTGCTTTCCCTTCTTTGCTTAGAACTGGGTTTCCATCTGAGCTCTTGATGTTCGTACAAGTGGTTCTCTTATGTCCAAAGGTCTCTTTAATTTTCCCGTAGGCAGTATCTATCTTACCCCTCGTGAGATAAGCCTCTACGTCCTTACATTTGTCCTCTAGCCATGCCTGCTTAGCCAATTTTCCCTTCCTGTCGATCTCCTTTTTGAGTCGTTTGAATTCCTTTTTCCCTGCTTCATTTACTGCATTTTTATACACTCCTGGAAATGGAAAAAAGAACACATTGACACCGGGGTGTCAGACCCACCATACTTGCTCCGGACACTGCGAGAGGGGTGTACAAGCAATGATCACACGCACGGCACAGCGGACACACCAGGAACCGCGGTGTTGGCCGTCGAATGGCGCTAGCTGCGCAGCATTTGTGCACCGCCGCCGTCAGTGTCAGCCAGTTTGCCGTGGCATACGGAGCTCCATCGCAGTCTTTAACACTGGTAGCATGCCGCGACAGCGTGGACGTGAACCGTATGTGCAGTTGACGGACTTTGAGCGAGGGCGTATAGTGGGCATGCGGGAGGCCGGGTGGACGTACCGCCGAATTGCTCAACACGTGGGGCGTGAGGTCTCCACAGTACATCGATGTTGTCGCCAGTGGTCGGCGGAAGGTGCACGTGCCCGTCGACCTGGGACCGGACCGCAGCGACGCACGGATGCACGCCAAGATCGTAGGATCCTACGCAGTGCCGTAGGGGACCGCACCGCCACTTCCCAGCAAATTAGGGACACTGTTGCTCCTGGCGTATCGGCGAGGACCATTCGCAGCCGTCTCCATGAAGCTGGGCTACGGTCCCGCACACCGTTAGGCCGTTTTCCTCTCACGCCCCAACATCGTGCAGCCCGCCTCCAGTGGTGTCGCGACAGGCGTGAATGGAGGGACGAATGGAGACGTGTCGTCTTCAGCGATGAGAGTCGCTTCTGCCTTGGTGCCAGTGATGGTCGTATGCGTGTTTGGCGCCGTGCAGGTGAGCGCCACAATCAGGACTGCATACGACCGAGGCACACAGGGCCAACACCCGGCATCATGGTGTGGGGAGCGATCTCCTACACTGGCCGTACACCTCTGGTGATCGTCGAGGGGACACTGAATAGTGCACGGTATATCCAAACCGTCATCCAACCCATCGTTCTACCATTCCTAGACCGGCAAGGGAACTTGCTGTTCCAACAGGACAATGCACGTCCGCATGTATCCCGTGCCACCCAACGTGCTCTAGAAGGTGTAAGTCAACTACCCTGGCCAGCAAGATCTCCGGATCTGTCCCCCATTGAGCATGTTTGGGACTGGATGAAGCGTCGTCTCACGCGGTCTGCACGTCCAGCATGAACGCTGGTCCAACTGAGGCGTCAGGTGGAAATGGCATGGCAAGCCGTTCCGCAGGACTACATCCAGCACCTCTACCATCGTCTCCATGGGAGAATAGCAGCCTGCATTGCTGCGAGATGTGGATATACACTGTACTAGTGCCGACATTGTGCATGCTCTGTTGCCTGTGTCTATGTGCCTGTGGTTCTGTCAGTGTGATCATGTGATGTATCTGACCCCAGGAATGTGTCAATAAAGTTTCCCCTTCCTGGGACAATGAATTCACGGTGTTCTTATTTCAATTTCCAGGAGTGTATTTTCTCCTTTCGTCAGTTAAATTCAATATTTCTTCTGTCACCCAAGGACTTCTAGTAGCCCTCATCTTTTTACCTACTTGATCTATTAAGGTAACTCTTAGGATCTCTATTGCCTGTTGCGTTTCTACAGCTCTCCGCAGTACTTATCCACTTTCCTCCATGCCGGCTTCTATCAGCCACTTGAAGAGAATTGATAACATTATTTTGGACCATAAGATACTACAACGATGGTTCAGTAGCTCTCATACATGTCACGACATGCCTTCTTTTCTGCTCTTTTGATGGACTGTCACATATCGCTAAGCATTATTGTTTCATCTTCAGCCAGTATGTTATGGTGGTTTTATTGATAGTAGTGGACATGGAGGCTAGAGAGGAAGACTTCGCTTGTTTTTTGCTCTGGACAGGTGCACTCCTGGTGTAGTCTCAGGGTCGTATTGCCGGCAGAAGGCAGTCTGTGGATCTCGTTAGGTGAGTCACGACTCCCCAGGGAAATGAACACTTACCACATAAATGAGGCTGCGGCCTGCTTCACACTTTCGTGGCAGTCATGACCTGGCGTAGCCGAGGGAAGGGGATGCCATGGTACCACTGCCATCCCTACGTAATAATTCATTATGACTTTTTGCTTCTTATATATGCAGATCAAAGCTTTAAACACCGTGGTGCCACCTAGTCAACATGATAAACACGATTGCTTTCGCTCCAAAAGTTTAGCCATCCAATTGAACTGAGTCATACTGCAACTGTGTTTGGTGCAACGAGACCGACAAATCTGGGAAAGAATGCTCTCCACCAATACCAAATTTATTTTTATTACTATTCAAGAGCCGAGAGTGGGGAATTTTGTGCTATTTCCCCCTGTTTTCTTTTCGTTGAAATCAGTGACGTTCTCGGCCATCACATTATCAATAGGATTGAGCCACCACCTTTATGTGGAGGAGTTTTTGATAGTAGAGAGTTGAGTAAGGAGAAGTAAAGAACTAAGTGTGGTGGCATTCGTGTTGTCGCTACTGTACGACTGATGTCCATCGGACACTGATCGGTTGACACTTTGCTAATTTTCGAGATATGTAAGTTTTTCGCAATCTGCAGTAGTACAATCTGCACTCTCAGCACCTCACTGCTTAATTTTTCTAGCACACAACTTCAGTTCTCCATTTGATTGTAATTTTTTATTTTCTTTCATTAACGTTGAATTCATGAGCTGCCCAGGTATGGATGACTTGTTGCATTTTGCCACAAAGTCTTGCATATAATATGATATTTCCCTAAAGTTCTGGTGTCATTAATGTGAATTTATCCACATCTGTAGGAGACGTTGCCCTGTGTTAATTACTTTTGTATTGTCCAGTAATTAGAGTAAATAAAAAGCAATTGTACTCTGACATTACATAAATTATAAAATCCTTTAAAATTATCCTACAACCTTTTCGTTGTTAGGAGACCCAATAATAATAAAACCTGCTACATACCTAAGAATGTTATTCTCATTATGACAGTATTATCGTTGTGCCCAGAGGAAAAATTCAACGAGCATTCTCTTATTACTTAGAGAAGGTAATGATCATTGTACTCGTTCTTCTTTTTTGACTATAAATTTGTTCATTGAGTAGGGTGAGACGTGTCGATTTCTCCTAGAATTATAAGTTCGTTGTGCGTTGTTTCATGACTATTTGACTATAGAGCTCATAGCATACAGGCGTAATAAGCAACAACATTGTTAGTAACGTCACATCATAACGCAGGTCAATGCTTAACTGACCACATAAACAGTATAAACTTTCACTGATCCGATTTGTAACTGTGAATGCGGTTTCATTCCTTACTATATCCAGTGGATTCCAGGAAGTTTCAAAGTTAGTGTTCAACTTCTCCTTAACCCTTTCCAGCCCAGTAGTTCCATTTGGACCCATTACACGTTTCAAAAATTTCTGCTATATCCACGAAAGCCCTCTGGTTCCACACAACACCATTGCGTTCTAGTGTGTAAACTAGATCACTAGATAGCAGTACCAACACGATACTGGACGCATTAGAAAGAAATTGCACTAGTTCAAAAAATTTTGAAATGTTTAATGTGTTGCAAGTCAAAATAATATCTTTGTTTTTTTTTAAATGCAAGATAAAATTTGGGCTGGAAAGGATAAAGAAACTGTTCTTAAAAGGATTTCATTTTAAAATTCTCGGACGCACAATTTGAGGAAAGGACGTATAGCGATACATCTGGTACACCCGGTAGAGAACAGGTGTTACGACATGTATTACCTCAGCTGTTCTGTCATCTGGGACAGAACAAGTCCAGGAGAGCTGTAGGTCAAACCACATTTCGCAGCTTTGCGGACAGGTTCTCTTCTTCCCCGAGGCGTCATTAAAAATTCGTGCCTCGCTGGTTGACCTTCTTCACAAGACATCAAGCGAGGTCTGATACTGTGCCTGAAAGAAGCGTTTCCCGGGTAAAAGGACACAGAAGCGGAAAGCGTAAATGTAGCCGAATTTCCGTCTTCCTCGATACAGGCAGTGCTTTAGAGAGGCTGCGGGGATTACCGGCTTTTCGCGGGTGAAAAATTTCATTCCCAGTCATAAGATCGTAGGGAACGAAACATATTAATGAGGAGAGCAGACAGACATAAATTTTCGTGAAGCACCTCATTAGCGGCCACCGTGCAGTCGCTTACAATGCGAGGTGCGAATTATCTCCACGAAGGGAATGAACAAGCAGATAGTGAAGCGTACGCGAAAGCACGAATAGTGCAGACTGCGGCTTTTGAGGAAGAAGTGTTATAAGCTAGTTAGCTTTTTCAGGACTGCTCTGGCCTCATGATACACAGTGAACAGAAACAGGTAGTGAGCTCAGCTTCGTTGAAAAAGTGAAACGGAGTTAAATATTAATGAAAACATACACTAATCCAACGATGCACTTTCTTTAGGGAAGGACTAACGTGTTGCGTTATATGGATGAGAGTGTTACGTTAACGTCATGAATGTTGGTGAAGTAAGTTAACTCTCCAGCGGAGGCGAATACAACTCGTTTGCAACCATTTTCAACTAAGTAAAGTGTTGGTCCATGTCTCTCATCTTCTGAAACTGAAATACGAAATAACATTTGAGAAGGAATATTTATCCGCCAGAAAAGCTCTGCAGTAATACAATATAAAAACTGGGACCTGAAGATTAACTGTCAAAAACAGAGTACCATACCAATGATGTCCCGGTACATTAACTATACACAGGTGTGGACGAAATGACAAAGCTCAATCATTTTTGTTACTGTGGATTTCCTTGAGAAAGAGATGGTAAAACCAGCTGCTAATATTAATAAAAGAGTTATTATCTGAAGATCGTTAGGATGCTCAATTCTATATTATGGCACAGGAGTGTATTGAACAGAACTAAGAGAATCACACTCAAGTCGATATTAGAGGCTGTAATTCTGTATGGAGCAGAAGTCTGGAAAACAAATCGGAAACATATGAATAAGCAGAAGGAATTCGAGACGGACTTTTGGAGATGATCTGCAAGAATTCTAGAAAAGGAAAGGAGAGGAAAGGACGAATAAAATATTCTTGAAAATGAAAGTGAAAGATGGAATGTTTGATTTGTTGGATAGAAGCGAAATGATGTGGTATGGACATAAGCGAAGAAAGGAGAAGACAAGGATATCAGTACCTGTACTGGTATGGGAAATTGAAAAAAGAAAGAGCATAGGTCTATTCCAGACTACCTGGCTCTAAAATTTTCAGCTGATAATGGGAAGACTTGAAGCAGAAGAAGAGGATGTATAAAATCGAAATATCTGGCGGACGAAAAACCGCTGTACTGAGTAAATCTCAATCAATAATAGTAAAAAGTTCTGAAGAAGATATTTCTCACAATACGTTTGGAAACTGTTTTTCCAAAATAATACTTGTTTGGAACTCTTGGGAGGTATATTCAAATACTAGAGTAACAAAAATGTAAAACACTATGTTCCAGAGTCCTGCATGTGCTAAATGACTTGATTATGATAATTACGGAACTAGTTTTCACCCTGCAGCGGAGTAGGCACAAATTTGAAAGTTTCTGGTGCATTAAGGTTGTATGACGTACTGGAACTCATATGGGAAACTTCAAATTGTACGAAAAATACTCTAAACGATGAGTTATCCATTCAACACTCACTACCCATCGCCACAGCTTCGCTATCTCCAGTACCTCTCGCTTGTGTTTCAAATTTAACTAAAGCACTCCTGGATTGTCGTCTGGCTTGTAACTTTAACTGTACCAGACAAAAATCAGTGCATTGTGTCAACAGTAAACACATAAAAATAACACATATAACGGTAGTATAAACTAGAAGAATATAAGATCGAAGTTGTTTCTCATGAATGGGCATTTAATTATGTCTCTTAGGCGTCTTTGACATCTTTCTACGAAAAACGAAACTATTATATAAATGAGCAAATATATGATTTTGTTTCTCTCTGTTTCCTCAGTTTTTGTGAAGAGAGCAACGGGAGGTGCTCTCCAGGTCACTGCACTAAGCTTTGCATATAGATATGAAACGTTTTGAAATATTCCTCCGACTCTGTCTCTGGCAACAGTAAAAAAGATTGGAGATTAATAATTTTTCCTCACAAATGTGTCATCAACAGTGGAAATATGATTAGGTACATTAAAAGCTGTTTTCTTTCATGTAGCTTAGCTGACATGTCCAATTGCTCTCCATCCGTACATTAACAGAGGAGAGAAATATATAAGGTAAGTGATTTAAAGGGGCAAAATTTGTCTAGTAAGAAAACGGAGTAGGTCTTTTTTTTTTAATCCAGAAAGTTTGAAAGTGCTGATAGAATTGGAAAGCACTGCAAAAATTTCTGTGACATTTGACAACGTCGCACAAACCCGAAGACGTCGCCAGACACCCAGAGGGCGTCGCCAGACACCCAGAGGGCGTCGCCAGACACCCAGAGGGCGTCGCCAGACACCCAGAAGGCGTCGCCAGACACCAAGAAGGCGTCGCCAGACACCAAGAAGGCGTCGCCAGACACCCAGAAGGCGTCGCCAGATACCCAGAAGACGTCGCCAAACTCCCGAAGGCGTCGCCAAACTCCCAAAGGCGTCGCCAAACTCCCAAAGGCGTCGCCAAACTCCCAAAGGCGTCGCCAAACTCCCAAAGGCGTCGCCAAACTCCCAAAGGCGTAGCTAAACTTTCTACGACGTCGACTAAATTTCGACAATGTTGCCAAACTTTCAACGACGTCACGAAAGTTTGAATGACGTTTGAATGTCGCAAACTTCTGAAAACATTCAAGACTTTGAAGATACCAACGAGAAAAATTCTAGAGCATTGCGAAACATCTGAGAACATAAAAGAACCACTGTGATACTAGAGAACTTTGGAACACATTGTGAGGATTCCCAGAACATTCCAAAACACTCAGCATCTTTCGGGAATATTTCTGAAATCTTGAGGTTATTTGACAGCTTTCTAGAATTTCTGGGAATTCGGTAAGGGTCCTGGTTTTCAAAGACATTCCTTAACGCGACGAGCGTCACATCTTGCGAATGACAAGTGGTTTCGAGCCCGACTGTAAAGGTTGCTGATAGTGAGGGGAGGTCCATTTAGACCCACTCCCTAGTGAACGTTGTGGAGTGAGTGTATCCAGTGGGCATTCACATTCTGGTTTCCCACAGAAGATCATTGCACACGGCGCTATATAAAGCTACACGTCTCCACTGATTCAAACAACACAGAAAGTGGCCAGTACTTGATTAAAGCCGTGCAGTGCGATACGACGAGTTGCAGTCTCTCGTGTTTTCAACTGAAGCAAGGTGTCGAGCGTAGTGATGGATCAATGAGGCGCTTAATGGATACAGGATGCCAGAGTGTGGTTTCACACCAGACGTGGTGCTCTGATGGCTTAGGAGTATTTGTAGTACCAAGACTTGTGTCTACTCAAATGGTTCAAATGGCTCTGAGCACTATGGGACTTAACATCTTTGGTCATTAGTCCCCTAGAACTTAGAACTACTTAAACCTCACTAACCTAAGGACATCACACACATCCATGCCCGAGGCAGGATTCGAATCTGCGACCGTAGCAGTCGCGCGGTTCCGGACTGAGCGCCTAGGACCGCGAGACTATCGCGGCCGGCGGTGTGTCCACTCATTCAGATCACTGTGATCATGATTGA
This sequence comes from Schistocerca gregaria, assembly GCF_023897955.1. Taxonomy (NCBI): domain Eukaryota; kingdom Metazoa; phylum Arthropoda; class Insecta; order Orthoptera; family Acrididae; genus Schistocerca; species Schistocerca gregaria. Next base: position 137,638,674 of record NC_064929.1, read on the forward strand.
AGTCTTCCATTGCAACTATCTCAATGACCAACAGTTGCCATTTCTTCTACTTCTCCATCAAAGTATTGTAAAAATACTCTCATCTTCCGAGATAACAACAGCTGTGTTCAGACGAATGCAAAGAGAGTGTAGCGCCACAACTACTTTATGGGTAAGTCTATGAGTGTAAGGTAGCAAAGCTTTGGAGCAGCGAATGGCACCTGGAGAGTGTCTGGTGCTCTCATTCTAATTACAGTAATAGGGTTGCTTCTCCATTGCTAGAAGGGCAGGCTACGCTCTTCAAATCGTGCCAGCACAGCAGAAGATGTCTTTCTCGTAGTAGAGGCAAAGCTATTTTCCATTGACGAGCCTCTCAAGATGGTGACTGGGAAAAGGGTCCTGCTATCCCGTATAGACAGCTGTCATTTTGTGACTGAATCATTAATTGCCTGTCAGTACTTCTAGCACTTAGAGGTTACGCTGAATAAAGGGACAACACGGGGGCGTCAGCAGTAGTCAGAATGGTTCAAATGGCTCTAAGCATTATGGGATTTAACATGTAAGGTCATCTATCCTCTGGACTTAGAACTACTGAAATATAACTAACCTAAGGAATCACACACATCCTTGCTTGGGGCAGGATTCGAACCTGCGACTGTAGCAGCAGCGCACTTCCGGACTGAAGATCCTAGAACCGCTCGGCCACAGTGGCTGGTAGCAGGAGTTTGGGGGTTTCCATGCCTGCCTCCTACAATAAGTCCACCTCATGGGTTTGGTGCCACAGGTCAACAGGGCTGTCTCAGGTGTACTGTGCTTGTGAACCTGACTCCTACCAGGAGAGCAGCAGGTCAAGTCACATTAACAACATCCGCCTTCCACCACCAATGGAGTGGGAGCCACCGAGCCTCGCACCATCACCTGCTGCGTAGCAGCCATCCACCGACTGGCTGGCTACCATTCCAAGAACTCCGGCCATCCACCAGGTGCAGTTGACACCATGTACTTGTTGGACAGTCCAGGTAACCGGCCTGTATGCCGTATACTTGGCACTGGCATCAGCAATTGGTGTTGAGGACTCAGTCGTGTGGATGGTTGCCACCTGGTCAGACACGTGGCCCCTGCCACGTGGTCAGAGGGGTCTCATCGCTACCCCACGCAGTGAGAGAGAAAAGGTCTGAGTAAAATAAAGTGTTTATTTTGTTAACCGTGGTCCCTGGTCTGCCACCACCCTGCAACCCCGTCGCAATCCTCTACCACAGAAAGAGGTGGTGCAGTGGTTAGCACAGTGCACTCGCATTCCAGAGGACGACGGTTCAAACCCCCGTCCGACCATCCTGATTTAGGTTTTCCGTGATTCCCCTAAATCACTTCAGTCAAGTGCCGGGGTGGTTCCTTCGAAATGGCACGGCCGACATCCTACACCATCCTTCCCTAATCCGATGGGACCGATGACCTCTGTTTGGTCCCCTCCCTCGAACCAACCAACCAACCAACCAACCAACCAACCAATCCTCTACCACCAGCCATACTGTTGTACCAAAGCCACACCACCCTCTCTGGGATCGGCTCAAAAGGCTCTGAGAACTATGGGACTTAACACCTGAGGTCATCAGTCCCTAAGTACGTAGAATTAATTAAATCTAACTAATTTAAGGACAGCATACCCATGACCGAGACAGGATTCGAACCCGCGACCGTAGCGTCTCCCTAGGATCGGTTTCATTACATTCCTAGTTGGACAAGACCTCACTTAGACTGGCCTTCACCAAGTATCAGTCCCACATATACTTTCTCGGACTACTGTGAGCCCCTGGTGACATTTAGCACTCAACATCCTCACAACATCCTCACCCATCAATGAGTAAAGAGAACTACTATCGGTAGTAGTATGACACAGTAAACTGTACCCATTACGCTACGCTGGTTCTCTGAATCTTTGGAAACCTAGTGCATCTCGTTTCGGAAAGGGAATTTTCTTGCTCATTTTACGTTCAATAGTGCCAAAACGCTGCCGATGAGGCCGCAACATGCGAGGAGATGAGTCGTTGTTCCGGTTTCTCACAGACCGGCTGCAAGTATATGCCTCGCTCCATAGTTATTTCAATATAGAGTGAATCACATCGATTGGTATGGGAATTGTGAGTAATCATATCGTATGTTGAAGGGAAGAGCGTGTGCTTACATATGAAATCAGTGCACGAAACTTCATCTTCATTTTCAACAGCTACCTCTGGCGGAACGTATTACTAATTGAACAGTTATCAAAAGGCTACCACCAACCGTCATAAACTTACAGTTTAATTCAGAAAAGCAGTTCACCAATGGCAACCTTTGGTCTACATTGGGAGTAGAGGGAGTAGACAAAACTAGAAAACACCGCGAGAAGTGCATGCTTCAATGTAAATGCAGATGCTAGCCAAGCGTGTACTTTGCACTGCTGTACTTGACCACAAACGGCACCATTGCATTGCCGCCAATACGTTGTAATTGCCAGCCGTCGTCAGAATAGTTTCCTGCGTAGTCCTGAATGCATTATGTCGAAGCTAAGTGAATTCGAAAGTGCGAAAATTGTTGGTGCTATTACGGTGGGTACTTCCGTAAACAAGGTGGCCGAAATGTTTACTGTAGCAAGTACAGGGAATGCGGAAAAATATCCTTCGCTAAGTGACGACGTGGAAGGAATTGTGTGTCGCATGATCGTGGCCGACGGTCGTAGCAGAGCATTAGGACGGAAAACAAGAGGACGACAGCTGAAAAAATCACTACAAAATTGAATGTCGCACTTGCGAATCCTCTCGCCGCCGAAACAAAGAGAGGGGAGCCGCATAAGCAGGAAATTGCAGGGCTAGACAGAATTTGAAAACCATTCATTAGTGATGCAAATGTAAAGAACAGGAAAACGTGGTGCTGATGCCACAAAAGCTGATCTACGAGCAACGTAAGTAGTCATTTGGTAGGATGAGTCCTTTTTCACACTGTGTCCAACTACTAGCTGAGGTTACGTCCCAAACTACAGGTGTTCGGTGAAGACCTCGGCAACTATATCGTCGTATTTCACTTTCCCAATAGTTACTCTGCAAGGTCGCTTTACTGCCAAGAAATATGTTACCATTTTGGCTGATCACGTCCATCCCATGGAATAATGTGTGTTCAGTAATGGTGATGCTGTGTTTCAAGACGACAGCGACCTTTTTCACACAGCCCGCATCGTCCAAGACCGGCTTTGTAAGGACAGGGATGAAATATCACATCCCCTGGCCATCACAGTCATCACATCGCAATAGTGTTACTGAGCCTTTGTCATTTACTTTGAAACGAAGGTTGAAATGGTTCAAATGGTTCAAATGGCTCTGAGCACTATGGGACTTAACTGCTCAGGTCATCAGTCCCCTAGAACTTAGAACTATTTAAACCTAACTAACCTAAGGAGCCGGCCGCGGTGGTCTCGCGGTTCTAGGCGCGCAGTCCGGAACCGTGCGACTGCTACGGTCGCAGGTTCGAATCCTGCCTCGGGCATGGATGTGTGTGATGTCCTTAGGTTAGTTAGGTTTAAGTAGTTCTAAGTTCTAGGGGACTGATGACCACAGCAGTTGAGTCCCATAGTGCTCAGAGCCATTTGAACCATTTTTAACCTAAGGACGTCACACACATCCATGCCCGAGGCAGGATTCGAACCTGCGACCGTGGTGGTCACGCGGATCCAGACTGTAGCGCCTGGAACCGCTCGACCACTTCGGCCGGCGGTTGAAATGGCTTTGAGCAATATGGGACTTAACTGCTCAGGTCATCAGTCCCCTAGAACTTAGAACTACTTAAACGTAACTAAGCTAAGGACATCATACGCATCAATGCCCGGGACAGAAATCGAACCTGCGGCCATAGCAGCCTTGTGGTTCCGGACTCAAGCGCCTAGAACCGCTCGGCCACCAGTTGCAGATCAATCCAAACTAGGTTCCGTTTAGTCAAATGTTAGCATACGAGTTGAATAACATTCTGTGGGTACATAGTTTTGGTAGTATGTAGACTTTTATAGAGCGGTAGATAATGTTGGGCTACATTTCATACAGAGACAAGTACAGTGGGAGGTTACAACATGATTACTCTGTAACGAGCCAACGGGATGTACCTGTCCCTTGTAATGAAGTATTCAGAAAATGTGAACAGAAATAGACGCGTTGAAAAATTTCTGTATCTCTCAGTAGTAGAGCGAGCACGTTTGGCCCTAAGCACTGTTGGGAAGTGTACTTGCAAAAAGTCACTAATCAAAAGTTAGTGATATTTACGGTTTTCATTTCAAAGCAACAGTTTTCACTTAAATCTAGGGAATTTTATTATTCGTAGAGCAAAGAGATTCGTTTTCGTTTTAGGCAACATGGTCAGGTTCATTTAACAGCGAAGCGTGTGCTCTCTGCTAACCACGCCGTAGCCACGTCAGATCGCCACAGATTACTATAAAAGGGGATGACCGAGATTAATGTAGTATCAAATAATAATTAAATCGAAAACCTTAGCTGCAGGCAGGTGTTCTTGATATACATCAATGGGGATAGCTGAAAATGTGTGCCGTGATCGGGACTCGAACTCGGAATTTCTTTCGTATACGGCGGACGTTCTATGGATCTGAGTCACCAGGTGCACAGAGGATAGTGCGACTCCAGGGACTTATCCCTTGTACGCTTCCCGTCAGACCATCATTCCCAACTGTCCACAACCCACATTCGTAGTGTTCCTAATAAATATTTGCCCTTCCACGGGAAGCGTACAAGGAATAAGCCCCTGGAGTCGCACTATCCTCTGAGCAGTCTGTGGCTGAGGTGGATAGAGCGTCTGCCATGTAGGTAGGAGATCCCGGGTTCCAGTTCCGGTCACGGCACACGTTTTCAGCTGTCCCCATTGATGTATGCCGGCCGTGGTGGCAGAGCGGTTCTAGGCGCTTCAGTCTGGAAGCGCGAGACCGCTACGGTCGCAGGTTCGAATCCTGCCTCGGGCATGGGTGTGTGTGATGTGTTTAGGTTAGTTAGGTTTAAGTAGTCTTACGTCTAGGGGACTGATGACCTCATATGACAAGTCCCATAGCGCTCAGAGCCATAGCCATTCATGTATATCAACAACACCTGTCGACAGTTAAGGGTTTCGAATTAATTATCAATTCCTTCTAGAGAAGCTGCACGGTCATCAGGGGTATCTGTTCTTTCGGGAAAAGGTACCATCTTCATACAGGGTGTTACAAAAAAGATACCGCCCAACTTTCAGGAAACGTTCCTCACACACAAAGAAAGAAAATATGTTATGTGAACATGTGTCCGGAAACGCTTACTTTTGTAAGTAGGATGTTTAGGTTTTTTTTATTGGTAACGCCGCCACCACGTAGCGCTCTGTATGAAAATCACTGGCTGTGCCGTGTGCAGTCTGTGGCTGGTTTGCATTGTTGTCTGCCATTGTAGTGTTGGGCAGCGGCAGCTGAATGCTAACAGCGCGTAGCGTTGCGCAGTTGGAGGTGAGCCGCCAGCAGTGGTGGACGTGGGGAGAAAGATGGCGGAGTTTTGAAATTTGTAAGAATTGGTGTCATGAACTGATATATATTATGACTATTAAGGTAAATACATTGTTTGTTCTCTATTAAAATCTTTCATTTGCTAACTGTGCCTATCAGTAGTTAGTGACTTCAGTAGTTTGAATCTTTTCGTTAGCTGGCAGTAGTGGCGCTTGCTGTATTGCAGTAGTTCGAGTAACGAAGATTTTTGTGAGGTAAGTGAATTGTGGAAGGTATAGGTTAATGTTAGTCAGGGCCATTCTTTTGTAGGGATTATTGAAAGTCAGATTGCGTTGCGCTAAAAACTATTGTGTGCCAGTTTAAGCACAGCCTTGTACAATTTTTCTAAGGGGACGTTTCACTTACCTTGTTAGAGCTCATTTTATTACTTCTCTTCAAATCACATTAATCATGGAATGGAAACACACAGCAAGAGAACGTACCAGCGTGACTTCAAACATTTTGTTACAGGAAATGTCCTCCGTTAGCGAGGATACATGCATCCACCCTCCGTCGCATCGAATCCCTGATGCGCTGATGCAACCCTGAAGAATGGCCGTCCACAATACGATCACGAAGAGTCTCTACATTTGGAACTGTGGTTGCATAGACAACAGCTTTCAAATGACCCCATAAATGAAAGTCAAGAGGATTGAGGTCAGGAGAGCGTGGAGACCACAGAATTGTTCCGCGTCTACCAATCCATCGCTCACCGAATCTGTTGTTGAGAAGCGTACGAACACTTCGACTGAAATGTGCAGGAGCTCAATCGTGCATGAACCACATATTGGGTCGTACTTGTAAAGGCACATGCTCTAGCAGCACAGGTAGAGTATCCCGTGTGAAATCATGATAACGTGCTCCACTGAGTGTAGGTGGACGAACGTGGGTCCCAATCGAGACATCACCAACAATGCATGTCCAAACGTTCACAAAAATCTGTGTCGATGACGTGATTGCACAATTGCGTGCGGATTATCGTCAGCCCACACATGTTGATTGTGAAAATTTACAATTTGATCACGTCGGAATGAAGCCTCATCCGTAAAGAGAACATTTGCACTGAAATGAGGATTGACACATTGTCGGATGAACCATTCGCAGAAGTGTACCCTTGGAGGCCAATCAGCTGCTGATAGTGCCTGCACACGCAGTACGTGGTACTGAAACAACTGGTTCTCCCGTAGCACTCTCCATACAGTGACGTCGTCAACGTGACCTTGTAGAGCAGTAACTTCTCTGACGCTGAGACTGGGTTATCGTCAACTGCACGAAGAATTGTCTCGTCCATTGCAGGTGTCCTCGTCGTTCTAGGTCTTCCCCAGTCGCGAGTCATAGTCTGGAATGTTCCGTGCTCCCTAAGACGCCGATCAATTGCTTCGAACGCCTTCCTGTCAGGACACCTTCGTTCCGGAAATCTGTCTCGATACAAACGTACCGCGCCACGGCTATTGCCCAGTGCTAATCCAGACATCAAATGGGCATCTGCCAACCCCGCATTTGTAAACATTGCACTGACTGCAAAACCACGTTCGTGATAAGCACTAACCTGTTGATGCTAAGTACAGATGTGCTTGATGCTAGAGCAATGAGTCGCATGTCAACACAAACACAGAAGTCAACATTACCTTCCTTCAATTGGGCCAACTGGCGGTGAATCGAGGAAGTACAGTACATACTGACGAAACTAAAATTAACATGGAAATTAAGCGTTTCGGGACACTTGTCCACAAAACATCTTTTCTTTATTTGTGTGTGAGGAATGTTTCTTAAATGTTTGGCCGTACCTTTTTGTAACACCCTGCATAATACAGTATAATTTCAGCTGGGTGTGGCATTCTCTGCAGAATCCTGCGGTCTCTTTACTTCGATGAATTAAGTCATTACTAGTGCCAGAGGCGGTTTGAGCGTGCGGAGGACTTTTTTGCGAAGTGTTCACATTACGTAACCCGAATTTCGGCTCTGCTTGAGGTTTCTTTCACACCAAAATTGACGTGCCCAGCTGATCGACCGCCCACCGCGTCCCTGAAGAGCCGTCTAGCTCGGGTCACGTGAGTCGCACCTGGCGCTGCTTTCATTTGTCTCCGTGATTACTCGCCTTGGCCACGCCCCCACCCCCAAGCCCCCCCCCACCCCGTTCACAAACCCCCCCCCCCTCCCCGCTATCGCACAGTGGCTCACATGCGAGCGCGAGGAGGCCGTGAGACGAATGGTCGACCCCAGTGACTCGGCGCCAGCCTTATCTGGGACCCTGCAGTGTGGGCGCGCGTTTGTTCAGGTTATCACCGGCTGCCGTGCGGGCCGCATCGCCGCGCGATGGCCATCACGCACCCCGGCCATTAATCTCTCTGCCACCTGGTCGCTATCTGGCGATGGACTGGGCCTCGGCAACTGCCCGAGGATCACTTGAACGAGTCAGCGAAGTGTCCGCCGCCTCAGACTACTTGCCCCACGTATCACTGTCTGACAACTTTCTCTGGCGGCTTCATCAGACCTTTCGATCTTCATCTGTAGCAGTGGTTTGCAACATCGCAGGCAGCTACATCTACATCCATACTCCGCAAGCCACCTGATGGTGTGTGGCGAAGGGTACCTTGAGTACCTCTATCGGTTCTCCCTTCTATTCCAGTCTCGTATTGTTCGTGGAAAGAAGGATTGTCGGTATGCCTCTGTGTGCTCTCTAATCTCTCTGATTTTATCCTCATGGTCTCTTCGCGAGATATACGTAGGATGGAGCAATATACTGCTTGACTCCTCGGTGAAGGTATGTTCTCGAAGCTTCAACAAAAGCCTGTACCGAGCTACTGAGCGTGTCTCTTGCAGTCTTCCGCTGGAGAAATTATCTCCGTAACGCTTTCGCGATTACTAAATGATCCTGTAACGAAGCGCGCTGCTCTCCGTTGGATCTTCTCTATCTCTTCTATCAACCCTATCTGGTACGGATCCCACACTGCTGAGCAGTATTCAAGCAGTGGACGAACAAGCGTACTGTAGCCTACTTCCTTTGTTTTCGGATTGCATTTCCTTAGGATTCTTCCAGTGAATCTCAGTCTGACATCTGCTTTACCGACGATCAACTTTATATGATCATTCCATTTTAAATCACTCCTAATGCGTACTCCCAGATAATTTATGGAATTAACCGCTTCTAGTTGCTGACCTGTTATAATGTAGCTAAATGATAAAGGATCTTTCTTTCCATGTATTCGCAGCAAATTACACTTGTCTACATTGAAATTCAATTGCCATTCCCTGCACCATGCGTCAATTCGCTGCAGATCCTCCTGCATTTCAGTAGAATTTTCCATTGTTACAACCTCTCGATATACCACAGCATCATCCGCAAAATAGCCTCAGTGAACTTCCAATTTCATCCACAAGGTCATTTATGTATATTGTGAATAGCAACGGTCCTACGACACTCTCCTGCGGCACACCTGAATCACTCTTACTTCGCAAGACTTCTCTCCATTGAGAATGACATGCTGCTTTCTGTTATCTAGGAACTCTTCAATCCAATCACACAATTGGTCTGATAGTCCATGTACTCTTACTTTGTTCATTAAACGACTGTGGGGAACTGTACCGAACGCCTTGCGGTAGTCAAGAAACACGGCATCATTCAGTCGGCATCATTCAGTCGCTGCGAGAGCCTACCCAAACAATTACAGAACCTACAAACAGTAGTCGAAAGGGAAGGGGCTCACAAGGGGATTTCCCTCCAGGCATGGAATCGTCTTTTGTAAGCCCTGAATACTGGAATTTACATTCTAGTCTACTGGAATTGCTAGACTAGTACACTGTAGCGAAGGTCAAGATTTTTGGGCCAGCTCATTGACAAGTACGCGGCCGCTGGAGTTAGCTATGTGTGCAGTGCGTGAATAGTAGGTTCGTAGATGAATGGCACATCTGTAACGCTGCTGGCTGTGTCCTACTGTAGAATAAAGTAGCAAAAAATGTAGTTTCAGTAGAGTCAATAGCACAACTGAAGTGCGTTGCCCATTAGAATCAACAGTAAAAGCCCTACTTGAAATGAGATGCATGTTGTATAATAATTGTGCATTTTAGGACACACTTATCACGTAGGTAGTGGGTTATCATTTTATCGTTATGAATGCTGTGAATAATTTTTTTAAAAAACTATTGATACCATTTGTCGTGAACGGCAGCCTGTGTACCACATCCGGAGCAAATCAAGTGTTCTTCCGGGTGCGGTTCTCCGTCCTATTTTAAAATAATGGACTCATGGTAATTAACAGCCCATTCCAAAAACACAAAGTAACTTTGGCGGTTTTCTAAGAAAGTAGTTTTCCTGCTCAGTAACGAACAAAAATACTTACAGAGACAGATATATTTTCAGATGTGCTTAATTTTAATAGACGTTGGTGAATTCGGTAATGACCTAAGTAAAGTTGGAGAGAGGGGGAATACTTGTTGAAATGTGTGTGAAATCCTATGGGACTTAAGTGCTCAGGTCATCAGTCCCTAAGCTTACCCACTACTTAACCTAAATTATCCTAAGGACAAACACACACACTCATGCCCGAGGGAGGACTCGAACCTCCGCCTGGAGGGGAAATACTTAATTGTTTGTTTGTTAGTTACATCTTCCACCGATTATTTGAACGATTCTGTTATCGAAATTATCTGGAAAATATCTGTTGATTTGACCTGTATTAGCGTTAACGTTAATGAGCATTTCTATATTCCTACTCATCCAACTACACATAAAATCTGGGTTAGTTTAACAGACTAACTGTTTTTACATAAAAATTAATTCATGGAATGGAAGGAGTTGTTTAGTAGAAGTGATTGTAATTCGTCTTTAAATATGGCTCTTGCAACGTGTCAGACTTTTTCTCCTGTTAAGCAAATGACCAAAATTTTGGTTGCTCGTTTCTAAGCCACTTGCAGCTTTAATAATAGGTAAGGAAGGTGATTATTTCCTCTATTGTTGTAGGTATTGAAATGACTGTTCTTTTGAAACTGAAACTGATTGATTATGACGAATTTCAATAGCGAATATTTGTACTGTGACTGCGCAGTGAAGACAACTAAACGTTTGAAGAGATATCTACATGATGACTGCGCGCTTTTGTGCAATCAATATTTCTGTGTATTCAGTTACCTGGCAAAATTCTTCGTTTGGTTTCCTAAAACCAAACATGAGAGTGATACAAAAATTGGACACGTAACTACAGTAAAGATCAAACCCGAGCCAATGGCTGAGCAGTCTCGTCCTCTGCTATCTACGCTATGGGAACACTAACTGTATCTTGCAGGCCGCTAGCGCAACCGTCTGACTTGGTAATTTCGGCGCTTTTTAGCTCTGAAACGGCGCAACATATCGAATTGTTTCTTATCGATCTCTTCATACTGTTTCTGACCACCATATACAACGCGATTCAGTTGCCCCTACACATGAGTTTCATGCAAACCATAATGCTTTCAAATACCATGTGAAAGATTTTCATGTTCTCTCGCTTGCTACGTGTAAACTATTAGTCCTGGGGAAAAAAGAACAGTATATGTTCGAAGGAATTTTAATGTAGTTCAATTCTGTACAAAATTTACCTTCATATGCGTTTTCTGAATAATTTCGAAACCGACGCCTTGTAATGGAACTTGAATTACCTAACCATTACGGCAGCTCACCTCAACCTCTCGATGCCAGCAATATTCTACAGTGTTTCTGTAAAGTAGTTAACATGTTTGTGAGACGACATTCACATTTGATTTCATTAATGTAGACGTAAATGATACATCGATATGTTTATGTTGCAATCATATTATTCTTTTGTGTATTCTTTCTTTTGTCACTATTATCTTTGACGAACTTGTAACTCTTGATTTTTGGCCGCGTACTCAGTTAGTTAGTTAGTTAGTTAGTTAGAGACTGTAAAGTCAAGGCTTGGAAGTCATGTTGGAAAGACGCATATAGTAGTCAGCTTATAAAATGTGATCTTAAACAGTGAGGAAGATGTTTTCAAGTATGTTTTGTATTCTGAAATGATGTTTTGTGTGTTACGCGATATTGTAACAAAGGCAATAAAAAGGAAGTGCAACTTCAGTTCGGAGTGCTAACTATTTTTTAAATCACCATTGTGCTAACTTTCAAAGGTTTAATCTTCAAGAATGGTTTGTGAAACACATCTATAAAACTTTTGAATATCGCATAATAAAACCTAGGCCTCTTTGCATCCGAGCTTGGAATCATTACCACCTAGATCTTCGACGATTGAGCCATGATTTTACAACGAGACCTGCGTGGGAAACACGAAAAATTGTTCAAATGGCTCTGAACACTATGGGCCTCAAGTTCCGAGGTCATAAGTCCCCTAGAACTTAGAACTAATTAAACCTAACCAGCCTAAGGACATCACACAACACCCAGTCATTACGAGGCAGAGGAAACACGAAAAGATGAGTGCCTAGTTTATTCATTATTACATGAAGTGATTTTATTAACTGTGCTCTAATGACACCTGCCACATAATAACTTTGTTGTTGCCCGAAAATGCAGTATTTAGCAGCGTGAGCAACACCATAATCATTATTAAATTTTGACCTTTGTTGTGGTAGGGTTGTTGGAGCCTCCAATGAAAACTTTATCCAGTACAAAATTTAACTACATTAAATTTCCTACCAACAGATCCTGTTCTTTTTTCCATAGGACTAATAGTTTGCACGCAGCAATCGAGAGAATATGAAAATCTCCTGTGTCCTTGAAGGCTCTGAGTGTTGCCCTGTGTCCTTGAAGGCACTGAGGGTTGCGCAAAACCTATCGGTAGCGGCAGCTGAATAGCACCGTTTACTTTTTTCCATCTATGCCAGCGTTGTGAAGAAGTAACTGGTTTCCACCGTAAATTTTCAACTATATCACTTGTAGGACTGCCCAAGTCCATGTCCATCAGGTATAGGAGCAATCTGTTTCAGACAGCAGCACCTGATCAAGAACCAACACCTTGTCTAAAAGCAGGCTGCGAAGAACTACTGGACTGAAGACGGCAGGTTAGCCCAACTTTCAGAACACTGTGATCATTTTCAGCGCTGTAGGACACAACTGACACCATACAAGAACCACAGTCTCGGCACAAGTGTGGGCATGGACACAGTGTCATCATTTGTAGGGGAGGGGGGGGGGGGTGTCTCATATAAAAAGCGTTACACTGTTGCTAACGTGCCCAATCTTATCAAATGTATCCGGCATGTAATGCGAAACTGACCATAAGATGTGTTGAGAGGTGGACCCGGCAGTATGAAAGGAGATGGGGAGTAATGGGGTGCCTGTAGAGAAGTAGTAACAGCAGAATGAGAGAGTCAGCAAGGGTCAGTGGATTAGTCATTGGGTCTCAACTTAACAACAAAGACATCGCGGACACACTAACTCTTCCAAAACTGTCCAATCAATTGTTGATGGTGTAAGACGTCGTGGTCTCCTGACCTTCATTCCTTACATATTCCGCCCTCACAATCACATTCCGCACATCAAGACGCTTCATTCGAACCCAAACTCGGTAAGTTAAAGTCAATGTTGTATGAATTCATGTAAACGATAAGCAAATAACTAATAAATCGCAAATGCGCACCGAGATCGAAATATTTGAGGTTGGCATACACACACACACACACACACACACACACACACACACACACACACACACATTCAAGACACGACGGTCGCAGGGGCTTTTAGTTCGGAAGATGCAAACCGCACATTGGGGGGCCGGTCCCTTCAGAGGACGACTCAGCCTATCTATGTCGGCCGCTGACCACCCATGGAGCAGACAGCGCTTGCCCGAGTGAAAGGAAGAACGACTCAGTGTTCGGCTTAAAAGCAAATTCCGCTACATTGTGTAGGAGCGGCCAGCCTACACATTCTTTACACATAGTATGCAGTTTCAGAGATTTTCACAGGGAGACAGCAAACAACAAACGTCGATGCTACAGATTTCCAGATTGGTCGCCTTAAATGAAACATCATTCTCCCGTTTTAGATGAGCAATGCTGATTGGCAGACGATATTTCTGACGCCTTGAGCTGAAGGAGTAATGGAAGAGACCGAAAGATAGCCCCCTTCACGTCTGGCGTGGAGAGGGGCCGTTCCGTTGTCGCTCTTGGAGCGAGGAACAAGTCTCTCCTCAGTACTTCACTGGGAGAGCACCTCTGTCGAGAGCGAATCGGAGTGTGACTCTAAATTGTGTCCTTGCGATTAAGCATTATTCACTGTGTTGGCCACCACACTTATTGTGCGGTGTGAATGGACAGAGTTATAGTTAAATGCCTGCGAGCGAATTTTTGAGTGGCATCACAGTGGACTGGTTATGTGGCCGGTGTACCACGCCAATAGTTAGACTAAGGTGAATAGGAGTCCTTGACTTCATCAAGCTGTAGGGAGAGTTTGATTGACGAAGGTCAATTCAGATAGAACGAGCGTTATCTTATTTGTCAGCAGCGAGCCGCACAGACAGCAGTCATCGCAGCTTACGGTATTGTGCGCTACAGCCCTTGCGAGCCCCATATTTCTTCCACAACAGTACACTTTACTGCATTTCACACGCGACAGCCTCGACCGTACCTAGGAACATTCTAAGGGATAATTATTCAAGTTGAGTATGTGCGGCTCTCATCCATTTTGCCAAGTTAATAACAATCTTTAACTTTGAATAGAAATTTCATTAGCGAATCCTATCCTTACGAGGTAACTCCATTTTCTGAAAAGAACCCGAAAATAACTTTATCAGTTCATAATTGAAAGAGCTACTGTGATTTGTCAGAGTTTTAGCAAAATAAATAATAATTTTTGTTAGTTACATATTTTTCTTTCACTACCCAAGTATCCCACTAGTTACGTAAGAAATTTTGTCAATTTTTGTGTCATTTCCTTACAGTGGACTATTCCACAAGATATTTATTGCTGAAAGTTTGGCATGAATTTCTCTTTAGAATGTTAGGAGCGTCTGTCTGACTTCTGTAGTAGTGTGGGGGGTGGAAATTGCATCTTGCAGGCGCCACAGGGTAAAGGGTACATCTCAGATTAATCCGTTGCACAGAATAACAAAATAGCAGTCATGCCGGTCACAATGGTACAACCATGAAGTGGAAACGGGAAGTAGGGAGTTAAGAGAGCTAAGGTACAAGGGTTAAACAGCTCGTCGTAAGCCAGACACTGCTGGAATCAGTGCATTGTCTCACATGAAATGACGATAAAATCGACGCCTGTGGACAGTGGATGACTCGAAATGGAGGATTTGGAGTGATGAATCATGCTGTATGGTGTATCAGTCCGATGTAAGGGTTTGAGTTTCGCAAAAGCCTTGAAAACTTTACTTGCCATGATGTGTCGTACCAACAGTGAAGTACAGAGGACGTGATGTTGAAGTATGGAAGTGTTTTTCATGCCACATACAGTGGTGGAACAGTTTGGAGACGATGATCGTATCAGTAAGACAATACACTTTGTCGTAAAGAAGAGTCAGCGAAGCGATTGTTTGTGGGCAGTAACATTCGTGAAATGGACCACGAACCAATGAAACACCTTTGGGATGAGTTAGAACCATCCAGTTGGCTCCACACCCCAGCGTCTGACATCAGCACCTTATCTGGTTTCGGCCCATGAACAATTGGCCGTCATTCCTCCGCAGACACTCAGACATCTAATAAAATGTATCCTCAGCAGACTTCAAGATGTCATAAAGGTACAGGGTGGGCATTTCCCATTTTAATGTCCACTGATTGGTTTTCGGATACTTTTGATCAGATGGTGTAGCAAACTTGAGGTTAATTTGCATTCTTGGTGTTGCAGATTTAATGCGCAACTGTGTATGTGCCAGACCGGAAACTGAACATCTGTAGACACTCAGACATCTAATAAAATGTATGCTCAGCAGACTTCAAGATGTCATCAAGGTAAATGGTGGGCATTTCCCATTTTAATGTCCACTGATTGGTTTTCGGATACTTTTGATCAGATGGTGTAGCAAACTTGAGGTTAATTTGCATTCTTGGTGTTGCAGATTTAATGGGCAGATGTGTATGTGCCAGACCGGAAACTGAACATCTGCTTTACCAGTGGTGCCAACGGAGCACATCTTCCAGCACTGTTCACAGACTCTGCTTCTTGCTTGTAAAGTAACGTCTCCACCGCCGCTGTGATTCTGAACGATGGCGACGCGGACCGGCTCTATCGCTCCAAGTGCCGAGTTGTCTGCCCACCCAAGTGCAACGGCAGAGTGCTGGGAGCAGCGGAGGGGGTGAAAATAAAACACGGAGACTGATGCATCTGGCGTGCCGATAGCGCGCGCGGAGCGTCCGCGCCGCCGGAGAAATAAGAAGGCGGGGAATCCCCGCGGCGGTCCGGCCGAGCAGAGTGGCACAATCGCATCTCGGCCGGCGCTCGTTTTTCTCGCCTGCGGCCAGGGCTGCCACCACCCGGCGCCAGAGTCACTAACGCCGCGCAGCTGCTCTCGTTTGGAAATTCAGGGAAAAAAAGGGACGGCAAGTGTGCGGCGGGGAGGAGAGGGAGGGGGGGGGGGTTGGGGGCGGGAAGGGGCGCTGCGTGTGGCGGAAGAGGAGCGAGAAGTGGAAAGTCGCAGCCGTCGCGGAGGACGTCGGCGGACTTGAGGCGCACGTGTGTTATTTTTCTGGGAGGTCCGGCAGATGGTACCAACCTGCCACTCCACGATAAATCTTTTTCCTCGCTGGCGAGTTTGGAAAGGTGCGCTCCACTCGCCTTCCATCTCGCCACTGGCTACATGGAAACAGCAGGGCTTTCCGTGTCACTGACCTTCGCTGGAGAGGTGTCACAGGTGTTTACATTTCCTATATGTTCAGTCAGCTAATATGCCTACTAAATAAGTCAGTAATTATGCTAATGCCTGAAACAGTAGTACCTCTTGACCACTGCATATAATTTTTATTGTCGAATCGCTGAGCTGATCGAAAACGTAACTCTCTATAAATTAAACAACAGATTTTTGTCCTCATTTTCATAACCGAAATAAGAATGGAAAGTGGAAAAAAGTGTATCAAATTGACTATCATGACGTTCAGTTTTGCAGAGAAAGGTAATTGCTTATGAATGAAAATACACACAGGTGTCCCGGCGGAGGTTCGAGTCCTCCCTCGGGCGTGCGTCTGTGTGTGTTTGTCCTTAGGCTAATTTAGGTTAAGTAGTGTGTAAGCATAGGGACTGATGACCTTAGCTATTAAGTCCCAGAAGATTTTACACACATTTAAACAACACAAACACAGGTGTCAAAAATGGTTCAAATGGCTCTGAGCACTATGCGACTTAAATTCTGAGGTCATCAGTCGCCTAGAACTTAGAACTACTTAAACCTAACTAACCTAAGAACATCACACACATCCATGTACGAGGCGGGATTCGAACCTGGGACCTCTGCGGTCGCTCGGCTCCAGACTGTAGCGCCTAGAACCGCACGGCCACTCCGGCCGGCCACACAGGTGTCGCACTGCACAATATTTATTATTTTCTTCTGTAGCCCGGTTTTCGCTGTTACTCCATCATCAGGTACAAACACAAATCTGTGTGGCTGTGAAATTTTTGTATGATCGAAGATTAAAAAGTAGTACATCTATATGAAACGTCCCCTTAGAAAAATTATACATGACTGTGCTTAATTGACGCACAAATTTTTTTTAGCGCGACGCCATCTGACTTTCAATAATCCCTACAAAAGAATGGCCCTGACTAACATTAACCTATACCTATCACAAATCATACAAAAATCTTCGTTACTCGAACTACTGCAATACAGCGAGCGCCACTACTGCCAGCTAAATAAAAGATTCAAACTACGGAAGACACTAACTACTGATAGGCATAGTTAGCAAATGAAAGATTTTAATAGAGAACAAACAATGTATTTACCTTAACAGTCATAATATATATAGCAGTTCATGACATCCAGTCTTACAAATTTCTAAACTCCGCCATCTCTCTCCCCACATTCACCACTGCTGGCGGCTCATCTCCAACTGCGCAACGCTATGCGCTGTTCACATCCATCTGCCCAACAGTAGCCAAGAACAATGCAAACCAGCCACAGACTGCACGCAGCACAGCCAGTGATTTTCATACAAAGCGCTACGTGGCGGTGGCGTTACCAATAAGAAAACCTAAACACCTACTTACATACAGAGTATCTCCATTTGTTACCAAAGACGTCAGATGTCGATGGTAGCTTTAAGACTAAAGCGAGACTAGTTGTTGAAATGCGACGAAAAGATATTGAACTTAGATAAAATATGTGACACATTAAATAATGAACTATATAAAGAATTACAACAGTTGTTCTGAAAAGAAAATGAACTGAACAGTAAACTTTGATGAGGTGTTCCGATGTGTGGCCGAACAAAATAATCTTGTAACGAGTTGAATATTGTAACGAAATAATGTATACCTGCTGTAACACCTCGGTCCGGTTTATAGTGATAAAACCTATAGAAAGAATGATTTAAAATTAAGAATAAAACTTTTAGAGGGGAAAATAGTGTAGAATCAGAGTTCGGTAATTGCAGATCAAAATTATAGTATATCAGCAAGTACTTTAACGTCTAAGTAAACCAAAGCCACGGAAGCTCCGTCATGGAGATGGCAGTGACGTTAAACTCGTGTGATGGAAAACCTGTAAAAAGGCCTGATCGTCATTATTTCCTTTTTTCCTTGATTGTTTAGTTGAAGGGTAGAGAACCCGTGTCAGTCAGCGAGACAATAATTAGATTGGACTTTATCGTGTTAAGATTCACGATAAACTGTTAGAATATTACGGAGATTAAAAGTGATGTAGTGGTAGCACGGAGTATTAAGAATATTTACGACTTTGGTGCTAGATTGGAACTTTACGGATATATAGACGACAGGAACTCAAATTATCTGCTGATACGAGTGAATTCAGAGGTACCGGTATTCAGATATTAACGTGTGGACATTTGAAAGTGTCGTGTGCCGTTAGTTGCGAATCTGGACGTAGAGTGCGAGCATATCGGCATTTGCGGACTATTTAGATTCCTCCAGACTAGGAACCTTTTAAATAGACCATCATCCATCACCATATTAGTCCTTGAATATAGAGTGAAAGTGAAATACAAGAGTGTTGCACTTATTTCATTTACCTAGTACCAATCAGTGAAGGTTTTACGGAACCAGAGCTATTCAGCAGTACGTCAGCACCATCTAGCGGTAAGCGTAGGCATTAACTAACACGCTATCTGAAGTGAACGTTTACGTGTTTTACGGACTGCTTAATATGAACTTTTGTGACTCTTTGACGTCCCCACTCCCTCCGAAAGGTGTCTTGATCATAAAAGGGCAGAGTTTTAGCCGGGCAAATTACTAAATAAAAGCGATATTTACAAGACTTGAAGTAATAGCAAAACCCAAGGCCCGCACCTCATAGGAGAGTCGTCGCTGTCACGCCGGGAAGTAAAGCCGGAAAACCTATCGACGATACGTATCTACGAGCAGACGTCGACGTGAACTACCTAAAAAGGTAACCACAAGAGAGTTGGGGATGCTTCACTGCTGAATGAACGCTGTAGTTACAAAGTACTACATGAAATTATACATTACATCCATAAAGGGACCAAGACTATCTATCTTCAGATAATGGAAACTAATAAATATATGTCCATTATACAAGCCTAGTACTGAATGACGAGACAAAATTCCCTTACTTGGCACTTCCAACAACAGCTATCACACACAATGCCATCAAAACCGTGTTTTTAGTTGCCCCTCCTACGGAAGTGCTCCATTTTCCCTTTTTTTCAGCTTCTACAATTTGATTTGTCCTGCTAAAGACATTTATTTCGTATAATACATCTGCTTCACATATCTGCACAGCCTCACTTCTATTACTTACCTGGTTTTATAACGTACTTGAACGTAATACTGGACATTTTAGGGAAAAGAATATTTTGTTTAGCCTCTCACTTGGAGCTTGTCACCAAAGTTTACTGTTTAATTTATTTGCCTTTCAGAATAATTGTTGTAATTCGTTACGTAATACATTATTTATGTATCACGTATGTAAGCTGCATAGTTTTTCCATCATATTTCCATTGAAATAACGCCGCTCGTTTTAGTCCGAAGTCAAACATTAACTATTTTTATCATTGGGTATGAACTGAGGTACTCTGTGGATGGACTAGTTTTTAAATCTTTTATCCTACAAAAACCTCACAGCCACGGATATTTATTTTTATACCTGACGATGGCGTAACAGGCAAAACGCTTTTGTGAAATAACATAATAAATTTTGTAGAATATTACGTCAGTCTCGTGTGCCCTTTCATGTATATCTATAAAATATTCCATCACGAACAGACGGAAAAAGGCAGTCAGTGGAAGCTTTTGTTAAAGATTTGAGGGAAAGTTTCTGTCCCTGCATATGCGCATTCAGTGACGCCTGTGTTCAGAGGATGACACAGCGGCCGGTCGGTACCTTTATGCCTGCTTGGCCTGTTCGGACTGATAATTTTATTTCGAGAGCTCTATCAGCCAACGCCAAGCCGAATAATAGCTTACATAAGGGCTTGAGATGAACCAGCGCATTATTGACTTGCTCAATTTGTAGAGTTCTCCCCCTTCGTAAGTCATCAAATTTTTTTCGGAAATTTTGGTGATTTGTTTGTCTGTACATGTTACATCACATCTAACGATTTCCGTCCCGTTCGCAGAACTTGTTCGTGCGCTGCTTTCATCTTTCTTCTGTCGTACAGTGTATATTAGCATAGTTAGGAGGAATGTTCCTGCAGAAACTAGTGCGTCAGTTGACTGTTTAATGCGTACCCGTCATGTCGATACGTAACGATGGCAGCTCGAAGGGAAAGCGAACGTAGAGCGAGGACCCAGCCACGGCGGTAAATGGCCCACGGCCGCAGAGCTCTCAATTCCCCGTCGCTGATTTTTATAGCGGCTCGTAGCCGAGGCGGCGGCTGCAGAAGCTATTGCGGACTGCCTCGCGCTTCTGGGCGGAGGTGACTTAAGTGCTGCCGCTTTAGGGTGGGTGGGAGGGGGGGGGGTCTATTAACGCTGCGCAGGACGAGCTCTGGCGCAAAGGAAATCGATACGCCGATAGCGGCCGTCGTAAGAAATTCTGCCTAATGGCGGCTTCCGTCACACGTGACAGTAATTCCGATAGTTAGGCCGCGTTCGCCGTGGGCTGTCCTCCGATGCTCTGCCACAGTAGGATGGAAGGGGTGGGGAGCACATTTAGCCGCACGTCTGTGCTCGCCTCAAAGAGAGAGAGAGAGAGAGAGAGAGAGAGAGAGAGAGAACTCGCAGCTTCCGCTTATTATGTGACCGGGATGAATGAAGCTGTAGCGAGAGGCAAAGAGTCATAAGAACGCATGCACTGTATAAGAGACGTTCAAAAAGATACGAGCCAGAGGCATCATTACAGAAACCAGTACCTGCATGTTAGAAGTATTGAGCCTGGTTGCTGACACACTTGTCCCACTGTGCAAACAGCAAACAGAACACAGATTGTTATTTTCAATACAGAGACGTCTACAGACGTTGAAGTAACCTCTGTCGTGCCACAGATGAGTGTTATGGGACCACTGCTTTTCACAATATACATAAATGACCTAGTTCACTGTGTCGGAAATTCCATGCCGCTTTACGCGGGTGCTGCTGTAGTATACAGAGAAGTTGCAGCATTAGAAAATTGTAGCGAGATGCAGGAAGATCTGCAGCGGATAGACACTTGGTGCAGGGAGTGGCAACTGACCCTCAACATAGAAAAATATAATGTATTGCAAATACACAAAAAGAAAGACCCTTTATTGTATAATTATGTGATAGAGGAACAAACACTGGTAGCAGTTACTTCTGTAAAAGATCTGGGAGTATGCGTACGGAACGATTTGAAGTGGAACGATCATATAAAATTAATTGTTGGTAAGGCGGGTGCCAGGTTGAGATTCATTGGGAGAGTCCTTAGGAAATGTAGTCCATCGACAAAGGAGGTGGCTTACAGAACACTCGTTCGACCTATACTTGAGTACTGCTCATCAGTGTGGGATCCGTACCAGGTCGGGTTGACGGAGGAGATAGAGAAGATCCAAAGAAGAGCGGCGCGTTTCGTCACAGGGTTATTTAGTATGCGTGACAGCGTTACAGAGATGTTTAGCAAACTCAAGTGGCAGACTCTGCAAGAGAGGCGATCTGCATCGCGGTGTAGCGTGGTGTCCAAGTTTCGAGAGGGTGCGTTTCTGCATGAGGTATCGAATATATTGCTTCCCCCTACTTATACCTCCACAGGAGATCACGAACGTAAAATTAGAGAGATTCGAGCGCGCACGGAGGCTTTCCGGCAGTCGTTCTTCCCGCGAACCATAAGCGACTGGAACAGGAAAGGGATGTAATGACAGTGGCACGTAAAGTGCCCTCCTCCACACAAAGCAGGTGAATGGATGTCTCAAAAATTCCCGAGGCTATCATTGTACGACACATGGTTCAGGTGATATGACGTCATAATCAGTGATTGTTTCGAAGGCCTGAGGCTTCCCAGAAACTTGGCAGGCAGATGGATCAGACCACCTGACGGCTCCCTCGTTACCGTCCGGTCCACAAAGGGCCCATGTTGGTAACTTCCTGTCATCTCACAAAAATGACGTTATGGGTATAAAATCAACATTAAAGAGTAGCTTTGAATATAAAAAATAGTGAGAGTGTGACTAATCCTTGCGCACATCGCTGGCAAAGGAAATTTTTGTAGACAGGTTAAAATACAAAATTGGTAATTCTCTTCATAAAAAATGTGGCAGGAAAGAGTTAAATAATTATATACTTGTAAGTTATTGATGACCTGCAGCCGTCTAGAACTAAATGAAAATTATATTAATACCTTCAGCTGCTAACAGGCGTTGTTGTGTATCAACGGGGACAGGTAAAAATGTGTGCCCCAACCGGGGCTGAAGGTATTAATATTATTCTAATTTCGTTTAAATAATTATTGTCCAATTTCCTTAGAGACATCTTTTTCCAAAATATTCGAAAATGTGATTTACTCAAGAATAGTCTCACATTTGAGTGTAAACGGTTTACTCATTGTATCACAGTTTGGATTCCACAAAGAATCAACTCAACTGAGAGTCCTACTTGCAAATTCACCACCAAATACACCAAGTCTTAAATAACAAGACATTGCCACTCTTAATCTACTCGAGGCCTATGACTGTGCAGCTCACGTTATTGTGTTAGAAAAACTCAAATTTGATGGAATTAACGACTTTTCACATGATTGGTTTCAACGTTACTTAACAGCTGTACTAAATAACTGAGACAGTGTTCGAAAGAAAGCAAATTTTTGCGACTGGTGAGAAACCACAAACGGAGTGTCACAGGGTTCAATTTTGGGACCACTCCTGTTCATTATATGTGTGAATGACCTTTCACTTAACATTTAACAAACAGAAGTGATACTTTTGCAGACGTTACTAGTGTTATAATACATCCGAGTAGAGGAAACGCAACATAAGAGGTGGTAAACAGCATTTTCCAAACGTAAAGTGGTTCTCTGAAAATGAACTACTACTGAATTTTTGAAAACAACTTTTTATGTAACAGATCAGCAAGAGTCAGCAATGTAGAACGCTCCAAATTGCTGGGTATACATATTGATGAAAACTTGAGGAAGCAAATTACTAAGCTTCTTAAATCATTAAGTAGAGCTGCATTTGCTTTTCGTATTATTACTAGTCTTGGAAACTAACTAATCAATGTCTAAACATAATGTTCTATTTCCACTCAATAATGTCTTATGGAATATTTTTCTCTCCATTTAGCAGGAAAGAACTGATGGCACAAAAGTAAGCAGTAAGAAAAATGTGTAGCTTTCACCCGTGGCTGCACATACATATATCCTGTAAGGAGTCTGGCATTTTAACTGCTCTATCACAATACATTTATTCGATAACGAAATTCGCCATAAATAATCAATCACAACATCAGAAGAATAGTGATGTTAATTCCTAGAACACTAGATAAAAAATTACCATTATCACTCTTTATTACAGCTGTCTGAAACTCAGCAAGCACCTTTCTTCAATTCGTAACGGGATGATACAACAACCAGTGATAGATATTTGGAAATGTTAACCAGCCGTACCTGCAAAACAGGCTTTATTGACTCATACTTTGCCAATAACGCGTTTTACCTTCTTTATGGCATCTTTGTATTGGCTGGCAGAATATTTATTTATTTATTTATTTCATTAACAGTACAGAGTAACCCACCACCTTGAAATGTAAAGTGGGTCGGATGCTTCTGAATCCAACAGTAAACACGTCTTAGTATTACAATGTTAATGGTAAACAATTAATTTTTTTTTAAATAACATAAAGAACATAATATAAAAATTTCTCTTACGTTACAGCGAACTAAATGCTTAACAGCTGTTAAAATTGTCCTATACAATTTGTTTCTGCCTTGCTGATGAAAATACAATTTATACCTACCAATGACAAAGAAAAATAAGGGAAAAATATTGTACATTGAGTGTGGTGGAAATAATTTGCAGCATGGGAGGAAAGTGATTTACTGTATCTGGGTGTGTAACATAGCCTGTGTAGCATGTTGGTTGGCAAATGGCCTATTTGCGTAAATTTCAGGTGAGAAGGTCTCGATAGAACCACGAGCGACTCACATCTGAAGTGGTTTGTGAGTATGTATGTTTACTGCGTTTGTGTGTAATGGTATATTGCTGGGAGTGCTACAAGTCAGTACATACATGATATTCAGCAGTTGTTTGTTTGTGGTATTGTTGGTAGTTGCGGTATATTCTATGTGATATCTTAGATACATACACCTGGCAGAACAGGTTTTAAAACACACAGGCTGAAGTCGATGCTCGTGTCTTATCAGGCAAACACCTTTGTTAACATTTTAAGAATATTCCATGGTGCCATGACAGAAAACAGTGCTGAGTAAACGGCAAGTCACGTTTAAAACACATAAAAGACAGCATGCAGCAGTTAGTTGCCCTTGTCAAGTTTCAGGAGACTTCGCGCCGTGCGCATGTAGAGAATATGGCGCAACTCAGAACAAATCAAAGACGGGATAAGTCATGCACGAACGCGTCACAGAATGTGAACATGTAATGAATGCACTTGTACATGTTCTGGCCAAAGCCTGTATTGCAGCCAGGACTGTTTAATTCTTCAGATCGTCTCAATAAGGAGTTCAGTATGTAACAAGAAAAATTTTTGATGATTTGTATAATACCATAAAATGTCTGACAGCTAGCAAATCAAGCTTTAAATCTAATCTAAAATCATTTCTCCTGTGTAGCTTCCTACTAATCCATGGATGAATCTGTATTTAAAAACTGGTACCCTATAAATTGTAAAGAAACTACTTTTAAGCCTAGTGACGTCAGTAAGACTAAAATACAGTTTAACAAAAGAATACATTATACGTTGTAGATATTGTGCTTCATTAACATAGAGCAATTAGTTAATTGCGCCCGTGAGCCATCAACCACTTAAAATAAGCCAACGTGAGAGGGCGTCAATGTCTGCATAGATCCTCGTGTAAAAATAAGGCATTCCAGAACTCACATTTATGTAACCAGATTTACAGTTCAATAACATTATATACACTTCCTGTGTCATGTATTACGTGTCGTGATCATTACATACTTTTATGTCACATACATAAAACCAGAAATCGTACTTCATCGTAACATACTGTAAGTGCTGTAGCCTGACAGCTGAAACAGCTGAAACTTACTTCCGAACGATGTAAACCTATTCGATAGCTATGTGGAAGTACATTACATGTACTGCTGACGTTCCAGACTTAATTGCAGTACTGTATACTCCGTAATCGGTGAGCTATGGTCACTTAAGGGCATTCTTTGCAGAAGGGCATTCTTTGCAGCAGGGCATTATTTGCAGAAGAGCATTATTTGCAGAACATTAAAATCGTATATGAAAAAAATACCATGAAATATAAACAGAGAAAGAATCTATTCGCTACTGGCGTGCCAGCCTTCCGTATTGTAACGTAGGTGATCAGCGACTTAACGTTATATATCTACATGCGGAAACCAGTTTATTGACATTTTTCGGATGAATGGTTCATAAAAAGACAAATTTCGAAAATACTTAAACTTACATTATCGATGATAGATAAGTGGGACCAGGTGAATATTTATGACAAGCAAATCTGTGACTATTTGTTTGCCTCTTTTTACGTGAAGATTGGTAAGAAGTGATAATACGAAGCCGTAAAGATACAGGTCTATGAGTACACTTAAAATTCATTGCAACGATATTACACACAGAAAAATTTGAAAACATGATTCTCGAAAGCATGTATATGTATCTTCCATAACCAAAACACATGGAACAAACCAGACTCTGAAAAAGAAACGTACTGCACCAAGTAGGAATATCTCGAAGATGCATGCAAAAATAATTTCAAGACATGCATCGAATAAATGTATGGGCTACTACTAACATTGTCGTATTTGATTTTTGGAAGTAAGTGCACCTTTGACAACAGCTGTTTTAGTTGTCAGGCTGCAGCACTTAAACTATATTACGACGAAGTATGACTTCTGGTTTTATGTACGTGATGTAAAAGAATGTGACGGGCACGATATGTAATACATGACATAGCAAGTATAAGTAGTGTTATTGCAGTGCAAAAGTGGTTACGTTAATGTTAGTTATGGAATGCTTTGTTTGTACATGACGTTCTATGCACTCTTGTGACGCTCTTATTCCGGGTGCCTGATAATGACTCACGGACGAAATTAGATGACAGCAACATTTTAGTAAAGAAGAACTCACCCTGCGACGGACAATCTATTCCTTTATTAAACACTTAGACGCTGCGGATCCCCACAAATCAAAATCTAAAAAGCTTATGAGGACATTCGTCTTAACTCTAACCACGTGTACATGTCCCGTAAACTGACTCGTTCCATATGATATAGATAAAAGAAATCGTTTAAATTATATATTGAGCATGTAATTAACTAACTAACATACTGGTTCAGCTTATGTCTGATACAACAGACGTGCTCAGGGAAATTACCCCTCGCCACACCTGTTCTCCACTGCGCTGTGGTTCTATACGGCGGTATTTGTAACGTCTAGCTGTTGGCTGTCTGTCCTACTTACTGCTCAGAGTGAGACGTAGCGCTGTTTCTAGGAGGAGAGCTACCTAGCACCATTCCTATCCCTGGCGCCCTCTGAGGATTTCCCAGTTCCCTGGGAAACGCGTGTAGCCCGCCTTGTGCTCTCTGTTATGTTCCGTTCTTGGGAGACGGCGCGCGCTAAAGCCTCGTTAGCGGCATAATTAATATTTAAGTGGTAATTATGTGCGGCGGCACTTGTTTAACTCTGACCCATTGCCCGCCCTAGGCTATCAGCGGCCCAGGGCTCTGAGAACGAAGACTGGTGGAGGCGTCTTTCTAAAGGAACGCTTCCAGCCTGCTGAGACGGGAGGAGATGGGTGGAAAAGAGGAAGAAATAGAAGAGGCAGAGTAAACGAATAAAGGAGAGGGAAAAAAAGGCACATTCATATTTTCTGTATACTAGAGCAGCATAATGGGTATTTGTGGTGGTTGCTGCACTGCAATCCAGTACCATTTCACTCAGTCTTGCTGCCTGCCGCTTCATTTCAACTCTGAGACAGAGCGAGTGTATCACCACGTTTACCGCAAAGGAAACATTGCCACGTTGCCAAAAAGCTTTTCATTATGTTCGGCTCTTATTAACTTTCGTGATACACTACTTTCTTTTCATTAAGTTTGTTTATTGAACTCCTTAGAGACTGCCACAACACCTCATTAAAACGAGGATTACTATGAGTTAAGGAAAAATTCTGTACCCCTTTAATGAAATTGGATGGAACGTTACATAAAAGGAAGTTTTAAATTCATTTACAGGTTTATGTTTGCAAATGAAAGTAATTCTCTAAACCTGTAATAATGCTATAATTATTCTCGTTCACGGGAAACGAAGTGTACAAGGTGTAAAAAGCTACAGGTCTATGAGCCTTGTTGCCGTCAAGTACGAGTTATGTGTTGAAGTTGTAACTGAGCGAGTAGCAAAATTATACAGGGTTGATACTTAAAAAAATATCGGTCCCAGCCATTACAAAACTATCAACAACATTTGAATTTCGAAAGTCGGATAACAAATTGCTAAATAAATATTTTTTCGTGTGATGTAATTAAAAAGTGACAACTTTCGGATTTTTTCCTTTACTTGTACTGTGAAACTTTGTTTCTTGCCAGATCTCATCATTCTAGGTCAACGGAAAGTACACCATAGGATTTGATGAGTGACTTTTCGAGTATCATATGACATAAATGACGGTATCTTTTGATTGCACTGACTTGGAAGCTTAAAATTTTTACACCGCCAAGGGACCGTCAACCTTAGTATGTGACATGAATTCGAGCTTCATAACCCAAATTATTCCAGAGAAAAATGTTTCTAACAGACGGAGAGACGGGCAGACAGTCGGAGAAAAGGCGACAGAAAATATTTTTTCGTGTAATATAATTACAAATTAATAACCTGCGTTTTCTCCTTTATTTGAAGGGTGAAATCTTGCTTCTTGCCAAATTTCATGATTCTAAGCCAACATGAAGTACCATAGAGGTTGTGATATTCGCTATTTTTGACTTCATTAAAACAGCAAATAGTTAATACTTTCGGCCAGAAGGCAAATACTTGTTTATAAAGAAAGATTAATGTATAATATGGCGTCGCATAGCGACGGTGGAAGTTTCTAAATAATATAATTCGTCGTCTTTGGGTGGCAATATAAACAGAAAAATACGGATAGATATGCGATCCTTCACTATTTTGTTCGCTGGAGAACAAATGAAGCGTTGAGCGCTAAAGACTTGTACTGTTTTTCTTAAGTAAGACGG